>NC_086452.1:454873027-455184693 GCF_028390025.1 Pseudophryne corroboree | reverse complement strand
CAGATATGCAAGCCGTGAATTGCGAGGTCTAAAAGCCGGCAATTTCCCAGGTCTCAGCCCCGACCCTTGTAATGAGCAGGGTTGGGGACCCTGGACTTCATCACCGGTAGTTTGCATTCAGATCTACCAAATTCCCGGTGTTTATGAGCGTTCACGCACAAACACCCGGATTCTGAAGGTAGTGTGAAAGGGGTATTAGGTCATATTTATCATTCAATATTTGCTGTTATCAGGGGGTACCTGCAAATAATTCATATTAATGGGGGCTTCTATCGAGTCGGATTTGTCAAACTCCAGAAAGCAAAGAATTCCGGAGCTTGGTCCCGATAGCTGCATCGGCAGTTCGCTATGGCTAATATATCGCACATTTTACGGAAGGGCACATTGGCTCTGGGGGAGCCCAAACCAGGAAGCAGTGTGACAGCGTAACCTGTCACTCTATGTCTGCTTAGTCAGAGAAGCCCCTCTCTCCTAGCATGGCAACCTGCTGCATGATGGACAGTAGCGCTACATGTGGTTCATGTATTTTATCTAGGTCAATAATACACAATCTTTGATATATATTTATGTCACACAGAGGCTTTACTTACTACTTCACATTGGGGATAATTCAGATCTGATCGCTGCTGTGCGTTTTTGCACAGCGGGCGATCAGATCTGAACTGCACATGTGTATGCACTGCGCCGGTGCGTCGCACGGCTGCAACGGGGATCGCCGGTCAGCAACGAGTTTGTGCGAAGGATCCATTCTCACGGGCGTTCGCAAGGAGATTGACAGGAAGAGGGCATTTGTGGGTGTCAACTGACCGTTTTCAGGGAGTATCTGGAAAAACACAGGCGTGTCCAAGTGTTTGAAGGGCGGGTGTCTGACGCCAATTCCGGTCCCGGACAGACTGATGTGATCGCAGCGGCTGAGTAAGTCCTGGGCTGTGCAGAGACTGCACAAAAGCAGTTTGTACAGCTCTGCTACACAAGCGATCACACACTTGCACAGCAGAAAATACACTCCCCCTGTAGGCGGCGACTATCTGCACGCAGGACAGCAAAAATTGCTGCCCAGCGATCAGGTCTGAATTACCCCCATTGTGGGTTCATTTTGAACTGAGCTTTACGCTCAAATTACTGTAGTTTTCTACAATGGTTGTACAGTGCATGTAATATCACAGCCTGAAAGCCAGGTTTGTTAACTTTTAATAAAAACATTCAAAAAGGACAGACTAAACTGCTGCAGAACATCTTTTCAAGCAGTTCTGCTGCATGTAACTGCACTTTACACAAGAGGATCTGCATGCTTTCCGGCACTGTAATAGAGACAGGATTTTCCAGGTACTATCCAGTAATAATAACACTAGGCACCTGTGGACCCCTTGCACCTGGTTGCTAGGCACCTCTGAACCCCCAGCTCCTGGTTGCTACCCATCTCTGAACAATCAGCTCCTGGTTGCTTAGCACCTCTGAACCCCCAGCTCCTGGTTACTACCCACCTCTGAACCCCCAGCTCCTGGTTGCTACCCACCTCTGAACCCTCAGCTCCTGGTTGCTACCCACCTCTGAACCCTCAGCTCCTGGTTGCTAGGTACCTAGGAAACCCCAGCTCCTGGTTGCTTAGCACCTCTGAAACCCCAGCTCCTGGTTGCTAAGCACCTCTGAAACCCCAGCTCCTGGTTGCTAGGTTCCTAGGAACCCCTCAGCTCCTGGTTGCTTAGCACCTCTGAACCCCCAGCTCCTGGTTGCTTAGCACCTCTGAACCCCCAGCTCCTGGTTGCTTAGCACCTCTGAACCCTCAGCTCCTGGTTTCTAGGTACCTCTGAAACCCCAGCTCCTGGTTGCTAAGCACCTCTGAAACCCCAGCTCCTGGTTGCTAAGCACCTCTGAAACCCCAACTCCTGGTTGCTAGGTACCTAGGAAACCCCAGCTCCTGGTTGCTAAGCACTTCAAGAGCCCAAGAGCCCCATCAATTCCATCTTATGGCACATGCCCGCGCCTGCTTACCACTGCTCCACCTTGTCCCTGTCATGCACTTTATCCACCCAGGTGGGCACGGCCCTCATGGCTCCGGTGTTCTGGGGCTCAGGGATCCGTTATTGCCGAACCGCAGACTCCTCCGGAGTTACCACAACAGATTGGAATACATTTACATATCAAGCCACGCCCCTTCGCGTACACGGCAGGGAGCATGCGCAGAGCCCAGCGAGCACTCACGGCGCATGCGCAGGCAGGGTGCTCAGGCTTGTCACATGATCCAGCAGAAATCTAACATGGCGGCCCCCATGTTGGGCAGGTAACTGCAGCATCAAATGAACTGATAATCATCAGCACACTGCACACACAGACGAGGGGCTCTGGACCAGCCGTAGGACACACATGCTGCATATCAATATGCACATACATTATTTACATACATGTAGCTACATATAAAAGTTGACTTTGGTCAGTTGAATATGCAGAATGGAGCAAATTTGCATGTTTATCATTCCATCACAATATTATTTCGTGGTGTGTATTTTCATAGTGTTCAAATCAAACTGCTAGCAATGGATATGCATAGGCTTACCATACTATCCCTTTAAATTGGGACCCTCATGAATTAGTTCTGTGGCTGATTAAAACCAGATGAAATGCAGGCTTCAATTCAGCCAGCCACAGAACCTGTGTAATTCATGAGTTTCCCAGTTTAAAGGGATGGAATGGTAAGTCTAGATATGCACCACAGCTAGTAATGAGGAATGTGACCGCATAGTGAAGAGACAGCTGTGGTTACGTTGATGCCCAGTATCTAGGAGACTGATGGTACAGGACTGTCAGCCTCATGCTGGGTAAGGGGGGTACAGGGACTGTCAGCACCATGCTGGGTAAGTGGGGTACAGAGACTGACAGCCTCATGCTGGGTAAGGAGGGGTACAGGACCTGTCAGCCCATGTTGGGTAAGGGGAGTACAGGGTCGTAAGCCCCATGCTGGGTAAGGGTGGTACAGGACCTGTCAGCACATGCTGGGTAAGGTGGGTACAGGGACTGTCTGCTACATGCTGGGTAAGGGGAGTACAGGGTCGTAAGCCCCATGCTGGGTAAGGGGGGTACAGGACCTGTCAGCCCATGCTGTGTAAGGGGGGTACAGGGACTGTCCGCTACATGCTGGGTAAGGGGAGTACAGGGTCGTAAGCCCCATGCTGGGTAAGGGTGGTACAGGACTTGTCAGCCCATGCTGGTTAAGGGGGGTACAGGGACTCTCTGCTACATGCTGGGTAAGGGGAGTACAGGGTCGTAAGCCCCATGCTGGGTAAGGGGGGTACAGGACCTGTCAGCCCATGCTGGGTAAGGGGGGTACAGGGACTGTCAGCTTCATGCTGGGTAAGGGGAGTACAGGGTCGTAAGCCCCATGCTGGGTAAGGGTGGTACATGACCTGTCAGCCCATGCTGGGTAAGGGGGGTACAGGGACTGTCTGCTACATGCTGGGTAAGGGGAGTACAGGGTCATAAGCCCCATGCTGGGTAAGGGGGGGTACAGTACCTGTCAGCCCATGCTGGGTAAGGGTGGTACAGGGTCTGTCAGACTCATTCTGGGTAAGGGGGATACAGATGCCATCAGCCCCATGCTGGGTAAGGGAGGTACAGGGACCATCAGCCCCATGATGGTTAAGGGAGGTACAGGGACCATCAGCCCCATGCTGGGTGGTACAGGGACTGTCAGCCTCATGCTGGGTAAGGGGGATACAGGTGCCATCAGCCCCATGATGGGTAAGGGAGGTACAGTGACCATCAGCCCCATGCTGGGTGGTACAGGGACTGTCAGCCTCATGCTGGGTAAGTGGGGCACAGGGACCATCAGCCTCATGCTAGGTAAGGGGGTACAGGGATTGTCAGCCCCATGCTAGGTTTCTTAATGATACTCCTGGGCTATGGGTACTGAGGTAATTAAAAAGCTCAAGACCTTTGGGGTGGCAGCTGTGCCACCTCAGTCGTCCCCTTGGTAAGGGGACCCTAAGTGAATGAATGATGCCCTGCCACTACCGCCAGAAGTAACAAATCAAAGCAGATCCAGAACGTACAAGTATGGAGGTGACTGCTATAATATTTAGCATTACAAACCATTTAAAGACAGATCATTTGCATGTCTGACTATGACCCAGTGTTTATATAGCTGCAATGAGTTTTTCACAGCAATTTTTTGGGGTCTTATTTTCCCCAGGAATCCATCTTCTGACCCAGAAGAGGCAGAGATTATAGGTTACCAGGACACGTCACAGCAAGAATTACACAGCAATAAGTTTTCCACAGATATCGAGTCAGGCGTCCTGGAAACACTTCCCGGGGGCTGGAAAAAAATAATAACACAGAGACGAACGGGGAAAACGGCAGGAAAATATGACCTGTTATTTGTAAGGTAAGTTCATATGTAAAGTTCCATTGCATGGCCATAAGTAGTCTCATCTGTGTAGCTGTGTAGAAAAGACATTAATATTAGGAAAAATAAAGAAAGAATAAGTATTTTTCTTTATTGTAGTAGAAAGTTAGCTGTACTGTCTTTTCCCACACAGTGAGTAGATATTTGCAGGGTGTCAGTAACTTGTTGAAATGTTGCTTGTGTGCAGTTGGAAAGGTTAGGTGATAATTGTCACTTATCACATGCCCTCTGATCACATGACACCTGTTGTTGCACCTTAAATGTTGCTGCATTAAGCAGTAGCCATTTTTGTTAGGATTATCTCTAAAGATTAAATAGAATATGCACAGAAACATGTACGTACAGCCTGTATGATTGCTCGAACATGTTATTTATCTTCTAGCCCTCAAGGAACCAAGCTTAGATCAAAATGTGCTCTTAAAAAATATTTGCGTTCCAATCATGTCAAGATAAAACTTGAAGAATTCGATTTTTTAGTTCCTTCTCGGAGGCCATTAATAAAGCACGAAAGGAATATGGCAGGCGAGGAAATAGAAACCGCAGGCAACAAGGAGGTTCAAGGAGACAGACCGATGTCCATCACATGTCTGCCAGGAAAACTCAAGGTAGAGGCTTTAAATAATACTGTTATGATACAAAATACAGAAGAGAATATATTTCCTGTGGATGAAAAAGAAAAGAATGTTGTTGTAAAGAAAGATGTTGGCAGGAAAAGAATGAGAAGTCACAGACGGATGTCTGATAGGGATCTGAAAGATGCGGACAGAGTTCTAAAGCCAAGAAAGTATAATTCTCCTAAACAAGGGGTGCAGATTAAATGGAGAAAGAACAATAAAAGGACCAGTATAAGGGAAAAGTCCAAAGAAGAGGAATCCCATGAACCAGACGTGGTAGTCAGTTCTTTGTTACCAATCCTAAGCCAAGTGCTTGCCTGTAATAAGACAGATGACACTGCGGACGCTTATGAGACAGTACTGGCACCCACAGGTGATCCGACAGATTTGTGTCCTTCCCAGCAGCTGCTTGACACTGAGACGAAGGAAGCAGCAAGTGATCACCATCAGGAGGACAATGACGCTCAAGATGGAGGTAATTCGTTGTGGTGCATTAATCATTTAAAATTAGATTTCAAAGATCACATTTTCTTTTATTTACATATAATTTATTCATCAGATTCCATCCCAAGGTCACAAGCGGAGAAGAGAAAAACCAGCCACTATTTCTCCAAAAATGCCACCAAGGAAGGTTTGTGTTCTCCAGTGCTTATAGCCAACAGTGTGCTCGTGTGTAGCAGTATAAGGACATTGAAAGGTTTGTTATTCTATAAATAGTGTTCATTCTTGCACCCTGCACCTGTCACAACCCGTGCAGGTCCTTTTTCCTGTCTGGGGGGTGGTGTCACTCCCTGCTCTGGTGCTTTTAGCACACTCTGGTTTGTATCTCAGCACGATACTAGAGGCACCAGAGTGACACCCAGACAGAAAAGAGGAACTGCACAGGATGTAACAGAATGAGCTAGAATGAACACTATATAGAGAGAGACCACAGACCAGATTCCTGAGATACCTGAGTGCTCAGTAACACCTCTCATCATGCAGAGACTTGGACTAACTATGGCTAACAGTTCATATGGACACATAATTGTATAATAACAGTTATAAATCTAAATCACAAAACTGTGGTTCCAGTGGCTCTTGCTGGGGCAGCTTTGCCGTGCGGGGTGAGGGCGTTATTTCACCTTTGGGTCGTGACGATTTGGTTGAGTGTTTCTCTTGCAGCTCTGGAACCACCTAGAAGAAAAGCTTTCTCCAAGTGGACCCCTCCTCGTTCTCCTTTCAATTTAGTCCAGGAAACACTGTTTCATGATCCATGGAAACTTCTCCTAGCAACCATTTTCCTGAACAAGACCTCAGGTGAGAGAATACCTGTTCTATGCCTCTACAATGCTAATTTATGGCCTCCTAACATAACTTTGGTCTGACTGCAATTTTGTGCACTAATTAGTGCATGAAAAAAGACACTTAAGTAGTTTTCTGTGGCACCTTTCCCACTGATGCATTGTACAATCTTCCAGCAGTGCTACAGGTAATGCGTGTCCATTATATACTGAGAGTTGCACAGAGGACTTTCTGAACACGCTAATAGTCATGCTACATTTTATATTTGTCATAAAAATGCATGTAAAGTTACATCATATAAATAAACTTAAATGTAAAAAATTTAAAAGTGATTGTATTGCATTAAGCGTCTGTGTATAGAATGTAAATGGGCCCCTAGTGGCTGTTTGAAATGTAACTTATATTTACTATGTGTGTTTAAATGTAAAGCTGCATGGTAAGTTATGGAAGGAAAACTCATAACAGGTAGCGATGTAATAGATTCCACACACAAAGACATGATCACAAAGTGCCTCCTCCTGGAGTAACTGTGAGGAGCTCTGCTTCATGTGGGAACATGGAGGGGAATGTCGCACAGAGAGATGGGCCCTCCTCCCAGAGTAACTGTGAGGAGCTCTGCTACACGTGGGAACGTGGAGCGGAATGTCGCACAGAGAGATGGGCCCTCCTCCTAGAGTAACTGTGAGGAACTCTGCTACACGTGGGAACATGGAGGGGAATGTCGCACAGAGAGATGGGCCCTCCTCCCAGAGTAACTGTGAGGAGCTCTGCTACACGTGGGAACGTGGAGGGGAATGTCGCACAGAGAGATGGGCCCTCCTTCTAGAGTAACTGTGAGGAGCTCTGCTACATGTGGGAACATGGAAGGGAATGTCACACAGAGAGATGGGCCCTCCTCCTAGAGTAACTGTGAGGAGCTCTGCTACATGTGGGAACATGGAGGGGAATGTCACACAGAGAGATGGGCCCTCCTCCTGGAGTAACTGTGAGGAGTTCTGCTACACGTGGGAACATGGAGGGGAATGTCGCACAGAGAGATGGGCCCTCCTCCTAGAGTAACTGTGAGGAACTCTGCTACACGTGGGAACATGGAGGGGAATGTCACACAGAGAGATGGGCCCTCCTCCTGGAGTAACTGGGAGGAGTTCTGCTACACGTGGGAACATGGAGGGGAATGTCGCACAGAGAGATGGGCCCTCCCCCTAGAGTAACTGTGAGGAGCTCTGCTACACGTGGGAACATGGAGGGGAATGTCGCACAGAGAGATGGGCCCTCCTCCTAGAGTAACTGTGAGGAACTCTGCTACACGTGGGAACATGGAGGGGAATGTCACACAGAGAGATGGGCCCTCCTCCTGGAGTAACTGTGAGGAGTTCTGCTACACGTGGGAACATGGAGGGGAATGTCGCACAGAGAGATGGGGCCTCCCCCTAGAGTAACTGTGAGGAGCTCTGCTACATGTGGGAACATGGAAGGGAATGTCACACAGAGAGATGGGCCCTCCTCCTGGAGTAACTGTGAGGAGTTCTGCTACACGTGGGAACATGGAGGGGCATGTCGCACAGAGAGATGGACCCTCCCCCTAGAGTAACTGTGAAGAACTCTGCTACACGTGGGAACATGGAGGGGAATGTCGCACAGAGAGATGGGCCCTCCCCCTAGAGTAACTGTGAGGAGCTCTGCTACATGTGGGAACATGGAAGGGAATGTCGCACAGAGATGGGCCCTCCTCCTAGAGTAACCGTGAGGAGCTCTGCTACACGTGGGAACATGGAGGGGAATGTCGCACAGAGAGATGGGCCCTCCTCCTAGAGTAACTGTGAGGAGCTCTGCTACACGTGGGAACGTGGAGGGGAATGTCGCACAGAGAGATGGGCCCTCCCCCTAGAGTAACTGTGAGGAGCTCTGCTACACAGTGAAACGCGGAGGAGAATGTTGGCTAGAGAGATGGTTGTAAGGCCCTCCTCCTAGGGTAACTGTGAGGAGTTCTGCTACACATGGTAATGCGGAGGGGAATATCGCACAAAGAGATGGTTACTAAGGCCCTCCCCCTAGAGTAACTGTGAGGAGCTCTGCTACACGTGGTAATGCGGAGGGGAATATCGCAGAGAGATGGTTACTAAGGCCCTCCTCCTAGAGTAACTGTGAGGAGCACTGCTACACAATGAAACGCGGAGGAGAATGTTGCCTAGAGAGATGGTTGTAAGGCCCTCCTCCTAGAGTAACTGTGAGGAGCACTGCTACACAATGAAACGCAGAGGGAAATGTCGCACTGAGAGAGATGGGCCCTCCTCTTAGAGTAACTGTGATGAGCTCTGGTACACGTGGTAACATGGAGGGGAATGTCACACTGATAGATGGGCCCTCCTCCCAAAGTAACTGTGAGGATAGGTACTTTAGGACTGGCCAGGCCAACCTGTGGCTCTCCAGCTGTTGGGAAACTACACATCCCAGCATGCATTGCTACAGTTTTAACATTCCCTAATAGCAAAACTGTGACAGAGCATGCAGGGACTTGTAGTTTCACAACAGCTGGAGAGCCACAGGTTGGCCAGGCCTGCTCTAGGAAGAGTAGGGGCACTTTACACAAGGTAAGAGGAATGCCATACACAGAAACATGATCTGCTTTGGTCACTGAGAGGAGCTCTGCTACACGCAGATTCAGTTGGTAATGCTATGGGCAGTGAAGGTTATCTCTAATTCTGTATTATTTTAGACTTCAGCTTCTAGCCACAGAAGTAAAACACCTTACCAGAAAATCCCAAATGTTCTGCATTGTAGATCGCACACCTTTATTATTTTATTGTTATTATTATCCTGTGTAAAGCATTCTCATTTCTGCTGCAGGGTACACAGGGCTCCACAAGGATTAACATCGAGGTGTAGAGTAGGATCTTGATCCGAGGCACCAACAGGCTCAAAGCTTTTGACTGTTTCCAAGATGCACAGCGCCGCCTCCTCTATAACCCCGCCTCCATGCCAGTGAACTCAGTTTGTTAGTTGGTGCCATGCAGTATGCAGGCACTTTACAGGTGGCTGCCTTAAGCAGCCTTTTCAGAGTTTATTTTACTAAGACTGAACAGGGAATGCTTACTTTACTTGGTGTGAGTCTCACAATCATGACGTTTTCAGGTTTAGTACGGCCAAACTATTGGCTTCTCTACAACAGGGCCTGGACTTAGGCCTGCGTCTGGCCTCCCTCAAGGTATAAATCTCTGCCTTGTCGGTGTGGTTTCAGAGAAAGATTGCTACCCTGCCTGATGTTCATACATTCACTCAGGGTGTGTTGCGGATTCAACCTCCTTATGTGCCACCTGTGGCTCCCTGGGATCTGTCGGTGGTTTTGGAGGCCTTGCAATAGTATCCGTTTGAGCCTCTTACCTCTGCTGACCTTAAGTGGCTTTCCCTTAAGGTGCTGTTCTTGCTAGCTATTGCTTCAGCTAGAAGGGTCTTTGGATGTGGTACGGGCTCTCCGTATCTATGTGAAGAGAACTTCCTCCATTAGGAAATCCGATTCTCTTTTTGTGTTGTTTGGTTTTCACAAACGTGGCTGGCCTGCTTCCAAGCAGACTTTGGCCTGATGGATTAGAATGGTGATTGCACATGCTTATGTACAGGCTGGTCATCCGGTTCCTGCTACCATCAAAGTCCATTCTACACGGTTGGTTGGACCTTCTTGGGCGGCCCACTGTGGTGCGACCCTTGAACAATTGTGCAAGGCGGCTACTTGGTCCTCAAGGAACACGTTCATTAGGTTCTATGCCTTTGATACCGCTGCTTCCCAGGATGCTTCCTTTGGACGCCGGGTTCTTGTGCCCGCTACAGTGCGTCCCCTCCCATAAGGAACTGCTTTAGGACATCCCCGATGTTAATCCTTGTGGAGCCCAGTGTACCCCGCAGCAGAAAACGAGATGTATGGTAAGAACTTACCGTTGTTAAATCTCTTTCTGCGAGGTACACTGGGCTCCACAAGGCGCCCACCCTGACGCACTTAGCTTCTTTGGGTTGGTATTGGCATAGCCGCTGGCACCCTCTACTGCGGTGTGTGGTGTAATTGGCTATGAGCGGTTTTCGTCTCTGGTACCTGCTACTGCATTGGGCTGGTTAACGAAACTGAGCTCCTGTGCATGGAGGCAAGATTATAGAGGAGGCGGCGCTGTGCATCTTGGGAACAGTTAAAAGCTTTGAGCCTGTTGGTGCCTCGGATCAAGATCCTACTCTACACCCCAATGTTAATCCTTGTAGAGCCCAGTGTACCTCGCAGAAAGAGATTTAACAACGGTAAGTTCTTACCATAAATCTCGTTATTCCATCCTTTTGTGCCATACACACACATGGACCAATTTAAGTGGATAAGCCTACTATATGGGCCCGGATAGGTGTGGAAAACACACAAACTCCACGCCACACATGTAGAATCCTGCGTCGGACATCATAATGTTTTTTTTTTTTTTTAATTCTTTATTTATACGTGGTCAGGTACATTGAGAAGGCATTCTAGAAATACATGGGACAGGCGACCAACATAGCCAGCGTCCAAGATAGACCACAATTTTTCAGATAAATAACAGGGTTAATCGGTGTGGGAAAACAATCAAATTCAAACATGGGGATCAGGGGGGGGGGGCGGAGAAGAGGAACAGGGGGGGGGGGAAGAACCACATTTGTGTCCATACATAATATATATCTTGAGAACAACGAGATCATAATAGAGGGGAGGAGGGGAAACAGAAAAGAGACGAAGACAGAGAGGGTAATAGGAAGAAGAGATAATTGAGAAAGATAGGAGCTGGGTTGAAGAGGAATGTCGGAGAGAGAAGGTGGTAGGTGCCCATGGGTCTGCGGGAGGGGCGGGGGCAAATGGAGGGGAACGGCTAGCCACGTTCAGCGGCGAGCCAGGGAGCCCAGACTTGCTCGAAGACGTGGCTCCGGTCGTGGAGGTAATAGGTGATCTTTTCCATTGAGGCGATGTGCCAAATTTTAGCTTTAAGGGATAGTAGGGAAGGTGGTGAGGGGCTCTTCCAGTTGAGGGCGATCAGTGATTTTGCTGCCGCTAGAATGTGTGAGGTCAGCTTTTGGGAGAATTTATTGAGGAGTGGGGGGGGATAACACAGTAAGGAGATCCAAGGATCTTTCAGCACAGGGGACTCTAGAAGTGAGTTGAGGAGGGAGTGGACCAAATCCCAGAAGGACACGATAACCGGGCAAGTCCACCATATGTGGAGCATAGTACCTCTAGCTCCACAGTTCCTCCAGCAGGCCGGAGAGGCGGACGGGAAAAATTTGTTAAGACGGTCGGGGGTGTAGTACCAGCGGTAATAAACTTTGTAGGCCGTTTCCTTAAAAGCGGTGGCAATAGAGCATTTAGCAATCCCTAGTCTCATGTCCTCCCAGTCTTCAGTTTCGGGTGGAGGCCCGAGGTCCCGTTCCCATGCGAGTTCATGGGGCCGGGATAAGGGCAGGGAGGATTCCAGTAGGAGAGAGTAAAGTTGGGAGATTATGCCTTTGGAGGAGTGGGAGTTGACACATAGGGATTCAAAGGGAGTAAGGGCACGAAGTAAGGCGGTGGGGGGGAGGGAGGTTAGAAAGTGGCGTATTTATAGTAATTGGAAGGGATTGAGTGGTTGTGAGGGGATTTTCTGCTGGAGGTCAGGCAGGGACAGCCATTGGCCCCGATCGGCAAAGTCGATTGGGAATTTAAGGCCCAGTGTTATCCACGTCCGGGATCTCGTAGGTGAGAGTCCGGAGGGGAACATGGGATTCTGCCAGATGGGGGTCAAGGGTGAGGGTGTAGTAGTGAGACCCCACTTCAGAGAGAGGGTGTCCCAGGTTTTGAGGTTGAATTTGATGGTGGGAAGAAGTTTAGAGGTTGGGGGTCGAGAGGTGGAGGAGAGTCCCCATAAGGGGGTCAGGTCTGGGATGCCAATGAAGGCTGCCTCGATGTCCAACCAGGATACCGACCCTGGAGGAGCGTATGAAGTGACAACGTGGGATAAGTGGGAGGCGAGGTAGTATAATTTGACATCGGGAAGGCCTCTGCCTCCCGTGGAGGTTCATCATCATGTTTTTAATTCTCTCATTTCCCTTCAGAGCAGCAGTACAGCCTTGTAACTATATCTTACATACTGCGGCGCCCACAGAAGCAGCCGACCCATAGAATTATCCCACATGTAGCTAGTACCTCTATTGGAACCTTTCCACTTTGGCTGTATGAATTGTGCAGCTAAAGCTGGTTTGTGTATTGTGCTGTAATATTTAGACCCCTTATACCCCTATCTGGCACTTTGTGTAGTTTATCAGCACTTCTGCTCTCGCCTGCAGGGAAAATGGCGATACCGGCCCTGTGGCGGTTCCTGGAGAGATACCCGAACGCCGAGGTGGCCAGAGTTGCCGCATGGGAGGAGATGTCGGAGCTTTTGCAGCCGCTGGGGCTCTATAAACTTAGAGCAAAGACCATTGTCAGGTTTTCAGGTGCACTAAACCGTCCCTTCTCTGTAACTGCATTTTATAGGTACTTGTTTAGCTGTGCCCAGCACTTATCATTACACATACAAGGGGTTGATATATCTAGCAGTAAAAAGAGTGGAGAAGTTACCCATAGCAACCACTCTGAGAAGGAATACATTTGTCTCTCCCTCTATGGAACTAGTTGTCCTTAGTTTCTATCCTTTATAACTTCGCCTCTTTTGGAATCTATCCCGACATATGTATTTTTATTCTGTTTGCCCTAATATCAAGTTTATTTTGTACAAAAGCCTTTGCCAGATATAAAGCTGAATACACAGCCTCATTTGAATATTATAATTGTGTGGGAGGGTCCTAAGTGCTAACAACTTATTGTAATATTACGTTATGGATATAGTATCTGTGTGCTAAAATCTATGGGAATTCGGGATTGTGCGTCAGCAGCCATATTTATGCTCCATATGGATATATCCTGAATGGGGGTTCACTACAATATGCCTGCGGTCGGGCTCCCGGCGACCAGCATACCGGCGCCGGGAGCCCGACCGCCGGCTTACCGACAGTGTGGCGAGCGCAAATGAGCCCCTTGCGGGCTCGCGCGCCACACTATTTTATTCTCCCTCCAGGGGGGTCGTGGACCCCCACGAGGGAGAATAAGTGTCGGTATGCCGGCGGTCGGGCTCCCGGCGCCGGTATGCTGGTCGCCGGGAGCCCGACCGCCGGCATACTGAAGACCACCCCTGAATGGAAACCTTTTAGTATTTATTACATGGTTACTTCTCTTCCATCATGATGCCCGGAATACATAGCTTCCGATTTTATAGAAATGCGGAAGTGGGACAAAATAATCCCGACCTTCTCTGACAAAACCACTCCCAGATCCACTTAGAAACACTGCCCCTTTGGGATCTGCAAATGGAAGTGCACCACCATAATGCGGACAGCTGTGAGATGTGGGAATCTAGAATAGACATTGGGGTCTATGTACTAAGGCTTGGAGAGAGATAAAGTACTAGCCAACCAACTCCTACCTGTTATTTTTCAAGCACAGGGGGAGACGTACTAAGCCTTGAAAAGTGATACTATTCACGGTGATAAAGCACCAGCCAATCAGCACCTAACTGCCATGTTACAGGGGTATATTGAATTGATGTCGGATCCATTCCGACGGAAAGGATCCGACATCTCAGTATTCAATGAACTTTTTTTAAAGTCGGATTAACATGGTCAGAAACGGGGCTAAAACCTGTCGAATTTGGCCGTGCTTCCGACAGAACATGTGGATCCGCGGTTATTCCATCGATCCACGTGTTTTCCGACAAGTCGGAATTGCCGACTTGGAGAAACGGCAGGGGGATTGAAAAGGTCGGAACAGTTTCCGACCTAAAAAAGTCGGAAACCGCCGTCTTTCCGACATGACGGCAGTTTCCGACTACAATTGAATACACCCCACAGGCTGGGTTTGAAAAATAACAGTTAGGAGCTGGTAGGTTGGTACTTTATCACCGTGAAATGAATCACTTTTCAAGGCTTAGTACGACTGTTACATGGCAGTTAGGAAGCTGGTTGGCTGGTACTTTTATCATTCTTTATTCATCTCCGCTTAATCACTTTTTAAGGCTTAATACATTTGGGCCACAGCCTGTAACATGACAGTCAGGAGCTGATTGGCTGGTACTTTATCTCTATCCACTTTATCTCTTTCCAAGACATAGGGGCAGATGTATTAACCTAGAGAAGGCATAAGGAAGTGATAAACCAGTGATAAGTGCAAGGTGATAAACGCACCAGCCAATCAGCTCTAATATGTAAATTAACAGTTAGGAGCTGATTGGCTGGTGCGTTTATCACCTTGCACTTATCACTGGTTTATCACTTCCTTATGCCGTCTCCAGGTTAATACATCTGCCCCATAGATCACAATGTTTACGCTTGAGTGCTGACAATTACTTTATACAATATAGCCGTGTCTGTAAACGTCATTTATCTCACACGAATGTGATCCTGAATTATCATAAAATGATGGAAACAAATAGTGCGTGAAAGTTTGTGATTGGAGCGTTTGTCTCCCGCAGATGAGTATCTCACAAAGAAATGGCGCTATCCTATTGAGCTTCATGGAATCGGAAAGTACGGCAATGATTCCTATCGCATCTTCTGTGTGAATGAGTGGAAGAAGGTGACATTACAAGAACCCTCTCTTGAATTTTATTTCATCATTTTATTGGGGGGTGTTTGTGTGTAAATTAGAGATGTAAAATGTTGACGCTGTTATAGTGTGAGTGTAGTGCTCAAGAAAGCATCAATATCTTTTAACTGTCACAAAACACACAAAAACAGAATGATTAAAATGTTTGTGTTGTGATGCATCAAATCCACATTTCAGGAAAACGCAAAGTTCCAAATTCTTCTTCTTTTTTTTTTTTTTTACTCTGAATAAAATCCTAATTTACGTGTGAAAACTGAAGAGCGATTGGTCTACATAATAAATCTGATCTGTAACTTTATCCTGTGAAAGTGATCATCGTACACCCTGCATAATAATATCACAGTACAGGCAGTCGCTTATGTGGTTGGCTGTATTAAAATGACTAAGCCGAACCCAAACCTGGAGAAACACAGAACAAAAAGAACAGCATAGCAAAACAGCCGTGTTATCGTTTAAGGCAGGGGTGGGCAGACTTTTGGAGTCGGTGATCTACTTTGAAAGCTGAAACGCTTTTGTGATCCACCTAGGGGCGTGGCATAACAAAAAAAGGGATGTAGCCTTGCTGCACAGGGTGTAATGACTGTCTCGCACGAAATAACACATTGGCCCCCACAGGTAAAAACCTCAAACACATATGCCCCCACAGTGCCAGATACACATATGCCCCACAGTGCCAGATATGCCCCCACAGTGCCAGATACAGATATGCCCCCACAGTGCCAGATACAGATATGCCCCCACAGTGCCAGATATGCCCCCACAGTGCCATGTGCCCACAGTGCTAGATATGACCCCACACTGCCAGATACAGATATGCCCCCACAGTACCATGTGCCCACAGTGCTAGATATGCCCCCACAGTACCATGTGCCCACAGTGCTAGATATGCCCCCACAGTGCCACATATGACCCCACAGTGCCATGTGCCCACAGTGCCAGATATGACCCCACAGTGCCATGTGCCCACAGTACCAGATACAGATATGACCCCACAGTGCCATGTGCACACAGTGCCAGATATGCCCCCATAGTGCTGCTCACCGTTTTGCTGCTGTGTGGAGAACGCAGCGCGCGCCTCTCCTGCCTGCCGCCCTGTCCGTCAGTCTGGTCTCCGGCGGTGACGGCAGCGTGTATATCTCATATCAGGCGCCGGTCTGCGAGCTCTGATTGGCTAACGAACCAGCACCTGATTTGAGCTATACATTCTGCCGTCACTGCCGGAGACCAGACTGAGGGGCAGGACGGCAGGCAGGAGAGGTGCGCGCTGCACTCTCCTCGCCTCGTGTGGATGGGCGGCAGCTCGCGATCGACTGGTCGCATGTCCGCGATCGACTGTTTGGCCACCCCTGGTTTAAGGGTTAGGTATGAAATGTTGGCATGAGAATGTCAACGTGGTATTAATGGCGACATTGACCATGTAGACCATAGGTCTGCAAACTCTGTCCCCATTACCCCACACAGTGCATGTTTTGCAGGTCTCCTCAAAGAATCGCAAGTGAAATAATTAACTCCACCTGTGGACCTTTTAAAATGTGTCTGTAATTAATACACCTGTGCACCTGCTGGGTTACCTGCAAAACATGCACTGTGTGGGGTAATGAGGACCGAGTTTGCAGACCTATGATGTAGGCCAGAGGTTCTCAAACTCGGTCCTCGGGGGCACACACAGTGCATGTTTTGCAGGTCTCCTCACAGAATCGCAAGTGACATAATTAGCTCCACCTGTGGACCTTTTAAAATGTGTCAGTGAGTAATTAATACACATGTGCACCTGCTGGGTTACCTGCAAAACATGCACTGTGTGTGCCCCCGAGGACCGAGTTTGAGAACCTCTGATGTAGACAGTGATGAAACACGTCGCCTTAGCCGCCAGGAAAAGGTAAGTCACCAATGGGCCACCAGGATGAAATGTCGACATTTCATCCTGATGGTCCAGCAATGACTTACCTGCTTCTGGCCAGGTGCAATGGCGTCTTCCAGGTCACATCGGTCATGTGACCGTCACTTTTGGGTCAGAGCTATGATTATTGTATATTCTGTTTGCAGGTGCAGCCAGAAGACCATAAGCTGAATGAGTACCACGCCTGGTTATGGGAGAACAAGGAACAGCTCGGCTTGGACTAATCAACTTGTCCCATTTGTTGCTTTTATTGTCATTTTACTGCGTCTTATCATGTTGTCTTTGTACATAAATTATCACATGACCTGGATTTTCTATGCACGTTTTTATGTTTATGGATTTTTATAAGATAAACTGTAAAATAAAAATAACATTTTGAAAATTGGAAGTTCTATTAGAGCGAAGGTTAATTGTCACTTGATTTGGTTACACGTCCTCTATATTTGTGTGCATAATGGCCACTTGAAGGCTGGGACTCCTGCTTGGTACTAGGGCCCCTCCCATTTGGCCTAAGGCCAGGGGCGGAACTGTGGGAGGCAGTGGAGTCGGCTGCCGCCGGGCTCCTGGCCACAAGGGGGCGCATCTCCTCCACTGTCTCCCGCAGCCTGAGGACTGCGCTGCTATTGCAGATGGAGGAGCTGTGTCAATGACACGGAAGCTGCCTCCTGTAGAGAGAGATGGCACTGGCTGCAGCTAGGGGGAGCTCCAGAGCACAGCTCCTCCCGGGCCCTTAGTAAGCCAGCCGAGGGAAGCTCAGAACTCTCTGCTCCTCCATGCTCTGGATGATAGCCAAAGGTAGGCACTGTGTGGGGGGTGAGGGAGAGGTGTATTTGGGGGGAAGTACTGTGTTTTGTGTGTGCTTGTTTTTAAGTGAGGTGTGTGTGTTTTTAAGGAAAGTTGTACATTCAAGTAAAAGAGGCATGTGTGTGTGTGATGTGTGTGAGAGTGGCATGTGTGTGAGAGGCATGTATGTGTATGTAAGTGGGAGGCATGTGTATGTAAGTGAGAGGCGTGTGTGTGTGTGTGTGAGAGGCATGTGTATGTAAGTGGGAGGCATGTGTATGTAAGTGAGAGGCATGTGTGTGTGTGTGAGAGGCATGTGTATGTAAGGGGCCCTACACACTCGGCGATGCGCCGCCGAGGTGCCCGACGGCCGACGAGCGACCCAGCGGCGGGGGGGCAGTGACGGGGGGAGTGAAGTTTCTTCACTCCCCCCGTCACCCGGCTCCGTAGACTTGCAGGCAAATATGGACGATCTCGTCCATATTGGCCGGCATGCACAGCCGACATGGCCCCAGCGATGAACGAGCGCGGGGTCGCGCATCGTTCATCGCTGGGGACTCCACACTGCACGATATGAACGATATCTCGTTCATTAATGAACAAGATCGTTCATATCGTGCATTGAAATCGCTATGTGTGTAGGGCCTATAAGTGAGAGGCATGTGTATGTAAGTGAGGGCATATGTATGTGAGAGGCATGTGTATGTGAGAGGTGTGTGTAAGTGAGAGGCACGTGTGTGAGAGGTGTGTGTAAGTGAGAGGTGTATGTAAGTGAGAGGCGTGTGTGTTTAAGTGAGACGTGTGTTTAAGTGAATGAGGCGTTTGTCTTTTTTTTAATATATATCTAGTGTTTACGCTAGGTGTCTGCCCCTTTTTTAGACAGCTGAATCCCGCCCTGCCCGTTTTTGTGCGCCCTGCCGCCCCGCCGTTTGCTGCCTGCCGGACCCCGCCACGTCGCCGGATCCAGCCGTGCGCCGCCGGACCCGGTACGTACATGAGAGTCCCCCTGGGCTAAATTAACCTTTTAAGCATTTTGCAGCTGTAAACATTAATCTCAGTGCTTTCTACCTGGTGCAGTGTGCCTCAGTGCTCTCTACCTGGTGCAGTGTGCCTCAGTGCTCTACCTGGTGCAGTGTGCCTCAGTGCTCCCTACCTGGTGCAGTGTGCCATTAGTGCTCCCTACCTGGTGCAGTGTGCCTGAGTGCTCCCTACCTGGTGCAGTGTGCCTGAGTGCTCCCTACCTGGTGCAGTGTGCCTGAGTGCTCCCTACCTGGTGCAGTGTGCCTCAGTGCTCCCTACCTGGTGCAGTGTGCCTCAGTGCTCTCTACCTGGTGCAGTGTGCCTCAGTGCTCTCTACCTGGTGCAGTGTGCCTCAGTGCTCTCTACCTGGTGCAGTGTGCCTCAGTGCTCTCTACCTGGTGCAGTGTGCCTCAGTGCTCTCTACCTGGTGCAGTGTGCCTCAGTGCTCTCTACCTGGTGCAGTGTGCCTCAGTGCTCTCTACCTGGTGCAGTGTTCCTCAGTGCTCTCTACCTGGTGCAATGTGCCTCAGTGCTCCCTACCTGACGCAATGTGTATAATGTGCTCTATCTGGCGCAATGTGTATAATGTGCTCTATCTGGCGCAATGTGTATAATGTGCTCTATCTGGCGCAATGTGTATAATGTGCTCTATCTGGCGCAATATGTATAACGTGCTCTAGCCTCTACCTGGCGCAGTGTGTATAGGAGGTTCTAACTGGTGCAATGTGTATTAGGGGCACTACCGTGTGGTGTAATGTGAATTGACACTATTATGTGGCCACGCCCCTTCCCCACGAAACAACGCCCCTAGATTTTTGCTGCGCACCTTCGGTGCGCACTGTCCATGTTTTGCCCATAGGAATGGGAGCACCAAGCATTATAGTATGTACCTAAGTTTGCCCATTTAACTTAAAAATTTACCCTCACGAATGAAAAATGTGCCCTCCCCGTGATCAGCACCCTGCCCTAAAAAAAAAATACTACAGTGAACACTAATTATATTGGCACACCGCTGCGCCAAAGCATCTCCATGGAGACCTGGTGGGTGAGGGAGCACTGTAGGTGTACTATAATGGTATGCTGGTGTCTGTTTTATTGTAATGACTGACTTGGAATGCGTCCACTTTCTATGTGTATCTATATTACTATTGGGAAAGGTACCTGAGCACCCTTCTACTGTTCACCCTGGGTGCGGGATAGCTACATATGGTATGTGTGTGTATGTGTAGGGGGGCACCAAAATGTATCATGCCTCCGGGCGACTGGGACGAACTTACGCCACTGCCTAAGGCGATTTTAATCAGCACAGGCTCCAACATTGCGGTCTTTATATTAGAAAGGGTACTATTATGGTAAGTCCTAGAAAAATTGATATAATGGTCTGGAAGTAATGGCTTGCGAGACGACCGGACCTCCGAGACTCCGGACGAATTTATATGTTTTTTTTTTAAAGCAGCAAACATTTACAAGTCAAAACCAACCAGGTTTTGCCATGTAAATGTTTGCTGCTTTAAAAAAACATAAGAGTTCGGACGGTCTCGGAGCTCCGGTTGTCTCGCAAGCCATTACATCCGGCTGTGTGTCACAATCCTGACTGTAGGTTTTATATTTGGTGACTTACCCCTGCCATCTGTCCTGGATCCTGTGTCTTTTCACTCACGGAGTTAAACAGCTTGTCAGTTTTCCTGAGTTCTCTGCCTGAGAGGTAATAGTTAATTAGCTCCACCTGTGGTGATCTCCTGTGTGAGGCTGAATTCAGTAATCTGAAGTTCAGGCTTCAGTGTTCTCTCGGCCTGCTAGGCCTCGCTGCACTTCACAGCCTCCTCTAGAGTAGTCACATGACAGTGACTTCACCTGACCCAGAGTTGTCCAATCCTCTGCCAGCCTGAGACTCTCTACATCACCTAATCCTGCCCACCAATCATCAGGGACCAGGAAGTATAAATCAGGAGGCTGAGTTGGAATCTGGGCCAGTTCCTCATGTCACATACAGCCTTGTGTGAGTCTTATGCTGAGCTCCCTTAAGGTAACCTTTGTACCTAAGTTCCTGTGGGAACTCTGTTCCCTTGTTACCGTTTGGTTTACTTGTGTGTTGCCATTTGATTTCATCATTTTCCCTGAGTCTCAATGTAAAGGCACAGCTGCAATGTTTCGTCTTAAAGGCACAGTACTGAATTCCGTGTTCTCCACTGAAAACCACAGAAGTCGGGTTTCAGTTTTACTACTGTTGTAGTTGGGATCTCCAGAGCTCAGTACCTCGTGCCTCAGCATCTCCGTGCTTCCAGCACCTCATGCCTCAGTACCTCCGTGCTTCCAGCACCTCCGTGACTCAGTACCTCAGTGCCTCATCATCTCCGTGCCTCAGTACCTCCGTGCCTCAGTACCTCCGTGCCTCAGTACCTCCATGCTTCCAGCACCTCCGTGCCTCAGTACCTCCGTGCTTCCAGCACCTCCGTGACTCAGTACCTCATTGCCTCATCATCTCCGTGCCTCAGTACCTCGTGCCTCAGCACCTCCGTGCTTCCAGCACCTCGTGCCTCAGTACCTCCGTGCTTCCAGCACCTCCGTGACTCAGTGCCTCATCATCTCCGTGCCTCAGTACCTCCGTGCCTCAGTACCTCCGTGCCTCAGTACCTCCATGCTTCCAGCACCTCCGTGCCTCAGTACCTCCGTGCCTCATCATCTCCGTGCCTCAGTACCTCCGTTCTTCCAGCACCTCCGTGCCTCAGTACCTCCGTGCTTCCAGCACCTCCGTGCCTCAGTACCTCCGTGCTTCCAGCACCTCCGTGCCTCAGTACCTCCGTGCTTCCAGCACCTCCGTGCCTCAGTACCTCCGTGCTTCCAGCACCTCCGTGCCTCAGTACCTCCGTGCCTCAGCACCTCCGTGCCTTAGTACCTCCGTGCCTCCACGCATCCCAGTGCCTCTACGCACCTCAGTGTCCCCAAGCACCTCAGTGTCCCCAAGCACCTCAGTGTCCCCAAGCACCTCAGTGTCCTCAAGCACCTCAGTGTCCTCAAGCACCTCAGTGTCTCCAAGCACCTCAGTGTCTCCAAGCATCCCGTGCCCTTTAGCACAGTTGAACCTGGTATTCTTCACTGATTCATCAGCGCCTTTCCAGTTCTGTCTTTCAGGAGACCTTCAGCGCCCCCACGTGCTTCCTGTCTGCCGACCTAATCCTGTATGAGGAGAGCCTAGATTCGGCCATCTCTGCCGCGGTTCCTCTTCCCAGTCATCGGAAGAATACTCGAGTCCACAACATTTCCAAACCAGGTCAGTGGTAGTATTCACATAATCCTCCAGTCGCCCGCACAGACTTCACTACACCGGGTTCACAAAAACCTCAGTCATGACAGTAGGAACTGGCCACATGGACCCGGCCGAAAGTGTTTGTCTGACGCATGACCTCCTAAGCAATATTGCAGGACGCTTGGGAGGTCTGGAGTCGACTCAGCATCGATTGGCACAGTGTCTGCAGCGGAATTCGTCCTCCAGAGATTCTATGACCTTCTGCTCTAAGACTCCTGACCAACTGCAGATTTTCTACCAGATGTTACTACAGTTACAAGAACTTTTGCCTAGTATTCTCTCTGTGATGGCTGATCTCCTCAGGAATACTACCAACGTTGTTGATCCTGTTTTGTCCCATTCAGTTAATAGAGTCTCTTCCTCTGCGCAAGGGAAAGTTTTTCATCAGAGCTATGCACGGCCCAAGCTCTCTGAAGCTGAACGTCAGCGGCGTAAGGAGCTACATCTCTGTCTTTACTGTGGAAATTCTGGTCATTTTGTTAAAGACTGTATTCTTCGCAAGCCAGGTAATAGTGACAAATCTCAGTATCATAGTGCTCATGTCTACAAGTCATCCACAGTATCCGATCCATCTGCTGCTGACGGGGGTATCAAGAAGGCTACTCTTCTGAGAGAGACTCAAATTTATGACTGGGGTCCGGTGGTTAAAAGACCTTATCCCAAGTTGGGTGTCCAGAGAAGAATGTTCAAGCCATTTACAGTCACAGAGGAGTCCGTGTCCACAGCCCCAGGAGGGGCGTCTTCAGAGCGTCCAGCCCCAGGAGGGGCGTCTTCAGAGCGTCCAGCCCCAGGAGGGGCGTCTTCAGAGCGTCCAGCCCCAGGAGGGGCGTCTTCAGAGCGTCCAGCCCCAGTGAGGGGTTCAGAGCGCCCAGCCCCAGAGAGTCTACAGGGTGCTGCCCAGCCAGAGATTCTACAGAGTGCTGCCCAGCCAGAGATTCTACAGAGTGCTGCCCAGCCAGAGATTCTACAGAGTGCTGCCCAGCCAGAGATTCTACAGAGTGCTGCCCAGCCAGAGATTCTACAGAGTGCTGCCCAGCCAGAGATTCTACAGAGTGCTGCCCAGCCAGAGAGTCTACAGAGTGCTGCCCAGCCAGAGAGTCTACAGAGTGCTGCCCAGCCCCGTGAAGTGGGGGCTCTTGCCTCAGCCCAGCCCTGTGAAGAAAGGGCTCAGCCCGTCCCGGTTCCAGCCGGTTCAGCAATACTCCAGGCCCTGCCTGGTCAGTCCGTCCCGGTTCCAGCCGGTCCAGCAATACTCCAGGCCCAGCCTGGTCAGTCCGTCCCGGTTCCAGCCGGTCCAGCAATACTCCAGGCCCAGCCTGGTCAGTCCGTCCCGGTTCCAGCCGGTCCATCAATACTCCAGACTCCGCCTGGTCAGTCCGTCCCGGTTCCAGCCGGTCCAGCAATACTCCAGGCCCAGCTTGGCCAGTCCGTTCCGGTTCCAGCCGGTCCATCAATACTCCAGGCTCCGCCTGGTCAGTCCGTCCCGGTTCCAGCCGGTCCAGCAATACTCCAGGACCAGCCTGGTCCGTCTCCTTTGGCTCCAGCCAATTCAAGTATCCTCGGATCCAATCCAGTCCTACTCATCCAGCCAAAGCTTTCTTCAGTTTCATCCTCTAAGCTTTCGTCTGATGGTTTTCCACCTATTTACTTTGATGGAGATTTATTGCAATATGCCGCTCTGGTTGAACAATTTCTCTCTCGGATGGAGTCTGATCCTTCAGGTGCAGTAACTCTTTCCAACGTTACTCGATATCTGTTCCTGGCATTCAGAGGAAGAGCTTTGGAGTGGGCCAACATGCTCTTTGAGAGTAATGATCCTGTGTTCCATGACTTACAGACTTTCAGTAACGCTGTAGTTAAAGAATTTAGTCCTAAACCTTTGGAATCTGCATCAACGAAGGTCCTAAATTCTTCTGTATGAATTTCTCAAGTTCCTCTAAGATTCAAGATGGGTGTCCGGAGTCCACCCTTGAAGAGGGGGATACTGTCACAATCCTGACTGTAGGTTTTATATTTGGTGACTTACCCCTGCCATCTGTCCTGGATCCTGTGTCTTTTCACTCACGGAGTTAAACAGCTTGTCAGTTTTCCTGAGTTCTCTGCCTGAGAGGTAATAGTTAATTAGCTCCACCTGTGGTGATCTCCTGTGTGAGGCTGAATTCAGTAATCTGAAGTTCAGGCTTCAGTGTTCTCTCGGCCTGCTAGGCCTCGCTGCACTTCACAGCCTCCTCTAGAGTAGTCACATGACAGTGACTTCACCTGACCCAGAGTTGTCCAATCCTCTGCCAGCCTGAGACTCTCTACATCACCTAATCCTGCCCACCAATCATCAGGGACCAGGAAGTATAAATCAGGAGGCTGAGTTGGAATCTGGGCCAGTTCCTCATGTCACATACAGCCTTGTGTGAGTCTTATGCTGAGCTCCCTTAAGGTAACCTTTGTATCTAAGTTCCTGTGGGAACTCTGTTCCCTTGTTACCGTTTGGTTTACTTGTGTGTTGCCATTTGATTTCATCATTTTCCCTGAGTCTCAATGTAAAGGCACAGCTGCAATGTTTCGTCTTAAAGGCACAGTACTGAATTCCGTGTTCTCCACTGAAAACCACAGAAGTCGGGTTTCAGTTTTACTACTGTTGTAGTTGGGATCTCCAGAGCTCAGTACCTCGTGCCTCAGCATCTCCGTGCTTCCAGCACCTCGTGCCTCAGTACCTCCGTGCTTCCAGCACCTCCGTGACTCAGTACCTCAGTGCCTCATCATCTCCGTGCCTCAGTACCTCCGTGCCTCAGTACCTCCATGCTTCCAGCACCTCCGTGCCTCAGTACCTCCGTGCTTCCAGCACCTCCGTGACTCAGTACCTCAGTGCCTCATCATCTCCGTGCCTCAGTACCTCCGTGCTTCCAGCACCTCCGTGACTCAGTACCTCAGTGCCTCATCATCTCCGTGCATCAGTACCTCCGTGCCTCAGTACCTCCGTGCCTCAGTACCTCCATGCTTCCAGCACCTCCGTGCCTCAGCACCTCCGTGCCTCAGCATCTCCGTGCCTCAGTACCTCCGTTCTTCCAGCACCTCCGTGCCTCAGTACCTCCGTGCTTCCAGCACCTCCGTGCCTCAGTACCTCCGTGCTTCCAGCACCTCCGTGCCTCAGTACCTCCGTGCTTCCAGCACCTCCGTGCCTCAGTACCTCCGTGCCTCAGCACCTCCGTGCCTTAGTACCTCCGTGCCTCCACGCATCCCAGTGCCTCTACGCACCTCAGTGTCCCCAAGCACCTCAGTGTCCTCAAGCACCTCAGTGTCCTCAAGCACCTCAGTATTCTCAAGCACCTCAGTGTCCTCAAGCACCTCAGTGTCCTCAAGCACCTCAGTGTCCTCAAGCACCTCAGTGTCTCCAAGCACCTCAGGGTCTCCAAGCATCCCGTGCCCTTTAGCACAGTTGAACCTGGTATTCTTCACTGATTCATCAGCGCCTTTCCAGTTCTGTCTTTCAGGAGACCTTCAGCGCCCCCACGTGCTTCCTGTCTGCCGACCTAATCCTGTATGAGGAGAGCCTAGATTCGGCCATCTCTGCCGCGGTTCCTCTTCCCAGTCATCGGAAGAATACTCGAGTCCACAACATTTCCAAACCAGGTCAGTGGTAGTATTCACATAATCCTCCAGTCGCCCGCACAGACTTCACTACACCGGGTTCACAAAAACCTCAGTCATGACACTGTGTTAGTGATGAGGTTCACCTTGATGTGGTGGATGGGCAAGCATTTGTGGCCAAATGAGCTAAGAACCTTATTTAACTTCAAGTTAATTGTAGAGTTTATCAAAATGACTTTGACTGTCAGTATTTTAGTGTGCACATCTCAGCGGTAAAATCTGGGCATCACATTACACATTGCAGGCTTCCCAAAATTTTTGATTTCAGGGCTAATTTCTGAGGACCATCACATGTACCCTGCACTATGCAACACCAGGCTAAGTCTATCATCTGTACTGTATTGGCAGAACACATTCACATGTATGTCACAATGGAGGACATGCATATAAACTGGTGCGAATGATACAGCTGGTGTTCCCTGTAGCATTGAATGGGATGGTTGCTTCCACTTTAATGGTCCTTCACGGGTGCATGAAAGGGAGGGGTTAGTGCAGACAAGAAAAAAGGAAAAATATTCCCCCAGCACACTGCAAAGGATCAGCAATGAGATTTGAATACTACATGATAATAGATATACAGAGATCTCATTTTGCATATTTCTCTGACGTCCTAGTGGATGCTGGGAACTCCGTAAGGACCATGGGGAATAGACGGGCTCCGCAGGAGACTGGGCACTCTAAAAGAAAGAATAGGTACTATCTGGTGTGCACTGGCTCCTCCCTCTATGCCCCTCCTCCAGACCTCAGTTAGAATATGTGCCCGGCCAGAGCTGGATGCACCTAGTGGGCTCTCCTGAGCTTGCTAGAAAAGAAAGTATTTGTTAGGTTTTTTATTTTCAGTGAGATCTGCTGGCAACAGACTCACTGCTACGTGGGACTGAGGGGAGAGAAGCAAACCTACCTGCGTGCAGCTAGCTTGTGCTTCTTAGGCTACTGGACACCATTAGCTCCAGAGGGTTCGAACACAGGGCCTGACCTCGATCGTCCGTTCCCGGAGCCGCGCCGCCGTCCCCCTTGCAGAGCCAGAAGACAGAAGAGAAGGAGATGAAATCGGCGGCAGAAGACTCCGGTCTTCATTAAGGTAGCGCACAGCACTGCAGCTGTGCGCCATTGCTCCCACTGCACACCACACACTCCGGTCACTAGGGTGCAGGGCGCTGGGGGGGGGGGGGGGGCGCCCTGGGCAGCAATAAAATACCTTTTGGCATAAAAATACACATAATACAGTCTGTGACTGTATATGTGTAAAACCCCTGCCATTTTTCAGTCAGAAACTGCAGGGAGAAGCCCGCCGCTGAGGGGGCGGGGCCTTCTTCCTCAGCACACCAGCGCCATTTTTCCTTCACAGTTCCGCTGGAAGCAGCTCCCCAGGCTCTTCCCTGCAGTATTCCTGATACAAGAAGGGTAAAAAAGAGAGGGGGGGCACATAAATTTAGGCGCAAATAATATATATTAAGCAGCTATTGGGAAAAATCACTCATAGTGAAAATCCCTGTGTTATATAGCGCTGTGGTGTGTGCTGGCATACTCTCTCTCTGTCTCCCCAAAGGACTTTGTGGGGTCCTGTCCTCAGTCAGAGCATTCCCTGTGTGTGTGCGGTGTGTCGGTACGGCTGTGTCGACATGTTTGATGAGGAGGGTTACGTGGAGGCGGAGCAAGGGCAGATAAGTGTGGTGTCGCCCCCGACGGGGCAGACACCGGATTGGATGAATATGTGGAAGGTCTTAACAGACAGTGTCATCTCCTTACATAAAAGGTTCGATGACGCAGCAGCCTTGGGACAGCCGGGATCTCAACCCGCGCCTGCCCAGGCATCTCAGAGGCCATCAGGGGCTCATAAACGCCCGCTAGCTCAGATGGTAGACACAGATGTCGACACGGAGTCTGACTCCAGTGAAGGTGAGGATGAGACAAATGCACAGTCTACTAAAGCCATCCGATGCATGATTACTGCAATGAAAAATGTATTGCACATTTCTGATATTAACCCAGTTACTACCAAGAAGGGTATTATGTTTGGGGAGAAAAAGCAGCCAGTGACTTTTCCCCCATCCGATGAATTAAATGAATTGTGTGAGGAAGCGTGGAGTTCCCCCGATAAGAAACTAGTGATTTCTAAGAGGTTACTGATGGCGTACCCTTTCCCGCCAACGGATAGGTTACGTTGGGAAACATCCCCCAGGGTGGACAAAGCGCTCACACGCTTATCAAAAAAGGTGGCACTGCCGTCTCAGGATACGGCCGCCTTAAAGGAGCCTGCGGATAGAAAGCAGGAAGCTATCCTGAAGTCTGTGTATACACACTCAGGTACTATACTGAGACCTGCTATTGCTTCAGCATGGATGTGTAGTGCTGCAGCCGCATGGTCTGATACCCTGTCAGACAACATTGATTCCCTCGACAGGGATACTATTTTGCTAACCATAGAACATATAAAAGACGTCGTCTTATATATGCGGGATGCACAGAGGGACATTTGCCTGCTGGCATCTAGAATTAATGCAATGTCCATTTCTGCCAGGAGAGTATTATGGACTCGGCAGTGGACAGGTGATGCTGATTCTAAAAGACACATGGAGGTTTTGCCTTATAAGGGTGAGGAATTGTTTGGGGACGGTCTCTCGGACCTCGTATCCACGGCAACAGCCGGGAAGTCAACTTTTTTACCTCAGGTTCCCTCACAGCCTAAGAAAGCACCGTATTATCATGTACAGTCCTTTCGGCCTCAGAAAGGCAAGCGGATCAGAGGCGTATCCTTTCTGCCCAGAGGCAGGGGTAGAGGAAAGAAGCTGCACCAGACAGCCAGTTCCCAGGAACAAAAATCCTCCCCCGCTTCCTCTAAGTCCACCGCATGACGCTGGGGCTCCACAGGCGGAGCCGGGTGCGGTGGGGGCGCGTCTCCGAAACTTCAGCAACCAGTGGGTTCGCTCACGAGTGGATCTCTGGGCTGTTCAAATTGTATCTCAGGGATACAAGCTGGAGTTCGAGGCGACTCCCCCTCGCCGTTACCTCAAATCAGCCTTGCCAGCTGCTCCCAGGGAAAGGGAGGTAGTACTGGCGGCAATTCACAAGCTGTACCTCCAGCAGGTGATAATCAAGGTTCCCCTCCTTCAACAGGAACGGGGTTACTATTCCACAATGTTTGTGGTACCGAAACCAGACGGTTCGGTGAGACCCATTCTAAATTTAAAATCCTTGAACACTTATATAAGGAAGTTCAAGTTCAAAATGGAATCGCTCAGGGCGGTTATTGCAAGCCTGGAAGAGGGGGATTTTATGGTGTCGCTGGACATCAAGGATGCTTACTTGCATGTCCCCGTTTACCCACCTCACCAGGAGTACCTCAGGTTTGTGGTACAGGATTGTCATTACCAATTCCAGACGTTGCCGTTTGGTCTGTCCACGGCACCGAGAGTTTTTACCAAGGTAATGGCCGAAATGATGATACTCCTTCGGAAGAAGGGAGTTATAATTATCCCGTACTTGGACGATCTCCTTATAAAGGCGAGGTCCAGAGAGCAGTTGTTAGTCAGCGTAGCACTTTCTCGGGAAGTGTTGCTACAGCACGGCTGGATTCTGAATATCCCAAAGTCGCAGCTGATTCCTGCGACGCGTCTGCTCTTCCTGGGCATGATTCTGGACACAGAACAGAAGAAGGTGTTTCTCCCGGTGGAGAAGGCCCAGGAATTGTCATCTCTGGTCAGGGACCTCCTGAAACCAAAACAGGTGTCGGTGCATCACTGCACGCGAGTCCTGGGAAAGATGGTGGCTTCTTACGAAGCAATTCCCTTCGGCAGGTTCCATGCAAGGATCTTTCAGTGGGATCTGTTAGACAAATGGTCCGGATCGCATCTTCAGATGCATCGGTTGATCACCCTGTCCCCAAGGGCCAGGGTGTCTCTGCTGTGGTGGCTGCAGAGTGCTCATCTTCTTGAAGGCCGCAGATTCTGCATACAGGACTGGGTCCTGGTGACCACGGACGCAAGCCTCCGAGGATGGGGGGCAGTCACTCAGGGAAGGAACTTCCAGGGACTGTGGTCAAGTCAGGAGACTTCACTACACATAAATATACTGGAACTAAGGGCCATTTACAACGCCCTGAGTCAAGCAGAGCCCCTGCTTCAGAACCAACCAGTGCTGATTCAATCAGACAACATCACGGCGGTCGCCCATGTAAACCGACAGGGCGGCACAAGAAGCAGGATGGCGATGGCAGAAGCCACAAGGATTCTCCGATGGGCGGAAAATCACGTGCTAGCACTGTCAGCAGTGTTCATTCCGGGAGTGGACAACTGGGAAGCAGACTTCCTCAGCAGGCACGACCTACACCCGGGAGAGTGGGGACTTCATCCAGAAGTCTTCACGCAGATTGTAAACCGTTGGGAACGGCCACAGGTGGACATGATGGCGTCCCGCCTCAACAAAAAGCTAAAAAAATATTGCGCCAGGTCAAGGGACCCTCAGGCGATAGCTGTGGACGCACTAGTGACACAGTGGGTGTACCAGTCGGTTTATGTGTTCCCTCCTCTTCCTCTCATACCCAAGGTACTGAGGATAGTAAGAAAGAGAGGAGTAAGAACTATACTCATCGTTCCGGATTGGCCAAGAAGAACTTGGTACCCAAAACTACAAGAAATGATCTCAGAGGAACCATGGCCTCTGCCTCTCAGACAGGACCTGTTACAGCAGGGGCCCTGTCTGTTCCAAGACTTACCGCGGCTGCGTTTGACGGCATGGCGGTTGAACGCCGGATCCTAACGGAAAAGGGCATTCCAGATGAAGTGATTCCTACGCTGATAAAGGCTAGGAAAGAAGTGACAGCACAACATTATCACCGTATATGGCGAAAATATGTTGCTTGGTGTGAGGCCAGGAAGGCCCCTACAGAGGAATTCCAGCTGGGTCGATTCCTGCGCTTCCTACAGTCAGGAGTGACTATGGGCCTAAAATTAGGATCCATAAAGGTCCAGATTTCGGCCCTATCTATTTTCTTTCAAGAAGAACTGGCTTCACTGCCTGAAGTTCAGACGTTTGTTAAGGGAGTGCTGCATATTCAGCCCCCTTTTGTGCCTCCAGTGGCACCTTGGGATCTTAACGTTGTGTTGGGTTTCCGGAAATCCCACTGGTTTGAGCCACTTAAGACCGTGGAGCTAAAATATCTCACGTGGAAAGTGGTCATGCTATTGGCCTTAGCTTCGGCTAGGCGTGTGTCAGAATTGGCGGCTTTGTCTTGTAAAAGCCCTTATCTGATCTTCCATATGGACAGGGCAGAATTGAGGACCCGTCCCCAATTTCTCCCTAAGGTGGTATCAGCGTTTCATTTGAACCAACCTATTGTGGTGCCTGCGGCTACTCGGGACTTGGAGGACTCCAAGTTACTAGATGTAGTCAGGGCTTTGAAAATCTATGTAGCCAGGACGGCTGGAGTCAGGAAAACTGACTCGCTGTTTATCCTGCATGCACCCAACAAGCTGGGTGCTCCTGCTTAAAAGCAAACTATTGCGCGCTGGATATGTAACATGATTCAGCAAGCTCATTCTGCGGCAGGATTGCCGCATCCTAAATCAGTGAAAGCCCATTCCACAAGGAAGGTGGGCTCTTCTTGGGCGGCTGCCCGAGGGGTCTCGGCTTTACAGCTTTGCCGAGCTGCTACTTGGTCGGGTTCAAACACATTTGCTAAGTTCTACAAGTTTGATACCCTGGCTGAGGAGGACCTTGCCTTTGCTCATTTGGTGCTGCAGAGTCATCCGCACTCTCCCGCCCGTTTGGGAGCTTTGGTATAATCCCCATGGTCCTTACGGAGTTCCCAGCATCCACTAGGACGTCAGAGAAAATAAGAATTTACTCACCGGTAATTCTATTTCTCGTAGTCCGTAGTGGATGCTTGGCGCCCGTCCCAAGTGCGGACTCTCTGCAATACATGTATATAGTTATTGCTTAACTAAAGGGTTATTGTTATGAGCCATCTGTTACTGAGGCTCAGTTGTTGTTCATACTGTTAACTGGGTATGGTTATCACGAGTTGTACGGTGTGATTGGTGTGGCTGGTATGAGTCTTACCCTGGATTCCAAATCCTTTCCTTGTTGTGTCAGCTCTTCCGGGCACAGTTTCCTTAACGTAGTGGATGCTGGGCGCCCGTCCCAAGTGCGGACTCTCTGCAATACATGTATATAGTTATTGCTTAACTAAAGGGTTATTGTTATGAGCCATCTGTTACTGAGGCTCAGTTGTTGTTCATACTGTTAACTGGGTATGGTTATCACGAGTTGTACGGTGTGATTGGTGTGGCTGGTATGAGTCTTACCCTGGATTCCAAATCCTTTCCTTGTTGTGTCAGCTCTTCCGGGCACAGTTTCCTTAACTGAGGTCTGGAGGAGGGGCATAGAGGGAGGAGCCAGTGCACACCAGATAGTACCTAATCTTTCTTTTAGAGTGCCCAGTCTCCTGCGGAGCCCGTCTATTCCCCATGGTCCTTACGGAGTGCCCAGCATCCACTACAGACTACGAGAAATAGAATTACCGGTGAGTAAATTCTTATTATTTGTAAAGATATGATTAAGCCGCCAGGCCCCATCAAGGTGTCTCTGTTGTGGCGGTCCCTAATGCTATATAATAATAGCACCCACTCCGGATCATATAATTGCATGTTGTCATGCTACATAATAGGGGTTGAGAATGAAATGCCGATGGTCAGAATACCGACCGCGGCATCCTGTTATTGAGAATCCCCACAGGGGAAGGTAAGTATACTTATAAAGGCACCTAACCCTCCCTGAGGGTGCCTAAACCTGACCCCCCCCCGCACCCTTACCCATACCCACCTCTCCCCCCCCACCCCCCGGCAGCCTAACCCTCCCTGGGGGGTGCCTAAACCTAACCCCGCCCCCTCCTCCCCACAGCCTGACCCTACCCCTCTTCCTGCGGCTAACCTGTCCTGCGGCCCGGCACATGCTCTGACGGGATTCCAGCTCTGGGCTTGTGACCCTATTCAGGGTCGGTATTTCAACTGCCAGGATCCTGACTAGATCCCGATAATAGCACATACATCAATATAAACTGAGAGCCAACTCACCTGGAGGTACCACAAGATCCTACAAGTTCTCCAAGCTTAGAGGTAAGACAGGCGGTATGGGGTAAATTTACTAAGATGGAAGTTCTATTTCGGATGGGATGTTGCCCATAGCAACCAATCAGATACCAGGTATTATATTCTAGAAGGTGCTAGATAAATGAGAAGTAGGATCTGATTGGTTGCTATGGGCAACATCACATCTGAAATAGAACTCCCATCTTAGTAAATTTACCCCAATGTATTGATTTATGGAATCATATTTATGAATATTAATATTTATTATATCATATATGGTATTTAATATATGGATATATTTTAATTAATATGCGTTTATCATATATATCTGCAAATATATTATGTCAGGCTTACTAAGTGGCTGATAAATATATGCAGTCCTTATATATATATATGACTTATGAAATTATGAAGTTAAGATTCCTTAAAGAGAGTTTAAGCTTGAATATTACCGCTCTTTTTATATGATTCTTTATTTACAGGCAGATCAAATCGTACAGAATAAGATATACACAGTAGTGATATATATACTAATTATTATATTAAGCTATGCTATGCTTCCTTCTTTATATAACATAAAACAACATGACATAAGTTTCACAAACAGTTTCAATTGCTAACATAAAATGTATACTTGCAAGTTAAAGATTGCCATCCCAAGAATCATTCCTTCTGCATGTTCTCCATGACTTCTCCTCCTGACTGACTTCCTTCCTTCTCTCCTTCTCCTTCTTCTCCTCTCCCTCCCCTCTAACTCCTAACTAAAAAGCCTGCTGCTTTTATCTCATATTTTACCAATTCAAACTATCATATTCTCATAGTTTCCAATGGAATAGGTAATTATAGGTTTGTCAGATTCCAAGGTGTAATAAAACAAACATTGAACTGGGCTGTCGTGTCCTGTTCACGAAGGCATGGTGTCATAAAAGTGTGGTGTCCACACTGCCTTAAGCAAGTATAGTATTGTAAAATCTGGAATGTCTTTTCATCCAAAGTTCTGTTGTATTGACAAGTTTTCCTGGGGTGGGTTACACCATGTTTTATCAATGGATGTGATCTCTTTTCATAGTAGTTAATTTATGGTCCCTAGCTTTAACATTTACTGGACAATAGACAAACCAGTTTTATAATTGCGATAGTTATTGCACACCTTGATTCTGATCTACTGTAAGCACACCTGTGAATTCCAATGACCAACAGAGCTCTGTCACACACCTATTATCATTTATGGCCTAATACCTTTTCTCTACAATGACTCTTGATCTTACTGTGACCTCTCTAGCCTTATTTATGACTAGAGCAGAATAAACCTGTTCCCTACACTGTTTTACCATCTTGCAGTAAAACACAAATATACAGTATATCTATATAAACACATACACAAACCTAATCTCTTAAATCAGCTAACATTACCTCATACATTCAAACTTATTTCATATCTATTCCTTACTATATATATCCAGTATACTGTTCACTATGGTTACATCGCCTATTTATAATGAATTATTTTAATTCAGACAATATCCATTGCCCTAATATTATACTAAGTGCAGACAATTACCTATAAGGCAACAGTCGCCCCCTTGTGGCCATGAGAAATTATTTTGATTGGCCACACATTAAACTAGCGTAATTGCTTCCAAATACATTTCAAAATATTCCTTCAAACATAACTTTCGTTGTAACCATAATATATACCATAAGTGTAATAATAATAACCATTATGATTTTAAAAATCTCTAAAAATTCTTAGCTTACCTAACCTTATTCTACTTTTTAACTAAAGCAGACAAGACTGAGGTTTTTATTCAGTATTCATGAGGAAAACTAATTTCTACAGACATTTGGAATACCATAGCCCAATTGTAGACCTTTTTTTCTGTATCTGGATCAGTACGTTTGGACATTTTTGCTGTTCTTGGCTGTAGCAATTTACTGGGATAAGACTGTCATCTGCGTGGTTTGCTTGCAATTGGAGACACCTTGCGTTTGCATTATGGAGGCAGTTGAAGTAGAATTCTTCATAGCAGCTGCTCCTTTGCTTGCCATTTTGCTGTTTGAGGCAGAGGGCTTTGTACGTCGAGTGCTGTGTATTTTGCGTACTGTGATCTTGAGTTTGCAACTCAGTACTTGTGATGACCCTCGGTAATAGTAATAGTCTTTATACAGTCTTTAGCAGTTCTGTTTCCTTTGCGTTTATCCAATGCCGCAGTTGTGACCAGTGTCCATATTGCTTTGCACAAAACAGGTTGTGATTTTGAATAGAACAGGCATATGTGAACCAGTTTTTTTTTTTTTTCTTTCTTTCCTTGCTTGTTAATAGTAGGTCTTAATTGTCTTCGGGCAATAGTACCACAAATGGCTGCGAGTAGTACACCTACTCTGTTTACTGTATTTCCTCACTGAATAAATTACCATGCAGTCTTAAGTCTCCTTATTCTACCTTGAACCTATTTATACATCTCAATCTTAAATAACCCTATACCAGTTTAACCCATATAAAGGCGTTTTCTATCCTACCTATATTTTGACTAATAATTATTTAAAATGCTTTTGATGTGTATATAGTAACATCCTATCAATGCAATAAATCAATACAATTTTGCTTCAAACAGATATTAAATATCATTTAGGAATGGATTTGACTATATCTAATTCCATCCAGTATTATTTTATATGCAGCCATGTGCATATACAGTGACCCTGTTATGCTACAAATAATTCTCTTTGACTTGTTACAGTCTTTATTAAGAGAATTATTCATCCCACTTAATAATCTCGGCCCAATTTGTTTTAACACGGTATACCATCCTGTATTAGATATTGAATTACTTTTGAAGCTTTTACGAAGGAAGCATAGGTAGTATCTACTGTGTAATATATAAAAAACATAAAATATTTACAAGGTATATAATACAATGATATAAAATATATATATATATATATATATATCAGACAAATGTTTACATATATTTGATTAAGGTATATGAAGGGATGAGACAGTTCTGTATAATCACAGTGATGAGATGTACTGTACACTGTTGTGGGAGTGTACATGTAGTTTGAAAGACAAGTAATGATTACTTGTGATGAAAGGGTTAATGAAAACCTTCCCCTTTCTTGTGAAACTGGAAAACTCCTTGAGGATTTGTCCATATATCAGTCTTTAGGGATGCTATGTAGATTTTGCTGGATAGCAGCGATGAAAGGGTTAATTAAGACCTTTTCCCTTGTAAATTGGAGTCTTTTTGGAGTCTTGCACCATTCTGTATACAGGTTGCCAGGATTACTATGAATCAAACAAAAAGACATACAATGAATATCACAGATATTTATACAGTGATTTAACATAGCTTGCTATGCATTCTGTCCTATCTGCTGCATGTTATCAGGTACAGAATTTACAAATGTGTCTTTAAAGATTGAATAACAAACAAACAATTGTTTCTGGCCTGTGCCAATCTTTCCTGTCACATTGTGTGTCAATGACAGCACAATTGTCGCTGCAGATATGATGCAGGTTTAATTTGGAAACTGTGGCTGTTTGAACATCAAAGCAAACAATGGCTACATTGGATCTAACAAGTAAAGGAATGATACTACCGTATTCACTTGTGACCATACTCCCTTGTGATGCAGCCTGGGCCCAGACTGTCTTCAACCATAGCGTTTGCTGCTTGGTGTGGCTCCTTAGTCTGGAAGAATCTTGGAGCTTCTGAAAAAACCTACTTTTGTGGGGAGAGAAACTTGTTAGACTTTGCCAAATATGTATTGCAGGTCCCAGGGCTTTCTGTCTTTCCACACCTGTAATAAAATGGTTATGGCACCAGGGCATAAAAAGATTCTCATCCTGGTGATACTTTGTGTCATTGTTAATTGGTGTGTGGTTTGCAGAATGACACTCTGCATGTGGTCTCTCTGAGAGCATGCAAACATTTGCACCATCACTAGATTTCTCTGAGTGTTGTGTGGGGGTTACAAAAGTTTGGGAACTTTGTTTGTAAACATGCATTCCTGAATTAATTTCATGGATTTTCCCTTTAAACATGTTTCCAGGTGAATACATTTCAAGGTTTGCAACTCTGGTTGCCATGGGAGTTTTCACCATGGGGAACTTCTCCACCCCTGTGTGCACTGTACTGCAGCTATCAGTGTTTAAATCTGCTGACAATTCACCTTTGCCTAAGGGCATAACAAATTCTTCATTTACATTGGGAACTCTGAGAGTGTATTCAGCAGAATACTCATAATCTGAGTTACAATAATCTTCCCCTTTAGTAGAAACAGTATAGGGGACATCTCCTATTGCTGCTACCTCCTTTACATTAATGTGCTGTCTGATGATAGACACATCCGGCACATTGCTACTTTCTTCATTTACCAAAGAGGTTGTTCTGCTGGTGGTCTGTGTGACCATAGCAGACTCCATGCGCTGCACATTGATGCAGTCCTGCAACATGTAACTTTTATTCATTTTAGGATCTTGACTGATTAAGTCATTTCTGAATCCTGTAGACAGTGTCTCACATACTACACTATTTCTGTTAGGTGTTTTCATAACGTCAGCTTGCTTGCTGGATGTTATCTCTTCATGAGAGATCTTGACAATTTGATTACAAACTGACAGACTTTTTGCTTTTGACTTAATCTTTTTCTGTTTATTTTCCCGTTTAAGGGACTTAAATAATGAATGCATTTTTGCATTAATGGTCAGGCACGCCTTACGAAGACGTGAACCTGATTCTTCTTTACATTTCTGTTTGGCTTCTAAAGCCGCAGTTCTGCGCATTTTCCCTAATGCTGCTGCAACTTTTTGCATATTTAACATTTCAATGCTAAATTTATATATTCTTTGTTTTTAGTACTGAAGGTATACTCTCCTTAAGATTGACCGGTGTCTTAAGGTTAAACTCTAATACCTGGTACATATATTCATTTATTTGGAAATACTCATTTCCACTGTGCACATTTTCTATTCTAGACCTTTAAATTCTTTATTCTCATTTGTAACCTATTCCACTGTGATCTTGTACTTTGCCAGCAGGCTTACAGCCATTGGTGCTGCTTCCTAATAGATATTATGTTAGTTAAAATAACGTATATTGCACTAACACATTTATCCTAGGTTATACAGAATACAAAATTGACATTACACAATGGTAATAAATTTTCATAGATACATCCCCACCGTGATTCTGCAGATTTGGTAGCCAGCTTATAGCATTTGCTACTCCTCATAAATATTATAAATCAGATAATCAGATTCAGTAATAACAAGTCCCTTCGTGGTCGCCAATATTGATTTATGGAATCATATTTATGAATATTAATATTTATTATATCATATATGGTATTTAATATATGGATATATTTTAATTAATATGCGTTTATCATATATATCTGCAAATATATTGTCAGGCTTACTAAGTGGCTGATAAATATATGCAGTCCTTATATATATATATGACTTATGAAATTATGAAGTTAAGATTCCTTAAAGAGAGTTTAAGCTTGAATATTACCGCTCTTTTTATATGATTCTTTATTTACAGGCAGATCAAATCGTACAGAATAAGATATACACAGTAGTGATATATATACTAATTATTATATTAAGCTATGCTATGCTTCCTTCTTTATAACATAAAACAACATGACATAAGTTTCACAAACAGTTTCAATTGCTAACATAAAATGTATACTTGCAAGTTAAAGATTGCCATCCCAAGAATCATTCCTTCTGCATGTTCTCCATGACTTCTCCTCCTGACTGACTTCCTTCCTTCTCTCCTTCTCCTTCTTCTCCTCTCCCTCCCCTCTAACTCCTAACTAAAAAGCCTGCTGCTTTTATCTCATATTTTACCAATTCAAACTATCATATTCTCATAGTTTCCAATGGAATAGGTAATTATAGGTTTGTCAGATTCCAAGGTGTAATAAAACAAACATTGAACTGGGCTGTCGTGTCCTGTTCACGAAGGCATGGTGTCATAAAAGTGTGGTGTCCACACTGCCTTAAGCAAGTATAGTATTGTAAAATCTGGAATGTCTTTTCATCCAAAGTTCTGTTGTATTGACAAGTTTTCCTGGGGTGGGTTACACCATGTTTTATCAATGGATGTGATCTCTTTTCATAGTAGTTAATTTATGGTCCCTAGCTTTAACATTTACTGGACAATAGACAAACCAGTTTTATAATTACGATAGTTATTGCACACCTTGATTCTGATCTACTGTAAGCACACCTGTGAATTCCAATGACCAACAGAGCTCTGTCACACACCTATTATCATTTATGGCCTAATACCTTTTCTCTACAATGACTCTTGATCTTACTGTGACCTCTCTAGCCTTATTTATGACTAGAGCAGAATAAACCTGTTCCCTACACTGTTTTACCATCTTGCAGTAAAACACAAATATACAGTATATCTATATAAACACATACACAAACCTAATCTCTTAAATCAGCTAACATTACCTCATACATTCAAACTTATTTCATATCTATTCCTTACTATATATATCCAGTATACTGTTCACTATGGTTACATCGCCTATTTATAATGAATTATTTTAATTCAGACAATATCCATTGCCCTAATATTATACTAAGTGCAGACAATTACCTATAAGGCAACAAATGTGTAAATGTGCAATAACCCAATCAGATTGCCGTCATTATGGATCTTATATAAACTACAAAGGGCCCTTCTCTGTGTGGTTACAATGCTCCCACCCTTCCAGACACATGGTACTGCCCTCAGACAATGAATCCGCTCCTCTGCGGGTATGCAGCAGCAGATACACCTGACAATGTAATCGTACATGGTGAAAGGAAGGAAACATCACTTCCAGTCTACACTGTATTATGTATTAACCATGGGGGTAATTCCAAGTTGATCGCAGCAGGAACTTTGTTAGCAGTTGGGCAAAACCATGTGCACTGCAGGGGAGGCAGATGTAACATGTGCAGAGAGAGTTAGATTTGGGTGTGGTGTGTTCAATCTGCAATCTAATTTGCAGTGTAAAAATAAAGCAGCCAGTATTTACCCTGCACAGAAACAATATAACCCACCCAAATCTAACTCTCTCTGCACATGTTATATCTGCCTCCCCTGCAGGGCACATAGTTTTGCCCAACTGCTAACAAAGTTCCTGCTGCGATCAACTCAGAATTACCCCCATGTGTTTCAGATTATCTTTTAGACCACAGGTTCTCAAACTCAGTCCTCAGGACCCCACACGGTGCATGTTTTGCAGGTCTCCTCACAGAATCACAAGTGAAATAATTAGCTCCACCTGTGGACCTTTTAAAATGTGTCAGTGAGTAATTAATACACCTGTGCACCTGCTGGGTTACCTGCAAAACATGCACTGTGTGGGGTCCCGAGGACCGAGTTTGAGAACCACTGTATTAGACTATGGCTCAGCTGTCTCTTACCTAGGTCTGCAGTGAATGAGAGTGAGGGACGGGGTGTCACATCTGTATTTAAATGCTATTACATAGGTGGAAGTGTACCCCCACTTCGGCCATCTGGGCCTGCACATCCATGCTCCTGCTATAACACCCTGTGTGTACTCACATATGTGATATGGGACTTTGGGGGTAATTCAGACCTGATCGTAGCAGCAAATTTGATAGCAGTTGGACAAAACCATGGCCCTCATTCCGAGTTGTTCGCTCGCTAGCTGCTTTTAGCAGCATTGCACATGCTAGGCCGCCGCCCTCTGGGAGTGTATCTTAGCTTAGCAGAATAGCGAACGAAAGATTAGCAGAATTGCTACTAAATATTTTCTTGCAGTTTCTGAGTAGCTCCAGATCTACTCCTAGATTGCGATCAGCTTGATCCGTTTCGTTCCTAGTTTGACATCACAAGCACGCCCTGCGTTCGGCCAGCCACTCCCCCGTTTCTCCAGACACTCCCGCGTTTTTCCCCTGACACGCCTGCGTTTTTTAGCACACTCCCGGAAAACGCTCAGTTACCACCCAGAAACGCAGCTTTCCTGACAGTCACTCACCGATCAGCAGTGCAACTGAAAAGCGCCGCAGAATCCACAGCAAAACTGCTAAGTTTTTAGTTAAATAACTAAGCGCATGCGCGTTGCGTACCATGCGCATTTAGCAACAAATCGCAGCATAGCGAAAATCGGCAACGAGCAAACAACTCGGAATGACCACCCATGTGCACTGCAGGAGGGGTGTCACAACTGAGGGCTGGTGGCCGTGACTGGGAGCCTCAGTTGTAGGGGCTGATGGGTACTTGAATTTAGGAGGGCGTGACCACGAGAACAAGAATATCTTTAAGTGCTTTTATTAAACGAAAAGTCAGATAATGTGCAACCAAACAAAACAGTGACAAGTGAGTCTCTGAAATATTACTGGTTGTGATCAGTAATCTGAGGTGTAAGTGGTACAGTATGCACTATTGTACTTAGAAGCACAGGTGAAGCATGAAGTGATGCTGGGGATCGCTGGAGAGCTGTAGAAGAAGCTGGGGTTCGCAGATAGAAATGCACTACTGTACTTAGAAGCACAGGTGAAGCAGGGTAGACTGTAGAGGGTTAATCACTGGAGTGTCGGGTTACACTGCAGAGTGTATTCACCAGGGAGTCAGGCTGTACTGCAAAGAAAGTCCATGGGAGAACTGCACACTGGAATCACTGAAGACAATTGAAGCACTGACATCTTTCCACCCCAGGAACAAGATATTTATACCAGCTGGGAAACAGGGATTGGCTGGCTGATTAACCAGAGACCTAGAGTGCAGCTGCTGGATAATTAGGCTGAGATCAGAGTGCAGCTGATAGGCAACACGTGACTAGGAAAACATGGCTGCGCCCATGTTAGCTTTTGGAGGGAAAGATTGTTTGTAACTTGAATGTGAGCTTTAACCATGAAGCTGCCAGAATCACAGTAAAGAGATTTGAGACAATGAGATGCAGCGTGCTGCACACAGACAGTGCAGATGGAATCCAGGCTTGGAACACTGGGACAGTCTCAGGAGGCATTTGGAAGGTAAATACTGATAAGGAATTACCTAGATCGTGACAGCACCCCCTCCTTTAGGAGTGGCCCCAGGACACTTCTTATAAGTTCTTTACCTGAACAAATGGAAGGATCTAGATTGAATCCTGATGAACTTGAGCTGGCTGGGACCAGAGGAGACTGTACCGGACCTATGGATGAGACCAAATTAAGTCCAGACAAACTTGAACCGGTTGAGACTGGCAGAGACTTTAGACCGACGGATAGGACCGGATTAGATCCGAAGGTATTGGAATCGGCTGGAACCGAAGGAGGCTGATCCGGACAGACGGATGGGACCGGATTGGGTCCAGAAAAGCTTGAACCGGCTGGGACCGGAGGAGTCTTCGGATTGACGGTTGAATCAGCTGGAACTGAAGGAGTCTTTGGACCTAGGTGTTATGATTCCAGCACTCCTGGTCAGAGGAGATCTTATGGCAAGGACCGGAGCGCTGGAACGGAATGCTGGGGAAGGGAGCAGGAAAGAACAATAGCCCCTGGCACCCTAACTCTGTTGTCTCACCCGTGCTGTCAGAAATCCCTTGCGAGACTATGGTTTCTTGAGCCCTTGGCAGCCGCGTTTGAAGGGCGGATTATGTCTGCCCAACTCCGATGCCCCCCGGTCTTAGTGAGAGACAAAGGGAAATCCAAGACAGGATGATGACAAGAGGCCCTCTAACTAAACAAACAGGCCAGGGGCTATGAGCTAACTACAAAACCAAAAGTATGTGCGGAGAAACCGCCAGGGAAAAGGACAACCAAAATCCACTTGTCCAATACTCCTACCCGGCACCGCCGAATACCAGAGTGGACCTGTGGAAGCGGAACCCTCCGCAAATGCTCCAAAACACAAAACAAAGGGTAAAGCGGCCGAGCCGCTACACACGGCAGAGCCGCGACTCACGAACACCACTGGATGTTAAACGGTGATCAGTCAGGACTCCAGGGACGAGATGATAACTCCCGAGTACAGGACTTCAGAGTACTGGAATGACCGGATACAGCAGGACTGGAAACAGACTCTCAGCAAACAAAGGCAGCATGCAGGAAGCTATTACCGGCGTCTGTGAGAAGCCCTGGGAATGTATTTAACAAGAAGTCCTCCAATCAGCTGCTAAAAGGCTGATTGGGGTAAATGCCGTGCAGCTGCCTTGCTGCACAGCCAGAAAGCAGGTGAATAACTTAACCCCTTCAGCCTAGCAACGGGGAACGCGGTCCGCCAGTGGCGTCCCCGTTGCTAGGGTCCGTGCGGCTCAGCGCGCCCGGCGTCTAGCGTTGCTAGGGAGCCGGCGGCTGTACGCGCACGGCGTCTCTAGTTGCTAGGCGCCGAGCCGTGCAGACGAGCGGACCCCGGCGCCTAACAGTACCCCCCCCCCCTTGAGGAGGGGTCAAGGAACCCCTAAAGCCAGGTTTCTTAGGAAACTCCCGAAAAAATGCCCTCTTGAGCCTCGGAGCATGAAGATCCTTATCCAGGACCCAAGACCTTTCCTCCGGACCATAGCCTTTCCAGTGAACTAGAAAATACAGCCGACCCTGGGACAATTTGGAATCGAGAACCTTCTCTACCAAGAACTCCTGTTGTCCCTGTACATCCACTGGAGATCTACCCTGAGAGATCTTCCGAGGAAATCTACTGGAAGAAACGTATTGTTTCAACAGGGAACAATGAAACGTATTTCCAATCCTGAGAGATCTTGGTAAACGTAACCGAAAGGCAACTGGGTTGACTCTTTTAATAATAAGAAATGGCCCAATAAATTTGGGTCCCAGTCTAGCCGAGGATTGTCGAAGCCTGATGTTGCGAGTCGACAACCACACCCTATCTCCCACCTTAAAAGTGCAAGGACGTCGGAGCCTGTCAGAAAATTTCTTCTCACGAAAGGCCGCTTTTCTGAGAGCAAGGTGCACCTTTTTCCAAATGGCTCTGAGATGGGAGGTTAAGGTTAGCGAGGAGACTGAGGAATGATGAAAAAAAGAATTAGCTCTGGGGTGGAAACCAAAAACTGAAAAGAATGGAGACTCTTTCGTGGAGGAATGATGTTGTAAGCAAACTCCGCCAACGGAAGAAACTCGGACCAATCATTCTGGAGTTTGGCCGAATACAAACGCAAATACTGTTTCAATGATTGGTTAACTCGTTCGGTTTGCCCGTTGGATTGTGGGTGGTAACCGGATGTTAACGACAACTTCATCTTTAACGAGGCACAAAAACATTTCCAGAATTGTGCGATGAATTGTGGACCCCGATCAGAAACAATGTCAGTAGGCAACCCATGAAGTCTGAAAACATGGCGGAGAAACAAAACTGCCAACCCTTGGGCAGAAGGCAATCGGGGAAGAGCAATAAAATGAGCCATCTTGCTAAAACGGTCCACTACCACCCATATGACTCGGAATCCGGCTGAAAGGGGAAGGTCAACCACAAAATCCATGGAGATATGAGACCATGGCCTGAGAGGAACATTTAAGGGCATAAGTTGCCCGATAGGCAAGGAACGGGGAACCTTATGCTGTGCACAAGCCTGACATGAATAAACAAACTCCTTAACGTCCTTAGAAGGACCAGGCCACCACACTGAGCGAGAGACCAACTCCAAAGTCTTAGAGATTCCCGGATGCCCGGAAACTTTGTTATCATGGAATTCCGTCAAAACAGTAGCTCTCAAAAACTCAGGGACGTAAAGACGACCAGCAGGAGTATTTCCAGGAGCTTGATGTTGAAGCTGTTTTAACTGGGTAAATAAATCTTGTGTGAGGCCTGCCCAGATGACCGAAGATGGAAGTATGGGAGTAACAGGACTGTTATTGTGAACCGGAAGAAAGCTGCGTGACAGGGCATCAGCCTTAGTATTCTTGGAACCAGGCCTGAAAGTGATTACAAACCTGAAACGAGTAAAAAATAAAGCCCAACGTGCCTGCCGGGCATTAAGCCGCTTAGCCGATTCGATGTATTGCAGGTTCTTATGGTCAGTCAATACTGAAATAGTATGTTTTGCTCCCTCCAGCCAATGCCTCCACTCCTCGAAAGCCCACTTTACCGCCAGTAACTCCCGATTACCAACGTCATAGTTGGATTCAGCGGAGGAGAATTTCCTGGACATAAAGGCACAAGGGTGTAGCTCCAGAGACTCCGGATCCTTTTGAGAAAGGATAGCCCCCACTCCAACCTCTGAGGCATCAACCTCCACAACAAAGGGCAATTCCGGATTGGGATGTTTGAGGACTGGAGCCGAGACAAAGGCTTGTTTCAAGGCCCGGAAGGACAACTCAGCTTCACGTGACCAGTTGGTAGGATCCGCTCCTTTCTTTGTCAGAGCTACAATGGGAGCAACCAGGTCAGAAAAAGAATGAATGAACCTCCTATAATAATTCGCAAACCCTAAAAAGCGCTGAATTGCTTTTAAATTGGTGGGTTGCGCCCAACTTAGGATGGCCTGGAGCTTCTTTGGTTCCATGGAAAATCCCTGAGGGGAAATAATGTACCCTAAAAAAGATACTTCCGTGACATGGAACTCACACTGCTCCAGCTTGGCATATAGATGATTTTCACGTAACTTTTGAAGAACCAGACGCACCTGGGTAACATGTTGTTCCATTGATTCAGAATAAATCAGGATGTCGTCTAAGTAAACGACCACGAATTTCCCTAGGAACTCACGGAGCACATCGTTAATGAGGTCTTGAAAAACTGCTGGAGCATTAGACAAGCCGAACGGCATCACCAGGTACTCGTAGTGACCCGACTGAGTACTGAAGGCCGTCTTCCACTCATCTCCAGATTTAATTCGGATGAGGTTGTACGCTCCTCTAAGGTCAATTTTAGAAAAAATCACAGCCGAACGTAACTGGTCAAAGAGTACAGAAATCAGCGGCAAAGGATAAGTGTTTTTAACTGAGATCTTATTCAGGGCTCTAAAGTCAATGCAAGGTCTAAGCGAGCCATCCTTTTTCTCCACAAAGAAGAAGCCTGCACTTAAAGGAGATTTTGATGGTCTAATAAATCCTTTCTCTAGGCTCTCCATAACATAATCATTCATAGCCGCAGTTTCTGGCCCGGATAATGCATATAATCTACCCTTTGGCAAAGCGGCACCAGGAATTAGCTCAATAGCACAATCATAAGGCCGATGGGGAGGTAGAATGTCCGCATTGCCTTTGGAGAAAACATCAGCAAACTCCCGGTATTCCACAGGGATGAGTTCTGGAATGATAGCTGCTACTCTGATGGGAAACGTAATACATTCCTTAGCACAAAAAGTACCCCATTGTGAAATCTCCCCTGACCGCCAATCAATGGTGGGATTATGAAAGGCCAGCCAAGGGTGACCCAGAACAACTGGAACTGCTGGGCAATGTGTAAGATAGAACTCAATCTTTTCGGAATGTAGAGCTCCTACTGTAAGTAGTACAGGGGGTGTACGGAGAGAAATAACCCCATTGGACAGCGGACTCCCATCTAAGCCATGCATGGTGACACACCTACCCAAAGGTAACTGAGGAATACCTAAGGCCTTAGCCCAAGTTAAATCCATAAAGTTTCCTGCAGCTCCACTGTCGACAAAAGCCGACACCAAAGAACTGAGGCTGCCAGAGGAAACCTTAACTGGGACTAAAAGGGAGTTATTTGAGGAGATAAGCTGCAGACCTAGGTGAACCCCCTCACAATTCACCTGGTCAAAAGCGTTTCTCGACTTGTTCAGACAGTTTCGAGCAAAATGTCCCTTACCCCCACAGTACAGACAAAGACCGGATTTTTGCCTTCTGGCTCTTTCCTCAGGGGACAGCCGGGAGAGACCCATCTGCATGGGCTCCTCTAGGTCTTCAGGAATGGAATATACACACGGACTTGACCTTATAGGTGCTCCTCTTTCAGTCCTCCGCTCTCTGAGACGACGATCAATCTTAATAGAAAGCTCCATGAGTCTATCGAGAGTCTCAGGAGTGGGGTACTGGAGGAGACTGTCTTTTATAGACTCTGATAAGCCGAGGCGAAACTGGCTGCGCAGGGCTGGGTCATTCCAGCCACAGTCGTTCGACCAGCGGCGAAACTCCGTACAATAAACCTCCGCAGGATTTCTACCTTGTTTGAGAGCGCGCAGCTGACTTTCAGCGGACGCCTCTCTATCAGGGTCATCATACAAAAGCCCTAAAGACTCAAAAAAAGCATCTACTGACAACAACGCAAGATCCTCTGCCCTTAAACCGAATGCCCAGGTCTGAGGATCCCCCTGGAGTAAAGAAATAATTATCCCAACCCGCTGAGATTCAGTACCTGAGGAGATCGGTCTTAAACGGAAATATAGTTTACAGGATTCCTTGAAATTAAAAAATTATTTTCTGTCGCCAGAAAAACGGTCTGGCAAATGCATCTTTGGTTCAGGGACTACCTTCGGGGAGGCTCGCAAAAGATCTTCCTGCGATCTCACCCGAAGAGAAAGATCCTGAAACATCTGAGTAAGTTCTTGCATCTGGCTGACTAAGAACTGACCGGGATTTGGCTCTAAACCTGTCGGATTCATGAGGCCGATAAACTCTCACAAAACTGAATGACAAAAAATTAAACCCCGTTTAATTTTAAGTTTTGGTATGGCCGGTAATAATGTTATGATTCCAGCACTCCTGGTCAGAGGAGATCTTATGGCAAGGACCGGAGCGCTGGAACGGAATGCTGGGGAAGGGAGCAGGAAAGAACAATAGCCCCTGGCGCCCTAACTCTGTTGTCTCACCCGTGCTGTCAGAAATCCCTTGCGAGACTATGGTTTCTTGAGCCCTTGGCAGCCGCGTTTGAAGGGCGGATTATGTCTGCCCAACTCCGATGCCCCCCGGTCTTAGTGAGAGACAAAGGGAAATCCGAGACAGGATGATGACAAGAGGCCCTCTAACTAAACAAACAGGCCAGGGGCTATGAGCTAACTACAAAACCAAAAGTATGTGCGGAGAAACCGCCAGGGAAAAGGACAACCAAAATCCACTTGTCCAATACTCCTACCCGGCACCGCCGAATACCAGAGTGGACCTGTGGAAGCGGAACCCTCCTCAAATGCTCCAAAACACAAAACATAAAGGGTAAAGCGGCCGAGCCGCTACACACGGCAGAGCCGCGACTCACGAACACCACTGGATGTTAAACGGTGATCAGTCAGGACTCCAGGGACGAGATGATAACTCCCGAGTACAGGACTTCAGAGGACTGGAATGACCGGATACAGCAGGACTGGAAACAGACTCTCAGCAAACAAAGGCAGCATGCAGGAAGCTATTACCGGCGTCTGTGAGAAGCCCTGGGAATGTATTTAACAAGAAGTCCTCCAATCAGCTGCTAAAAGGCTGATTGGGGTAAATGCCGTGCAGCTGCCTTGCTGCACAGCCAGAAAGCAGGTGAATAACTTAACCCCTTCAGCCTAGCAACGGGGAACGCGGTCCGCCAGTGGTGTCCCCGTTGCTAGGGTCCGTGCGGCTCAGCGCGCCCGGCGTCTAGCGTTGCTAGGGAGCCGGCGGCTGTACGCGCACAGCGTCTCTAGTTGCTAGGCGCCGGGCCGCGCAGACGAGCAGACCCCGGCGCCTAACACTACGGATGGAACCGGATTGGGTCCAGAGATATTGGAATCGACTGTAACCGAAGGAGTCTTTGGACCTACGGATGGAACCGGATTGGGTCCAGAGATATCGGAATCGGCTGGAACCAAAGGAATCTTCAGACAGACGGATGGAACCGGATTGAGTCTAAAGACAGTTGAATCAGCTGGAACTGAAGGAGTCAGAATCCGGTTAGAACCGGAATGAGTGGTATCCTAGTGTTCAGTTAGACCATCCTGGACCTGGTCCATGCTGGATGCCAACAGGGTGGTGCTCTCTGAAGATGGCAAACAGGAGTTCATAACTGCATCTGTAGCACAAAAATTTCCATCTGGGAACTTGGCTCTGGATACTTCCCTTGGGACTGAAACTTTGGTGACCTCTCCTGGGGTTGATGAATCAGACACCTCTCTCAGGGTTGTTTTCTCCAGCACCCCTCCTGGGGTTGGCAGATCAGAAACTCCTTTTTGAGAAGACTCATATGCCCCTACTAGAGCTTGAACATTGGATACCCGTCTTAGGGCTGTAGACACAGACGCCCCTCCTTGGGCTGTAGACACAGACGCCCCTCCTTGGGCTGTAGACACAGACGCCCCTCCTTGGGCTGAGTAAAGAGCATCATCATTCCAGGAAAGTTCGGACGCTAGGATCTGGTAATGTACCAGATATTTACTGACTGTTCGTGTCCCCTGACGTAGCCGGAGGATATCAGAGGAGGCAGAGGTCACACGACCTGGTTCATCAAAGATGCGCCTGAAGGTTGCCACGAAATCTGCATATGAAGAGAGCAGGGCATCAGACTTCTCCCATAGAGGTGATACCCAATCGAGGGCGGAGCCACTGAGGAGGGAGATGATGTAAGCAACCTTGGTGCGGTCAGTTGGGAAACTGCCAGGCTGTAACTCAAAATATATCTCACACTGATTTAGGAAACCCCGACAGGCTTTTGGGGAACCATCAAACTTGGCAGGTGTCGGTAAATGGAGACAAGGAGCAGAAACGGGAATGGTGGGTTGGGATACCACCAAAGGTACTGCAGTCAGCACACTTGGACGCCCCTGAACCACGGAGGGTTACTTGTATTCCATCCATCCAGCCGAGAGGAGAGGTCCTGGAGACAGCGGATCACATGGCCCTGTGCAGTCTCCTGACGTTCAAGGCAGGCTGCAAGTTCTTACATCGGCCTGGTCGCTTGGACCTGGTTTCCGGCCGGATCCATTAGGTCAGTGCTTACTGTCACAACTGAGGGCTGGTGGCCGTGACTGGGAGCCTCAGTTGTAGGGGCTGATGGGTACTTGAATTTAGGAGGGCGTGACCACGACAACAAGAATATCTTTAAGTGCTTTTATTAAACGAAAAGTCAGATAATGTGCAACCAAACAAAACAGTGACAAGTGAGACTCTGAAATATTACTGGTTGTGATCAGTAATCTGAGGTGTAAGTGGTATGCACTATTGTACTTAGAAGCACAGGTGAAGCATGAAGTGATGCTGGGGATCGCTGGAGAGCTGTAGAAGAAGCTGGGGTTCGCAGATAGAAATGCACTACTGTACTTAGTAGCACAGGTGAAGCAGGGTAGAGGGTTAATCACTGGAGTGTCGGGTTACACTGCACATACCCTCCAACTGTACCTTTTTAATAGGTACAGTACCTTTTTTTCATGGTCTGTACCGATTTTTGCCTCTCCAAACTTCCATTGAAAGTATAGGAAAAGGGACGTGGCCACGCCCCCTTTACACGCGGCCACGCCCCTTTTTCGGATTTGTACCGATTTTTCTGTGTAAAATGTTGGAGGGTATGACTGCAGAGTGTAATCACCAGGGAGTCAGGCTGTACTGCAAAGAAAGTCCATGGGAGAACTGCACACTGGAATCACTGAAGACAATTGAAGCACTGACATCTTTCCACCCCAGGAACAAGATATTTATACCAGCTGGGAAACAGGGATTGGCTGGCTGATTAACCAGAGACCTAGAGTGCAGCTGCTGGATAATTAGACTGAGATCAGAGTGCAGCTGATAGGTAACATGTGACTAGGAAAACATGGCTGCGCCCATGTTAGCTTTTGGAGGGAAAGATTGTTTGTAACTTGAATGTGAGCTTTAACCATGAAGCTGCCAGAATCACAGTAAAGAGATTTGAGACAATGAGATGCAGCGTGCTGCACACAGACAGTGCAGATGGAATCCAGGCTTGGAACACTGGGACAGTCTCAGGAGGCATTTGGAAGGTAAATACTGATAAGGAATTACCTAGATCGTGACAAGGGGCAGATGTAACGTGTAGAGAGAGTTCTAATGGCTGCAGAGGGAGGTGAGGTTTAGGCTGCAGGAGGGGAGGTTAGCGTTAGGCTGTGGAGGGGACGGTTAGGTTTAGGTTGCAGGAGCGGAGGTTAGGGTTAGGCTGTGGAGGGGACAGTTAGTTTTAGGGTGCCGGAGGGGAGGTTAGGGTGCAGGAGGGGAGGTTAGAGTTAGGCTGCAGGAGGGGAGGTTAGGGTGCAGGAGGGGAGGTTAGAGTTAGACTGCAGGAGGGGAGATTAGGGTTAGGCTGCAGACACGAAGGTTAGGTTTAGGCAGCGGTCAGGAAGGTTAGGGTTAGGCTTCGGGCAGGAAGGTTAAGGTTCAGCTTCGGATGGGAGGTGGTTAAGGTTAGGCTGCGGGGGTGGGAGAGGTTAGGCTTAGGCTATGGGGAGAGGTTAGAGTTAAGGTGCATACACATGGAGCGATATAACTGAGTGATTTTGACTATATAGTCAAAATCGCTCAGAATGTTAGTGCATATCGCTCTGTGTGTACACAGCCAGCGATAGCGATGCGCGTCCCCGCCAGATCGCGATCGCTGCTAAAAATAGACTATGCAGGCAAGTCAATTTTGGCTAGGTCGCTGGAAAAGAAAAAGCATCCCCTTGCTTAAATGAGTTAGCCAAAATCGCTCAGAGTCAAAATCGCTGGAAATGTTAGTCAAAATCTCCTACAGCCAGTTCAAGGGAAATCGCTCAGTCAAAATCTCTCCATGTGTATGGACCTTTAGGTTGCGGGGGGGAGTTATGGTTAGGCTGCAGGGGGAGTTTAATTAGTCATCTGCTGAGGACAATCCAGCCATGGAGACCCCAGCTCGGGACACCGCTGCATCCTGGCCCCAGGTGAGCACCGCATAATGCCCATCTACCAATGGATGGGGTTAAATGTTACTAAGTCTCACAGTCAACCTGTATTTGAACCATCTCCAGTCAAATGGTCGACAGTAACCATGATGACGTTCATTATGTCAATGCTACAATGTTGACATTAGAACGTTGACATGGTTCAAACTGTTGAGAGGCACCAGGTCGACATCCTCAAACTGTCGAAATATTCACATTGTCATCATCTAAAATGTTGCCATGTGAAATGCTGACGGTAAGGGTTAGGCTGTGGGCGTGAAGGTTAGGGTAAGGCAGCGGAGGTAGGTGAGGTTTAGGCTTCAGGAGGGGAGGTTAGGCTGCAGGGGTAGATTAGGGTTAGGCTGCAGACACAAAAGTTAGGTTTAGGCAGCGGGCAGGAAGGTTAGGGTTTGGCTTCGGATGGGAGGTGGTTAGGGTTATGCAGCAGGGTGGGGGAGGTTAGGGTTAGGCTGCAGAGGGAGGTGAGGTTTAGGCTGCAGGAGGGGAGGTTAGGCTGCAGGGGGAGGTCAGGGTTAGGCAGCAAGAGGGGAGGTTAGGCTGCAGGGGTAGATTAGGGTTAGGCTGCAGACACGAAGGTTAGGTTAGGCAGCGAGCAGGAAGGTTAGGGTACGGCTTTGGATGGGAGAGGTTAGGGTCAGGCTGCGGGGAGAGGATAGGGTTAGGCTGCGTGGGGAGGTTAATTAGTCATCTGCTGACGCTGAGCTCGGCACTGGGAGAAGGGGGACTGTCATCCGATGAGGACGGTCCAGCCATGGAGACCCCAGCTCAGGACACGGCTTCATCCTGGCCCCAAAACCGCCAGACGGAGGACCAGCAGGGAAGGAAAGCCAAGCAGACGAGCAGGAGGGAGAAGAGGGGAGAGGAGAAGCACTTATTTCCATTCGAAAAGCTGTGACCTTTCTCCTGGTCACAGAGGTTACAGGTCCCGGCCCATCCCTTCCATCAGCCACTGGCTGCCGATCCTGCACAACTTCCAATAACCCAAAGCAGGAACAGAAAATACTTTTAATAGTAAAAAAAACAGGATTTTGATACCTACCTGTAACTTTTCTCCTAGTCCGTAGAGGATGCTGGGGTCCACTTCATGACCATGGGGTATAGACGGTTCCGCAGGAGCCATGGGCACTCTTAAGACTTTTCAATGGGTGTGAACTGGCTCCTCCCTCTATGCCCCTCCTCCAGACCTCAGTTATAGGAACTATGCCCAGGGAGACGGACATTTCGAGGAAAGGATTTACTTTAAACTAGTGGTGAGATACATACCAGCTCACACCTCAACCATGCCGCACAACATGGCATTCAACAGAACACACGCCAACAGGCATGAATCAATTACAGCAACATGCTGAAACTAATATAACACAACTTGTGTAACTCTAATAACAAAACTGCAGGTAAAGTACACACCGGGACGGGCGCCCAGCATCCTCTACGGACTAGGAAAAAAGGATTTACCGGTAGGTATCAAAATCCTGTTTTCTCATACGTCCTAGAGGATGCTGGGGTCCACGTCATGACTATGGGGTTTATACCAAAGCTCCAGTACAGGCGGGAGTGCGGATGACCCTGAGCACCGATTGACCGAACTTGAGGTCTTCAATCGGCCAAGGTATCAAACTTGTAGAATTTAGCAAATGTGTTTGACCCCGACCAAGTAGCTGCTCAGCAAAGTTGCAATGCCGAGACCCCCCGGGCAGCCGCCCAGGATTAGCCCACCTTCCTAGTGGAATGGGCCTTCACCGACGTCGGTAACGGCAATCCAGCCGTAGTATGAGCGTGCTGAATCGTACTTCTGATTCAACGCGCAATAGTCTGCTTGGAAGCAGGACACCCAATCTTGTTGGGAGTATACAGGACAAACATTCTGTTTTCCATATTCGAGCTGTTCTAGCGACATAAATCTTCAAAGCCCTAACCACATCTAGAGACTTTGACTCAGTGAACGTGTCAGTAACTACTGGCACCACAATAGGTTGGTTAATGTGGAAAGATGAAACCATCTTCGGAAGAAAATGTTGACGAGTCCTCAACTCTGCCCTATCTTCATGGAAGATCAGGAAAGGGCTCTTGTGAGACAAGGCCCCCAGTTCAGACACCCGCCGCGCGGATGCCAATGCCAAAAGCATCACCCCTTTCCAAGTGAGAAACTTCAACACTATCTCTTGTGGAGGCTAAAACCAATCTGATTGAAGGAACTGCAACACCACGTTAAGGTCACATGGTGCCACTGGAGGCACAAATGGAGGCTGGATGTGCAGAACCCCTTTCACGAAGGTCTGAACCTCTGGAAGGGAGGCCAATTGTTTTTGGAAGAACACTGACAAGGCCGAAATCTGGACCTTGATTGATTCCAATCGTAGGCCGCCTCCACACCAGCCTGCAGAAAATGGAGAAAATGTCCCAACTCGAAACTCTTCCGTAGGAGCCTTCTTGGATTCACACCAAGACACATTTTCTCCAAATACGGTGGTAATGTTTCGACGTTACTCCTTTCCTGGCCTGAATAAGGGTGGGGATGACTTCCTTGGGAACACCCTTTCGGGCTAGGATCCGGCGCTCAACAGCCATGCCGTCAAACGTAGCCGCGGTAAGTCTTGATACACGCACGGCCCCTGCTGCAGCAGGTCCTCGCGAAGAGGAAGAGGCCGAGGATCTTCTATGAGCAACTCCTGAAGATCTGGGTACCAAGCCCTCCTTGGCCAGTCTGGGGCAATGAAGATTGCTCGAACTCTTGTTCTTCTTATGATCCTGAGCACTTTTGGGATCAGTGGAAGTGGAGGGAAGACGTACACCGACCGGAACACCCACTGGGCCACCTGCGCATCCACTGCTATTGCTTGAGGGTCTGTCGACCTGGAACAATATTTCTAAAGCTTCTTGTTGAGACGAGATGCCATCATGTCTACTTGAGGAACTCCCCAAAGACTTGTCACCACTGTAGGCCCCACTCTCCTGGATGGAGATCGTGTCTGCTGAGGAAGTCTGCTTCACAGTTGTCTACTCCCGGAATGAAAATTGCCGACAGAGCCTTTACATGTCTTTCTGCCCAGAGGAGGATCTTCGTCACCTCTGCCATTGCCGCTCTGCTTTTCGTTCCTCCCTGCCTGTTTATGTACGCGACTGCTGTTACATTGTCCGACTGGATCTGCACGGGATGATCTTGAAGAAGATGTACCGCTTGTTGAAGGCCGTTGTAAATGGCTCTCAATTCCAGCACGTTTATGTGATGGCAGGCTTCCTGACTTGACCATTTTCCCTGGAAGCTTTCTCCCTGAGTGACAGCTCCCCAGCCTCGGAGACTTGCATCCGTGGTTACCAGGAGCCAGTCCTGAATCCCGAACCTGCGTCACTCTAGTAGGTGAGAACTGTGTAGCCACCACAGGAGCGAAATCCGGGCTTTTGACGACAGGATTATCTTCCGGTGCATGTGTAGGTGGGATCCCGACCACTTGTCCAACAGGTCCCACTGGAATACCCTGGCATGGAACCTACCAAACTGTATGGCCTCGTAGGCTGCCACCATCTTCCCCAACAACCGAATGCACTGATGGATCGACACACTCGATGGTTTCAATATCTGTTTTACCATTTTCTGGATTTCCAGAGCCTTTTCCACCGGAAGAAATACTCTCTGAACTTGTGTGTCCAGAATCATCCAGAGAAAAGACAATCTTGTCGTCGGTTCCAACTGTGACTTTGGATAATTTATGATCCAACCGTGTTGTTGGAGTATTGACAGGGAGAGTGTGATGTTTTGTAACAACTGCTCCCTGGATCTCGCCTTTATCAGGAGATCGTCTAGATAAGGAATTATATTGACTCCTTTTTGACGCAGGAGAACCATCATCTCCGCCATCACCTTGGTGAATACCCTCGGCGCCGTGGAGAGACCGAAAGGCAACGTCTGGAATTGGTAATAGCAATCCTGAACCGCGAATCTCAGATAAGCCTGGTGAGGAGGATAAATGGGAACATGCAGGTAAGCATCTTTTATGTAGCCCCCCCACTTCCAGACTGGAAATCACTGCCCCGAGTGATTCCATTTTGAACTTGAATCGTTTCAAGTAGAGATTCAGATTTTTCAGGTTTAGAATCGGTCTGACCGAGCCGCCCGGCTTCGGAAATACAAAAAGGCTTGAATAAAACCCCTCCCCTTGTTGTGACAAAGGTACAAGGACTATGACCTGATCCTGACATAATTTTTGGATTGCCGCTGTTACGGCTTCCCTTTCTGGAAGAGAAGCTGGCAAGGTCGGGGGAACGTCTTGAAACTCCAGCCTGCATCCCTGGGACACTATTTGCAACACCCAGGGATCCAGGTCAGACAGAATCCAACCTTGGCTGAAGAGTTTGAGACGTGCCCCCTCCCAAGCGGCCTCCCGCAAAGAAGCCCCAGCGTCATTCTAAAGATTTGGCAGAAGTAGGGGTAGACTTCTGCTCCTGGGAACCTGAAGCTGCTGTTGACTTCTTTCCCTTTCCCCTACCCGCAAAGAAGGGGGAACCTCTCGCTTTTTTGTATTTATTGGGCCGAAAGGACTGCATGTGCGGGTGATATGTCTCTTTTGCCGGTGCAGGGGGCAAAAATGTCGACTTACCTGCGGTAGCCGTCGAGACTAACGCATCCAGTCCATCGCCAAATAAGGCCTCACATTTATATTGGAGAGCCTCCATATTTCTTTTGGAACCTGCATCCGCGTTCCACTGGCGAATCCACAACGCCCGCTGAGCAGATACTGCCATGGTAACGGCTTGTGAACTTAAGAGTCCAATATCTTTCATCGCTTCTAGCATGTATGCGGCAGCGTCTTTGATATTCCCTAACTTAAGGAGTATCTCATCTTTATCAATAGTGTCAATTTCTGATGACATGCTTTCTGACCATTTTTCAATAGCGCGACTCACCCACGCGCAAGCAATTGTGGGCCTGAGCAGCGTACCATTGGCAACATAAATGGATTTCAATGTAGTTTCCATCTTTCGGTCTGCCGGCTCTTTTAGTGAAGACGTGCCAGGTGCAGGGAGAATTACCTTCTTTGTCAACCTGGACAGTGCACTGTCTAACAGAGGGGGTGACTCCCATTTTTTCCTGTCCTCCACCGGGAAAGGATAAGCTATCTGAATTCTCTTGGGAATACAAAATTTATTTTCGGGATTCACCCACATCCCTTCAAAGAGTGTATTAAGCTTGTGGGAAGGAGGGAAAGTGACCTTAGATTTCTTTTCTTTATAGAAATAAGCCTTCTCCTGAGGTACAGGAGTGGCTTCCGTGACTTCCAGAACTTCCCTTATAGCCACAATCATATAATGTATATTTTCTGGAGTCACTATCGTCGACACAAGAATCAGTGTCCGTGTCTCTGGAGTCACTATCGTCGACACAAGAATCAGTGTCCGTGTCGGTATCAGTATTCACAATATTCGCAAATGGTCTCTTATATGACCCAGAGGGGTCGCCTGCAGATGGAAGAATAGAGCCCTGAAAAATCACATCCTCCACAGATTTTCTCCAGCACTCAGCATGAGATTCTGATTTATCTAATCTCCTATTGATATGATGCATACTATCACGTATTTCTTACACCCATGCAGGCTCTTGGTGTGCCGGCAGCGCCACCACATTACACTTCTGTGTCCCTAAAATGGTTCCCTGCCTCTGACATGTCTTACACACGTGTACAACACACACACAGACACACTGGGACTTATAGGGGACAGACCCACAGTAAAATCTGTCAGGGGGACACAGTTTAGGAGCAGCCAGTTCACAACCCTAGCGCCAGTGTCTAATTCCTGTGAACACCGAATGCCCACTGACATGCAGCGCTTTTTACACAGTAAAACACATTTGTAAAGCACCAAATTCGCTTGTGCCCCCCGTTTTGCACCCTGATACTTGTAGTCAGAAGTGAAGGAGGACCAGCGATGTCTCTGCAGCCTGAGGAGAGAGAAAACGGCACTGAGCAGTGTGCTGGCTGCCTGAGGAAGAAGCTCCACCCTTTTTACCTCAGAAACTTTTCATAATATTTATACTGGCGGGGGTAGGGCTGTGCCTGGGCATCTTATGCCCCCTTTTTGCCAGTTTATAGAGCCATGAAACTCTTCAGGAAGTTGGTTCCTTCTTCTGCCCCCTCAGTCCCACGAAGCAGGGAGTCTGATGCCAGCAGTTCTCCCCGAAAATAAAAAACCTAACATAAGTCTTTTCAGAGAAACTCAGTAGAGCTCCTCAGAGTGCATCCAGTCTGCCTGGGCACATTTCTAAAACTGAGGTCTGGAGGAGGGGCATAGAGGGAGGAGCCAGTTCACACCCATTGAAAAGTCTTAAGAGTGCACATGGGCCCTCATTCCGAGTTGTTCGCTCGGTAATTTTCTTCGCATCACAGCGATTTTCCACTAATTGCACATGCGCAATGTTCGCACTGCGACTGCGCCAAGTAAATTTGCTAAGAAGTTTGGTATTTTACTCACGGCATTACGAGGTTTTTTCTTCGTTCTGGTGTTCGGAGTGTTATTGACAGGAAGTGGGTGTTTCTGGGCGGAAACTGGCCGTTTTATGGGAGTGTGTGAAAAAACGCTGCCGTTTCTGGGAAAAACGCGGGAGTGGCTGAAGAAACGGGGGAGTGTCTGGGCGAATGCTGGGTGTGTTTGTGACGTCAAACCAGGAACGACAAGCACTGAACTGATCGCACTGGAAGAGTAAGTCTCGAGCTACTCAGAAACTGCACAGAAAAATCTTTTTGCAATATTGCGAATACTTCGTTCGCAATTCTGCTAAGCTAAGATACACTCCCAGAGGGCGGCGGCTTAGCGTGTGTACTGCTGCGAGAAGTGGCTAGCGAGCAACTCGGAATGAGGGCCATGGCTCCTGCGGAACCATCTATACCCCATGGTCATGAAGTGAACCCCAGCATCCTCTAGGACGTATGAGAAATAAAAAGTTTTGTACAAATTTTTTTGGGGGGCACAAACCTTTCTATACAAAGTGCTCTGACAATAAATTACATGAATAAGAAAACACAAAGTTGGTAAAGAATTTTTTTTATTGCACACCCAATAAACAAGCTTCAAGTGTTAGCAGTTTTTTCATACGTACAAATTCACCAGTGACGACTTTTAACTTCCATCCAGAGGGGTCAATTCAATTAGCTGCGAGTGCCCTCGTGGTGCAAATAACTGCATGGCTTGCATAGGGCAGAGTACAAAATCCACGAGTCCAGGGTGAGAGGGGAGTGTTGCGATGCCATTAGCGGCCTTCCATGCCGTTACGACAACACACCCTATCACGGCGAATTGAATTGACCCCATAAAGTGTGATTAATGCGTAACTGAATCAGGAATATAATGGATGCAACTGGTGGATTTGAGAAAACAAACTCACAATGACAGTCATGTGACAAATACTTTGTGTATCAGCGGTGAACGTTGCATTACTGTGTAACAGCATTTACTGGTAATGTCATACATCCTGGTGAACAGAGATATCCTGCAGAGATGGGGATATTATTGGGGACAGTCCGTGGTGTATTATAGCACAGGGTGACTTACTGTCACTGTCATACGTCCTGCAGAGATGGGGATAGGTACATGATTGGGGACAGTCCGTGGTGTATTATAGCACAGGGTGACTTACTGTCACTGTCATACATCCTGCAGAGATGGGGATAGGTACATGATTGGGGACAGTCCGTGGTGTATTATAGCACAGGGTGACTTACTGTCATACGTCCTGCAGAGATGGGGATAGGTACATGATTGGGGACAGTCCGTGGTGTATTATATCACAGGGTGACTTACTGTTACTGTCATACGTCCTGCAGAGATGAGGATAGGTACATGATTGGGGACAGTCCATGGTGTATTATAGCACAGGGTGACTTACTGTCATACGTCCTGCAGAGATGGGGATAGGTACATGATTGGGGACAGTCCATGGTGTATAATAGCACAGGGTGACTTACTGTCATACGTCCTGCAGAGATGGGGATAGGTACATGATTGGGGACAGTCCGTGGTGTATTATAGCACAGGGTGACTTACTGTCACTGTCATACATCCTGCAGAGATGGGGATAGGTACATGATTGGGGACAGTCCGTGGTGTATTATAGCACAGGGTGACTTACTGTCATACGTCCTGCAGAGATGGGGATAGGTACATGATTGGGGACAGTCCGTGGTGTATTATATCACAGGGTGACTTACTGTCACTGTCATACGTCCTGCAGAGATGGGGATAGGTACATGATTGGGGACAGTCCGTGGTGTATTATAGCACAGGGTGACTTACTGTCATACGTCCTGCAGAGATGGGGATAGGTACATGATTGGGGACAGTCCATGGTGTATTATAGCACAGGGTGACTTACTGTCATACGTCCTGCAGAGATGGGGATAGGTACATGATTGGGGACAGTCCGTGGTGTATTATAGCACAGGGTGACTTACTGTCACTGTCATACGTCCTGCAGAGATGGGGATAGGTACATGATTGGGGACAGTCCGTGGTGTATTATAGCACAGGGTGACTTACTGTCACTGTCATACGTCCTGCAGAGATGGGGATAGGTACATGATTGGAGACAGTCCGTGGTGTATTATAGCACAGGGTGACTTACTGTCATACGTCCTGCAGAGATGGGGATAGGTACATGATTGGAGACAGTCCGTGGTGTATTATAGCACAGGGTGACTTACTGTCACTGTCATACGTCCTGCAGAGATGGGGATAGGTACATGATTGGGGACAGTCCGTGGTGTATTATAGCACAGGGTGACTTACTGTCACTGTCATACGTCCTGCAGAGATGGGGATAGGTACATGATTGGAGACAGTCCGTGGTGTATTATAGCACAGGGTGACTTACTGTCATACGTCCTGCAGAGATGGGGATAGGTACATGATTGGAGACAGTCCGTGGTGTATTATAGCACAGGGTGACTTACTGTCATACGTCCTGCAGAGATGGGGATAGGTACATGATTGGGGACAGTCCGTGGTGTATTATAGCACAGGGTGACTTACTGTCACTGTCATACGTCCTGCAGAGATGGGGATAGGTACATGATTGGGGACAGTCCGTGGTGTATTATAGCACAGGGTGACTTACTGTCATACGTCCTGCAGAGATGGGGATAGGTACATGATTGGGGACAGTCCGTGGTGTATTATAGCACAGGGTGACTTACTGTCATACGTCCTGCAGAGATGGGGATAGGTACATGATTGGGGACAGTCCGTGGTGTATTATAGCACAGGGTGACTTACTGTCATACGTCCTGCAGAGATGGGGATAGGTACATGATTGGGGACAGTCCGTGGTGTATTATAGCACAGGGTGACTTACTGTCATACGTTCTGCAGAGATGGGGATAGGTACATGATTGGGGACAGTCCGTGGTGTATTATAGCACAGGGTGACTTACTGTCATACGTCCTGCAGAGATGGGGATAGGTACATGATTGGGGACAGTCCGTGGTGTATTATAGCACAGGGTGACTTACTGTCACTGTCATACGTCCTGCAGAGATGGGGATAGGTACATGATTGGGGACAGTCCGTGGTGTATTATAGCACAGGGTGACTTACTGTCATACGTCCTGCAGAGATGGGGATAGGTACATGATTGGGGACAGTCCGTGGTGTATTATAGCACAGGGTGACTTACTGTCATACGTTCTGCAGAGATGGGGATAGGTACATGATTGGGGACAGTCCGTGGTGTATTATAGCACAGGGTGACTTACTGTCACTGTCATACGTCCTGCAGAGATGGGGATAGGTACATGATTGGGGACAGTCCGTGGTGTATTATAGCACAGGGTGACTTACTGTCATACGTCCTGCAGAGATGGGGATAGGTACATGATTGGGGACAGTCCGTGGTGTATTATAGCACAGGGTGACTTACTGTCATACGTCCTGCAGAGATGGGGATAGGTACATGATTGGGGACAGTCTGTGGTGTATTATAGCACAGGGTGACTTACTGTCACTGTCATACGTACTGCAGAGATGGGGATAGGTACATGATTGGGGACAGTCCGTGGTGTATTATAGCACAGGGTGACTTACTGTCATACGTCCTGCAGAGATGGGGATAGGTACATGATTGGGGACAGTCTGTGGTGTATTATAGCACAGGGTGACTTACTGTCACTGTCATACGTCCTGCAGAGATGGGGATAGGTACATGATTGGGGACAGTCCGTGGTGTATTATAGCACAGGGTGACTTACTGTTACTGTCATACGTCCTGCAGAGATGGGGATAGGTACATGATTGGGGACAGTCCGTGGTGTATTATAGCACAGGGTGACTTACTGTCATACGTCCTGCAGAGATGGGGATAGGTACATGATTGGGGACAGTCCGTGGTGTATTATAGCACAGGGTGACTTACTGTCATACGTCCTGCAGAGATGGGGATAGGTACATGATTGGGGACAGTCCGTGGTGTATTATAGCACAGGGTGACTTACTGTCACTGTCATACATCCTGCAGAGATGGGGATAGGTACATGATTGGGGACAGTCCGTGGTGTATTATAGCACAGGGTGACTTACTGTCATACGTCCTGCAGAGATGGGGATAGGTACATGATTGGGGACAGTCTGTGGTGTATTATAGCACAGGGTGACTTACTGTCACTGTCATACGTCCTGCAGAGATGGGGATAGGTACATGATTGGGGACAGTCCGTGGTGTATTATAGCACAGGGTGACTTACTGTCACTGTCATACGTCCTGCAGAGATGGGGATAGGTACATGATTGGGGACAGTCCGTGGTGTATTATAGCACAGGGTGACTTACTGTCATACGTCCTGCAGAGATGGGGATAGGTACATGATTGGGGACAGTCCGTGGTGTATTATAGCACAGGGTGACTTACTGTCACTGTCATACGTCCTGCAGAGATGGGGATAGGTACATGATTGGGGACAGTCCGTGGTGTATTATAGCACAGGGTGACTTACTGTTACTGTCATACGTCCTGCAGAGATGGGGATAGGTACATGATTGGGTACAGTCCGTGGTGTATTATAGCACAGGGTGACTTACTGTCATACGTCCTGCAGAGATGGGGATAGGTACATGATTGGGGACAGTCCGTGGTGTATTATAGCACAGGGTGACTTACTGTCATACGTCCTGCAGAGATGGGGATAGGTACATGATTGGGGACAGTCCGTGGTGTATTATAGCACAGGGTGACTTACTGTCATACGTCCTGCAGAGATGGGGATAGGTACATGATTGGGGACAGTCCGTGGTGTATTATAGCACAGGGTGACTTACTGTCATACGTCCTGCAGAGATGGGGATAGGTACATGATTGGGGACAGTCCGTGGTGTATTATAGCACAGGGTGACTTACTGTCACTGTCATACGTCCTGCAGAGATGGGGATAGGTACATGATTGGGGACAGTCCGTGGTGTATTATAGCACAGGGTGACTTACTGTCATACGTCCTGCAGAGATGGGGATAGGTACATGATTGGGGACAGTCCGTGGTGTATTATAACACAGGGTGACTTACTGTCACTGTCATACGTTCTGCAGAGATGGGGATAGGTACATGATTGGGGACAGTCCGTGGTGTATTATAGCACAGGGTGACTTACTGTCACTGTCATACGTCCTGCAGAGATGGGGATAGGTACATGATTGGGGACAGTCCGTGGTGTATTATAGCACAGGGTGACTTACTGTTACTGTCATACGTCCTGCAGAGATGGGGATAGGTACATGATTGGGTACAGTCCGTGGTGTATTATAGCACAGGGTGACTTACTGTCATACGTCCTGCAGAGATGGGGATAGGTACATGATTGGGGACAGTCCGTGGTGTATTATAGCACAGGGTGACTTACTGTCATACGTCCTGCAGAGATGGGGATAGGTACATGATTGGGGACAGTCCGTGGTGTATTATAGCACAGGGTGACTTACTGTCACTGTCATACGTCCTGCAGAGATGGGGATAGGTACATGATTGGAGACAGTCCGTGGTGTATTATAGCACAGGGTGACTTACTGTCATACGTCCTGCAGAGATGGGGATAGGTACATGATTGGGGACAGTCCGTGGTGTATTATAGCACAGGGTGACTTACTGTCATACGTCCTGCAGAGATGGGGATAGGTACATGATTGGGGACAGTCCGTGGTGTATTATAGCACAGGGTGACTTACTGTCATACGTCCTGCAGAGATGGGGATAGGTACATGATTGGGGACAGTCCGTGGTGTATTATAGCACAGGGTGACTTACTGTCATACGTCCTGCAGAGATGGGGATAGGTACATGATTGGGGACAGTCCGTGGTGTATTATAGCACAGGGTGACTTACTGTCACTGTCATACGTCCTGCAGAGATGGGGATAGGTACATGATTGGGGACAGTCCGTGGTGTATTATAGCACAGGGTGACTTACTGTCATACGTCCTGCAGAGATGGGGATAGGTACATGATTGGGGACAGTCCGTGGTGTATTATAACACAGGGTGACTTACTGTCACTGTCATACGTTCTGCAGAGATGGGGATAGGTACATGATTGGGGACAGTCCGTGGTGTATTATAGCACAGGGTGACTTACTGTCACTGTCATACGTCCTGCAGAGATGGGGATAGGTACATGATTGGGGACAGTCCGTGGTGTATTATAGGATGGTTTATTGCTAATAGCACACAACATGCGTCATTTCTGTTCTATCTGTGATTTGTACTATTTTTTTTTACCAAGGTACTGAAATTATCAGGAGCAAAGTTCTTAGGGCCCAATTCAGACCAGATCGCTATTCTGCGTTTTTGTAGAGTCCTGCGATCAGACAGCCGCCGCCCATAGAGAGTGATTACCCGCCTCGTGCAAGCGTACAAATGCATGTGTACGCCGCACGAAAACATTGCCAGACAGCGGACATCTACAAATCCGTTCACAACTCACTCACCATCTAATGATATTTCCAGTCTGTGCACTGTGTGTGCAGCCCAGGACTTACTCCTACAGTGCGATACAAATAGGCTGATTGGGGCCGCAGCCGACGTCACACACCCGCCCTGAAAACGCTTGGGAACGCCTGCGTTTTTCTTGACACGCCCAGAAAATGGGCACAAACATCTTCTTCCTCTCAACCACCTTGCGATCAAAATTTTCTCACCATCCTGTCGCTATATGGCGTCGCGCCTACGCATTGTGGTGCATACGCATGAGCAGTCATTCGTTAATCGCCCGCTATGCGATTTTACACAACAGCGATTTCACACACAGCGATCGGGACTGAATCGGGCCCTTAATGCAGAGATCTACCGCTGTAATATTACTGAAGACACTGACGACTCCCCACCCTCATCCACTTCCTGTTCCCTCTAGTCTTCAACCTAACACACTGTACAACAAATGTCAACAACTTTATTTGCACTGACGATGATTGTCATTAACACAGCACAGCAGGCTTCAGGAAACTGTGGCAATTTGTGATTGTTGAACAATGGATCTGCTGAGACTTATAGTACAACACACATTGGAAGCAGCCATTTCTGTGACATGTCGAAGACATGTAATACCCAATACCCATCAATGAGCAGCTTCCAGGTGTTTATCACAATATTATCCCTACTCAGAGATCAGAAAGTGCCATTTACACAGTAAAGAGAACGCACATAACCTCTCCAGGCCCTAAAGAATCATCCTGGCATGCTCACCAGCGCTCCTGGCAAGCTCAAGGCCGTAGATGTGTACTAGGAAACAACAGGTGGCATCCTCGGTCATAGCTGTGGCCCGGTGCTATTTCTATACACAGGACACCTCTAACTTCAGTTTCCTCATAGCAGTAATACCTAAATTATGCCACATATAATACAGAAATTAGAATGTTTTTTTTAATTTCCTGCAAATAACAATTGTATATACCAACGCCAGTCCTCAGGGAATTCTAAAAGTGGGTACACACCTCTGCGATACCCAGCTGATCGGGTAAAAAGCTACTGATCAGCCTGACCCCTAAATCCAGCCTAAATCGGGAGGTCACATGTGCAGCACATAAGATGCCACCTCCCAGTCCTGACCTTTGCAGGAGCGTATAAGCCGTTTATCGGCCAACGCTCCTGCATTGGTACAGAGTACACACCTATACGATATCGGGAAAACGGCCAACAATCGTCTAGGTGTGTACCCAGCTTAAGAGTGCATGTTTATATATCCTTGCTGGAGCACATTCATTACTGACACTTCAAAAATTATAGACAGTGAGATACACTGAGAAAACCTGTGCATTATAAGGAATACTGTGTCTCCTGCTGCAAGTCATGGATACTAGATGGCACTTACTGTGATCTGTATAAAGGCAGCCAGTCTTGTCCTTTTATACTGCCACAGTTCCCTACAGCCATATCATTCATCTACACGTATTATCCCATATTATCCATGATCCCCACAGATAGTAATATCTTACTGGCAACTTCGGAATTCTGTTTTCTTGGAATGGGGCAGATCTATAAAACAAAGCTGGACGCTGGGAAATCCCCAACTAGAAACAAACACCCTCCACTTAAAGGGCCAAAAAATAAACCATACAAGATGGCTGTTCTCTTATAAGACGTGTAACAGTCACAAGACCGGGCTGGAGATATTTGCCCTCCTGTTGCTGCTGAATGTTTTCTGCACCAGGAGAGGGCGCTGGACCTAGGTTTAGAATTTGGTTCAATACCAAATATTATAAAAGATCCAGCAAAATTCTGAAATACAAATAAAAAAAAATGTGGAGAGGCCAAAGTGATATCATGTAATTTGTTTGCAGCTAGTAGAAGAATGAATGCTCCCTGCACAGTAATACAGTGGGTCAGATGTATTAACCTGGAGAAGGCATAAGGAAGTGATAAACCAGTGATATGTGCAAGGTGATAAACGCACCAGCCAATCAGCTACTAACTGTTAATTTACATATTGGAGCCGATTGGATGGTGCATTTATCACCTTGCACTTATCACTGGTTTATCACTTCCTTATGCCTTCTCCAGGTTAATACATCTGACCCACTGTACAGCGATACCGGTTTGGAGTCAGTTGGCCGATCCTGAGCAATCCTGCACCCACTGTGGTCCTGGTTATCAGTCATTTCTGGCTGCGATGCAGCTGTAAGGATGCTGATGATTTCGATTAGTTTGGTCAAACCGATCATCCATTTAACAGTTCTAGAGCTACAAACCGTGCGCCTAATACATTGTCAATACCCGATCCATTGTCTGAATTTACTTTCTGGTCCCATAATAAGGGGGGTAATTCCGAGTTGATCGTAGCAGAAAATTTGTTAGCAGTTGGGCAAAACCATGTGGACTGCAGGTGGTGCATCTGTAACGTGCAGAGAGATTTAGATTTGGGTGGGTTATTTGGTTTCTGTGCAGGGTAAATACTGGCTGCTTTATTTTTACACTGCATTTTAGATTTCAGTTTGAACACACCCCACCCAAATCTAACTCTCTCTGCACAAGTTACATCTGCCCCACCTGCAGTGCACATATTTTTGCCCAACTGCTAACAAATTTGCTGCTGCGATCAACTCTGAATTACCCCCTAATGTTGGAATTGGAATATGCGGAGGGTCAGTGATGGACCAGCAAATGTAGGTGCCCGTACAAAGCATTCTGACCAAGGTGCACAGTCTGGAGCCTGAATTGGATCAGTCTTTATGAGGCCGAACAGGACAGCCTGATGGAACAGGCCTGGGGAAACATTTACTAAGATTCTAAAAATGAAAAGTGTTGGCGTTACTCAAAGCAACCCATCAAATTCTAGCTGTCACTTCTCTACTGCATCCTAGAGAATGATAAACAGAATCTGATTGGCTGCTATGAGCAACACCATCACTTGTCTGTTTCACAAGCTTTAATGAATCAACACGCTGAACATCATTACAGCCAGGAGGGCATAGGGCAAATAAAGGGTTTAAATCGCACGCACAACTCTAACTCGTATCTCCGGTCCTGATAAGCTCCTGAAACTTCTCTCTTACATAAACCACTTTATATTTTCCGTTTAGAGCTCCTTTAACTGATAACACAGGTTCAATTATTATCCTTGGTATATAAAAGGTTAGATACATATATAAAAAGTTGCATTGATAAAGAAAGAATACATTATTGCATCAAGTATCCCAGATTCATCATCCGGTTGTAGAAATCTCATTACCAGCAAAAAGCGATGTCAGCTTCCAGTCCCACGCGCTAAGGCCACGCCACGGAGAATCCCTCCTATTGGTACTTCTTGGAAGGGACGCGGGACCGGGCAAGGAAGATGATGCCAATAGCGCCAGCAGACAGTGCCAGTGACAATAACGGGCGGTAGATTAACCAGCCGGCAGCGATGGTCAGCAGGGAGAGAGAAGCGGATACACACAGGGCAAACAGCTTGATACCGAGGTTGACTAAATCCCGGACGATAGGAAACCAATCCACTGTGGAGAAGGATGAAGAACACCATCAATGACTGTATCATCTCCAATGAGGGTTTAATAACAGGGGTGTGGCACTCCAGCTGTTGTGTAACTACACATCCCAGCATGCCCCGCCACAGTTTCAGCATACTCTAACAGCAAAACTGTGGTAAGGAATGCGGGGATATGTAGTTCCACAGCAGATGGAGTTCTACAGACTGTCTACCCCTGATCTATACTACGATTACATACTGAGAAGATGCTGTATACTCTCCAGCTATATACTAGAGATAGAATTCTTCTCCAGTGGCTTTCACCCACAGCTTACCCAGTGTGTGGAAGATCTTCGCCATAAGGCTTATGCCGACGAACATCATCAGCCAGCCGGCGGCACGCAGGGCCCAGGTCTTCATCATATTGCTCTGATGTTCTGCCAGGAACATTTCCTGCAAGGTGCAACCATTACAACACAATTGTCATCAGCCGCGTAAGTGGCAGCGTAAACCACCAGCACCTGCGCTGGGCGTGACACAGAAGATAGACAGTCATTAGGACGACAGGGTCGACACACACAAAAGAAATTGGGTGTTATTTTGTATTTTTAAACATTTGTTAAAATGCGTCTCCTCGCTTCGGGCTCAGCGGCTCGCTCCACTCCGCTCCGCTCGCCACACGGTTACTAATGGTAATAGTTTGTGACATGGATAGTAAATGCAGCTAAAGTTGTAAAAATTTGAAATAACCCTAAAAAACATGTGTCGACATTTTGACCCTGTTGACCTTATGGTGTTGACTTTTTGACTGTCTATCTATCAACCACCTCCCACTGTGCTACCCTGGTGGTGTTGGGACATAAACGGAGAGATGCCCAACACCACAATCTTCCTGCATCAGTGGCAGAAGCCTCACACCTCCGCTGGAGACGATAGGTGCTCGCATTGTCTACGTGTTCACCTACCCCACCTCACCCCAGCCCACACACGGACATGCATTAGCTGCCCCAGCTGTGCACTCACTGGCCAGACATAGGGGGTCATTCCAACCTGATCGCACGCTGCCTTTTTCGCATGGGTACAAAGCGGATCGTTGCTGAGCGATGGATTTAACAAGAATCCATTCGCACAGCCGATTGCAAGGAGATTGACAGGTAGAGGGCGTTTGTGGGTGTCAACTGACCGTTTTCTGGGAGTGTTTGCAAAAATACAGGCGTGTCCAAGCGTTTGCAGGGCGGGTGTCTGACGTCAATTCCGGGCCCGGACAGGCTGAAGTGATCGCAAGGGCTGAGTAAGTTCAGACCTACTCAGAAACGGCACAAAATGCTTTTGTACCGCTCGGCTGCACATGCGATCGCACACTTGCAAAGCGAAAATACACTTCCCTGTGGGCGGCGACTATGCGTTTGCATGGCTGCTAAAAACAGCTAGCAAGCGATCAACTCGGAATGACCCCCACAGTCTTTCCACGATAAGACAATATTGCCGTGCATGCAACTATTTTCCACATTTCACAATAAAATAATGAGCTTAATATAAATCTAGGTGATTCATCGCGCCCTACGGGCGCTCTGCACACTGTCTTAAAGGGCTACGCCCCCTTAACCCTTGCACCCCCTTGTGGCATGCACTATTTTTATTATATGGAGTATTACCTCCAATCATAATTGTGTGAGTGGTTAAATATTGCACCGACAAAGGGCATGCAATGGTTAAGGGGTGGAAGCCCCATGCAACGGCGTGAACAGCGCACGCAGGGCCTGATGAATCACCTAGTAGGTGCTGTGGTTGGGGGCGTGGTGGGTGTGGGGGAGATGCAGATGGGGGAGGGAGTGCGTGGGTGCCGCGGGTGGGGGAGGGGGTCCGGAGTCACCGCGGGTGGGGGAGGAGCGTTTGCGTCGTGGGTGGGGAAGGGGCGGACGCGGTGGTGCCGCGGGTGGGGGAGGGGCGGGTGTGCTGCGGGTGGGGGAGGGGGTCCGGAGCCATCGCGGGTGGTGGAGGGGGGTGTCACGGATGGGGCCCGGAGGTACTGCGAGTGGGGGAGGGGCAGGTAATGCTTCTCCTCCTGGAAGCAGCTAAGCTGCTGTCCTCCCTTTAGCAGTGGCTCTCCTGGAGACTCGCACAGCAGCCAGTCACTATTGTTAGCGCCGGTGTCCCAACGCGCCGCATTACAGGAAGAAGATGCACTCAATAAACTACAGCTCCCAGCAGGCCTAGCGCTGGAATGCTCTTGCGCTAAGGGCTGCAGGGAGCTTTAGTTTATTTAGTGCGTCTACTTCCCTGTAATGCGGCGCGTTGGGACACCGGCGCTAACAATAGTGACTGGCTGGCAGAACTGAGTGAGTAGCTGAATCAATGTAAAAGGTGAGAGGGCTGTGCAGTGTCATTGACACTGCACACCCACTGCACTGCACAGCACTGTCACCTTTTACATTGATTCAGCGTCCAGACATTACCCTCCGCGATATCACCTACTCTATCTGTTACATTAGCCATCTCGGGGCTTCCAGGCCGGCAGCCCAGGTGCTGTGTTGCGGAGTCAGGGCCTCTGGGGATCTGGGCGCGGCTGTGGCGGGGAGGCACTTCTGTGACATCACACGCAGAGGAGGCTCCGGGGCTCAGAGAGTATGAGGTGCAGGGAGGGCTATGAAGCCTTCCGCTGCACCGCTTTCATACACATCTATGGCGGTGGCTGCAGCAGCTTTTGTTTCACCTGCGCCGCAGCTAAGGAGTGGGGATTGTTGATGCCGGAGGGGGCAGGAGGACTGGCAGCAGGACATAGGGAAAAAAATCCTTTTACTGCAGCGTCCTATCTACAGCGCAGAGACTTGCTGCAGATGCAGTGGCATACCCTCCAGCTGCACCTTTTTGGCAGGTACAGTACCTTCTTTTTTATGGTCTGTACCGATTTTTGGCCCTCCAAACTTCTATTGAAAGTATAGGAAAGGCCGCTTTACCCGTGGCCACGCCCTTTTCGAATTTGTAGCGATTTTTATGTGTAAATTGTTGGAGGGTGTGTTGCTGCAGATGCAATGGGCGCATTTTGGGGTGTGGACCTGGAGCTGCAGCTCCATCAGCCCCATTGCTAATCCTGCTCTGGGAACACACAGCAGCCAAAGGGCAGAGCCTCCCATTGGATGTAACCTGTGTGGGAAGGTGTTTCTCGCCCAATCAGCTGTGGACTGGGTGTGATAGACCTGCTGCTAACCCAATGAGAGCTTCTAGCCACGCCCAGTGTTATACAGACAGGCACAGAGTCACAGATCTGGGCTATTTTATAGGAGATTAGTATTTTGTAAAAACAAATCAGATGAGGACTGAATGATCGCTACATGTATTATTATACCGTTATACGTGTGCTGCAGGATTAAAATACAGTGTGCACCATGCAGCCCATAGCGGGCCTTATTCTGCACTTAATTCGCGTTTGTACGCTGTGGTCGATGTTCACGCAAGTGAGCGATTATCGTCAGACTGCGCATGTGCTGCGATCTCTCTGCGCACGTATCGAGGTGCTGCTGCGATCTTGCTAGCAATGAGGGTTTCATGGGAAAAGGATTGACAGGAAGGGACCGTTTGGATCTGTTAATGGGGAGTGGTTGGAAAAACGCAGGCGTGTCATGGGCGTATTCAGGGTATGTATCTGCCATCAGCTGTGAGCTGTACGTACAAAAACATGACACCTGCATTACTACTGCTGTGTCCGGTCTGCGCAGCCATAAAACAACCCTTAGCCCCAATGTTCCTCATTTTTGCGTATAGGCTGCGAATGTGTACGCAATTGTGAGTTAGCAATGGCTCCGGTGGACATCACTTTTCATTCTGGGCGGCAGCATCACTTGCTAATGTTAGCAGCTCCGTAGCCTAGAGAATCGCAATTACTATTACAATTATCTATGGCCACAATCCGTACAGAATTACGATGTTCACATAATTGACCAATTATTTGCAACTGTACATGTTCAAAAATGTCTATAGTGCCTGCGTTCCGAACATCAGAAAGCCGGCCGCGTTCCCGGGCAGTGACTACTAGTGCATGCAAACATGAACCGTGTCACTGAAAGTCGCTGCGTTCACAGATGCCCCGCCGCAGGTATAGGAGGACGTGATCCGTTGGAGGCACGGCACCTGCCACGGGGCTGCTGCAAGTTTAAATGGTGCGACCAGTGTCGGCGTATAAGGACGCACCAATCGGTATTACAGTGTGAACACTAATACCCCTTTCACATCGCACAAATAACCCGGTGTCGACACGGCATATTGCCGTGTCGACACGGGTCAGTGTGCAATGTGAAAGCACTTTGCGAGAATTAGCGGGTCGTCTGACCCGGTAATTCAACCCGGTATAAAAGAAGGTTTATACCCGGGTTGAATACCGGGTCAGGTGCAGTGTGAATGGGAGCCGCGTCGATGCGACACGGTTCCCATTCACAGCATAGGGAGAGGCGGCGCAGGAGATGAGCTCATCTCCCAGCGCCGCCTCCACCCCCGCCCCTGCTGCGCCCCCCCCGCTGCTATGGCAACCGACCCAGTATATTGCCGGGTCGGAAAGCCAGCAAAGGAGCGCAAATGCCGGATCTCATCCGGTAAGGACACGTTTCTCTTACCGGGTGGGATCCGGCATTTGCGATCTGATAGCGGTATTAGAATGGACATCTCAGGCCTTGCACAGCCGAACACAAGGGAAGGAGTTTGTAGCGGCACTTGCATAGACTCACAGACAGGTCGACCAGCAATAGACGCTGCGCTACTGCTGCTGCGTGTGCTTAAGTGATAATACCTATCTCTGTAACTCACCTCCGCTGTGTGCCTCCCGAGGTACAGAAGCTCCAGCTGGTCCCCGGTCTTGGTTTTGTAGGACACCAGTTCCCCTCCTCTCTGCCGAGCTAGGATGCTCACCTGCAAACAAAATTTGAAAATGCCTCAGCGGGTGAAGGAGTGCCTCGTGGCTCAGTGATGCCACCAGGTCTTAGTGAACCAATTGGCTGCAGTCTCAGAAATACTGGTTCAGACCATATGATGGCGTCCCATTGTCTGTCAGTGATGTGTCACTTTATCTACTAGACTAGAGAAAGACTTCTATCATTTCTACCTGTTTAGTCCTTTGCCAAGATATCTAAGTGTTGCCTAGTAACAAGCGGATGCTATGTCTGTACCAGAATGGCGCAGACACCGTCACTGAAGGGTGTGGCCACCTGATAATTACCCAGCTGTTACAGTGTTCATTCAGGTCATTGCAGCCAGTCTCTAGAAGATTGTCAGAATTACCGTGTCCACGGATCCGGAGGACGAACCACCAATGGAGACGCCGGCGTACCAGAAGGAAATGCGCAGATCCCCCACCTGAAACACATACGCAGACACAATGTTCATACCCAGCCACCTGGAGCTCAGTCCTGCGGCCTCTGGCTATGTAATCAGGCCTGGGAGAACAGTCCTTACACCATGCTACAGAACCATGGGGGTCATTCCGAGTTGTACGCTCGTTGCCGATTTTCACAAAGGAGCGATTAAGGCAAAAATGAGCATGCGCATGGTACGCAGTGCGCATGCGCTAAGTATTTTTGCTCAAAACTTAGTAGATTTACTCACGTCCGAACGAAGAATTTCCATCGTTGAAGTGATCGGAGTGTGATTGACAGGAAGTGGGTGTTTCTGGGCGGAAACTGACCGTTTTCTGGGAGTGTGCGGAAAAACGCAGGCGTGCCAGGATAAAACTAGGGAGTGTCTGGAGAAACGGGGGAGTGTCTATCCGAACGCAGGGCGTGTTTGTGACGTCAAACCAGGAACGAAACGGCCAGAGCTGATCGCAGTGTAGGAGTAGGTCTGGAGCTACTCAGAAACTGCTAAGAATTTTCTATTCGCAATTCTGCTAATCTTTTGTTCACTATTCTGCTAAGCTAAGATTCACTCCCAGAGGGCGGCGGCCTAGCGTGTGCAATGCTGCTAAAATCTGCTAGCGAGCAACTCGGAATGACCCCCCATGTCTAAGTCCAGCCTAGAATTACTGTATGACAGGGTTCTATGCTAGGCAAGTCCATTAAGCACTGATAATTCTTCATGATACAATAAAACCATATTATAATCTTCAAGATAACGGGGATCTAAAAACCACAGTCTAGCGGCAGCCGGTACCTCCGGATTCTTGGGGTTGGCACTTTGATAGAAGTAATTCCCTTCCGCGGTGACATCAGTGTGGGGGTTCCCCATCTGTGCCAGGCTCAGCTGCTTGAAGTTCTCAATCTTATCAATGAGACCTGAGTATAGCAAAGTGAGATGTATCAGGCTGAACAGCACCGACTTACACACAATAGTGATACAAATCACAGATACAGAACATATACATAATAAAATGGGATGCACTGCAATGGGCATAGGAAGTGGTTGATGGGAAACTCTTCCCAAGTATCTGTATTACAGGGCTGTGCCTAGGTCAAAGCAGGGCACAGGTCATGGCAGGGCTCTAACACAGACATACAGGTCACGGCAGGGCAGTGCGTAGCCACGCAGGTCACGGCAGGGCAGTGCGTCGCCACGCAGGCCAGGGGCAGGGCAGTGCGTAGCCACGCAGGCCACGGGCAGGGCAGTGCGTAGCCACGCAGGCCACGGGCAGGGCAGTGCGTAGCCACGCAGGCCACGGGCAGTGCGTAGCCACGCAGGCCACGGGCAGGGCAGTGCGTAGCCACGCAGGCCACGGGCAGGGCAGTGCGTAGCCACGCAGGCCACGGGCAGGGCAGTGCGTAGCCACGCAGGCCACGGGCAGGGCAGTGCGTAGCCACGCAGGCCACGGGCAGGGCAGTGCGTAGCCACGCAGGCCACGGCAGGGCAGTGCGTAGCCACGCAGGCCACGGCAGGTTAGTACGTAGCCACGCAGGTCACGGCAGGGCAGTGCGCAGCGGGTTTAGTGCTCCCAGAGGTAGGAGTTCAGTGCAGGGAAGAGTCTTGTTATACAGCAGAGGTGGGAAGCGCGAGGTTCTACTGCTGTATAGGACCAATCGTTTCTTACCTGTAGACAAATAGTAACTTCCAACCTGGACGTCTGCAGCAACAGCTGTGAACGACTCCACCGCCATAGCACTAAAAGAGATGGGAACGTACTGTATTGTGACGCCCTGTACATTCAGAGCATGACGGATAAGATTATTAGGTATACATGTAAATTATAATCTGTGTGAGTTTGTGTCACATCGTTCTGTCATGAGAACAATCAGTGGAGCATGGCAGGAACTCAGGTTTTCTTTATAAAAAGGTTTATTCTGATTTTCTATATTTGCAGTGTTTTAGCACTAAACCCTTCTGCTCCCTGGCTGGTGGGTGTTTATGCCCTAAGGATGCACTTATCAGGAGGGTGTGATCAGAAATCCGCTTTATGGGCCTAAATCAGGTTGGATCGCAAATCATGATCCAACCAGAATTCTGCATTCGCCTGGCGGATGCGTGCTCATGGCCTGTCCTGCGCATGGGCCCACATTTACTCCAAGGCGGAGATAGAGCGCAGCGGCGGCTTCCAAACGTGGGCGGCGTTATCGGGGCGTCTGCGTGAAATCACACGCAGCTGGTCCGATCAAAAAGATGGAGGCGGGTCGCAGCCAAGTTGTGCCGGCAGGAAGCTGCTCCAATTTCTGCGGCCGCGCACTAATTGCGGCGCGATTGCAGATGAAAGGGGGAGGTGGTTAGCCTACTGGCGGCCTTGCCCTGCAATGGGCGGCCCCCAGGATGCGAGGCAAAGGGTCCTAATAGGGTCCTAAGTGCATTCTCTGAGCCAGTCGCGGGCTTACTGCGTGTGGTAATTGCATAGATCCAGGCACTTACCTGGAATCTCTGCCTTACCGGAGAATAGAACTGAATAGCTCAGGCACTTACCTGGAATCTACGTCTTACTGCGTGATAGAACTGAATAGCTCCAGGCACTTACCTGGAATCCATGCCTTACCATGTGATAGAACTGAATAGCTCCAGGCACTTACCTGGAATCTCTGCCTTACCGCGGGACAGAAATGAATAGGTCCAGGTACTTACCTGGAATCTACGTCTTACTGCGGGATAGTACTGAATAGCTCCAAGCACTTACCCCGGAATCTATGAATTACTGTGGTATAGAACTGAATAACTCTGGGCACTTACCCTGGAATCTACGCCTTACCGCGGGATAGAAATTAATAGGTCCAGGCACTTACCTGGTAATCTACGTCTTACTGCAGGATAGAACTGAATAGCTCCAGGCACTTACCCCGGAATCTATGCCTTACTGCGGGATAGAAATGAATAGCTCCAGGTACTTGCCTTGGAATCAATGCCTTACCGGAGAACAGAACTGAATAGCTCGGGCACTTACCTGGGAATCTACGCCTAACTGCGGAAAGAACTGAATAGCTCCAGGCACTTGCCCCGGAATCTATGCCTTACCATATGATAGAACTGAATAGCTACAGGCACTTACCCCGGAATCTATGCCTTACCGGAGAATAGAACTGAATAGCTTGGGCACTTACCTGGAATCTAAGCATTACTGTGGGATAGAACTGAATAGCTCCAGGCACTTACCTGGAATCTACGCATTACTGCGGGATAGAACTGAATAGCTCCAGGCACTTACCCCAGGAACTAATAACCCGCAGTAAGCCCTGCAGCTAATTGAATGTCCACCATAATGCATTAACTATATGTATCTGAATGATAATATTGTCTTTACTATAGTTAGTTACTCGGTAACATGTCCTTTAAAGTTACATTATCGGAGCTACATAGGATAATATAATAACACAATTCTCGATTGTAACGATTATAAGCCTGAAGATTCAGTCATCATTAAATTGAATACATTTATTTTTATATTAAATGCCCCCAGGCTGGAGAGGTGATCAGAGCTCCTTGCTGGGCCTCATTTACACAGCTGGGAGGTGCGCCTTGTTTCCGCGAGACGCCTCCGCGAGCTAGCTGTGCACTTATGCTTACGGAACAATCTGAGCACAGGCGCTGCGCAAATGTTCAATCATTCAGCAAAGTCTACGCACCAATAACACCCCTAAAAATGTGCCAGATGCTGCTAATGCGGGGATCCGCCCGTGTATGCAGAACATACGCGCTGGTACGTGGCAGCCTATCCCGCCCACTGTTTTTCCATCCGTAGCGCAGATGTAATCAGTCATATCTGGACTTGCACCCACGCTACGATGGGCGCAAAAAATCTGCATGAAACAGGCGTCCCATCGCCATCCTCATGTTACTGAAGTTGGTTCCCACTAGACGGAACAGTTCCGAGCATCCGCATGGTCACCGGCAAGTTACATCAGGGAAAGAGGGGTCAGATCACTCCGTCCGAAATCCACCCGACTCATAATCAGCCCCTCTATATGTAATACCAGAAATCGCACTGCGCAGAACACAACGCGCTGCTCCTCTTCGAGCACCGCCCTCTTGCATCGCAAACCAACGCGTTTTGGCAGATATCTAATTGCATCTGCATAAAGCGATGGGCGCTGGACCTGATTCAGAGACAGACGTAGTGTCGATGGCGCACAGCCGATGGTTTAAGTCTACGCATACGGCTGATATGCGCATCCTAGGATTCCCACACCTGATTCAGGCTCGTAACGTCACCAAAGAGGCGTTTATGCTGCATCTCACCGACTGTCCCATCAGAGTAACTAAGGACATGTATAAGCAGACCAGCGTCCTGTAGTGTCTGCATTTCATTACAACTGACCTTATTAACGGAACTTCAACACTAGAGGGAGCTACTGCGCTCATTTATTCATCTGATGGAACAACTGGTCTGCACAGTAACTTCTACAACAAACTATAAGAAATGCTTTATGTTACTCTAGTACTCGCTGTATAGAAGTCAGATACACAGAACTCATGAGGACACAGAGGAGTATTTTTACTGAATTGTGAGATTTTTTAGAAGTGGCGATGTTGCCCATAGCAACCAATCAGATTGTAGCTATTATCTTTTAGAAGGTGCTAGATGAATGATAAGTAAATCTGATTGGTTGCCATTGGCAACATCTCCACTTCTAAATAACTCACACTTTAGTAAATTTACTCCAGAGTCTAAGTAACAGAAACTCTTTGTGTAGGAATCTGGGAGCTTATACGGCAGTAATGACAGCCTACCAGGGGTTACGATGTGCCATCTCTCGGCAGTAATGACAGCCTACCAGGGGTTGCGATGTGCGATCTCTCAGCAGTAATGACAGCCTACCAGGGGTTGCGATGTGCGATCTCTCAGCAGTAATGACAGCCTACCAGGGGTTACGATGTGCGATCTCTCAGCAGTAATGACAGCCTACCAGGGGTTACGATGTGCGATCTCTCGGCAGTAATGACAGCCCACCAGGGGTTACGATGTGCGATCTCTCGGCAGTAATGACAGCCCACCAGGGGTTACAATGTGCGATCTCGCAGCAGTAATGACAGCCTACCAGGGGTTACGATACGATGTGCGATCTCTCGGCAGTAATGACAGCCTACCAGGGGTTACGATGTGCGATCTCTCGGCAGTAATGACAGCCTACCAGGGGTTACGATGTGCGATCCCTCGGCAGTAATGATAGCCTACCAGGGGTTACGATGTGCGATCCCTCGGCAGTAATGACAGCCTACCAGGGGTTACGATGTGCCATCTCTCAGCAGTAATGACAGCCTACTAGGGGTTGCGATGTGCCATCTCTCGGCAGTAATGACAGCCCACCAGGGGTTACGATGTGCGATCTCTCGGCAGTAATGACAGCCTACCAGGGGTTGCGATGTGCGATCTCTCGGCAGTAATGACAGCCTGTCTGGGGTTACGATGTGCGATCTCTCGGTAGTAATGACAGCCTACCAGGGGTTACGATGTGCCATCTCTCGGCAGTAATGACAGCCTACCAGGGGTTACGATGTGCCATCTCTCGGCAGTAATGACAGCCTACCAGGGGTTACGATGTGCGATCTCTCAGCAGTAATGACAGCCTACCAGGGGTTGCGATGTGCGATCTCTCTGCAGTAATGACAGCCTGTCTGGGGTTACGATGTGCGATCTCTCGGTAGTAATGACAGCCTACCAGGGGTTACGATGTGCGATCTCTCGGTAGTAATGACAGCCTACCTGGGGTTACGATGTGCGATCTCTCGGTAGTAATGACAGCCTACCTGGGGTTACGATGTGCCATCTCTCGGCAGTAATGACAGCCTACCTGGGGTTGCGATGTGCCATCTGTCGGCAGTAATGACAGCCTACCAGGGGTTGCGATGTGTGATCTCTCGGCAGTAATGACAGCCTACCTGGGGTTGCGATGTGCGATCCCTCGGCAGTAATGACAGCCTACCAGGTGTTGCGATGTGCAATCTCTCGGCAGTAATGACAGCCTACCTGGGGTTGCGATGTGCGATCTCTCTGTCAAAGTGTCTGCTGCTTACGACCTCTGATTTCCATTCCGTGTCTGAGGAGCAAACACAGCATCATACAGGGGGTACGGGCAGAATTTCTTCCTGCTGAAGACTACAGCTAATGAATTGTACTGTGCTGCTATACAATGGGCCACAACCTAAGACTAGATACAACTGCAGTATCATCTGCTGAGGGTTATTCTGAGGGCAATTCTGCACTAAAACCACAGTAACCAATCAGATAGCCCCTTTTATTGTCTAACCTGCTCCGAACTGATAAAAGCGGTCTGTTGATTGGTTGTGCAGATCTGTAACTAGGGGAGATGTCAGTAAATAAAGGCCACATAAGAGAGAGGCCAGGGTGACGAATCTCCGCACAATGTGGGGGGGTATTAGGCACTCGCACTGTCTCTGCAAACACAGGGAGGTAGGTACTGGGGTGTTTCCACATATATGGGGAGGTAGGTACTCACTGTAGGTGTATCTAGTTTCTGTTTTCTTTTCTCCATTTTCTTCATACTCTCTGCAAGAAGAAAATATAACACAATAATGTACCTTATGAATAACACACTATGTAACGGAAACAAGTAAAATCTATTTGGACATTCGTTCAATAACAAATACTGTATGCAACAGAAGTGACCCTAGGTATAGATTGCACAAGTAATCACACGTACAAACTGCGCTTCTATAGTCCACATTAATAAAAACCGACTCAGGCCAACACTGGACGCCGGGCACACACTCAGGCCGACACTGGACACCGGACACACACTCCGGCCGACACTGGACACCGGACACACACTCCGGCCGACACTGGACACACACTCCGGCCGACACTGGACACACACAGGGCCGTCTTTTCGTATGTGCTCAATGGGCACTTACCCAAGGGCCCCAGGAGTACAAGGGTCCTAGTCTGATAGCTGAGAGTCCCCTCTTTCCAGTGATACCAGAGTTTTGAAAGTCAGCCCCGGGGAACCGGAGAAATCTGATTTCAAAGCAGTGGTCCCCATCCAAGCCTGTAAATTGCCCTTCCCAGCCAGATATCTCGGGTTCTGTCTGATTCTTTCTGAGGGTATATTCCAAAAGCTGGGACTCTCCCCTTTTGGTGGACACTGGCAGCTTGTCTCTACTATGTCCAGAACCAGAGATATCAGCCTTCCAGCAGCTGCTCCCTGCTCCAGCTCCACACGCCTGGTATGCAGATTTATATATTCGTTGGTGGATTGCTCTGGCTCCTGAACTCTGATCCCCAAGTCCCCAGAACCTCCTGAAAGGTGGGACTCTAGGTTTTTTTTATCCCATTCAAAGCTAAGAAATCTATTTCCAGGAACCAGCGATATCTGCAGTCAAGCAAGCTGCTCTCCCACCAGAAAATGATAACTATTAAGCCCACTCCACTATCCACCCCTCCCCTGCGTATTAAACACCCCCTACCACCCTGGAAGTCATTTACCAGGGCCCCTTCATCCAGCCCAATGCCCCTTCTACAGTTTAGTGTTCTCCCTCCCACCCCATTTCCCACCATCTGTGCAGTAAAGGAGTAATTAGCAGAAATTACTGCTCCAGGTCCTAATGCTGAGCGGAAGATAGAACACCCCCTACCGCCCGCGGGACATCAAAGCTGCCGCTGATAGCACCCCCCACCCCTACCGCTGGAGGATGGGTAGGGGCCCCAGTGTATTGCCGTGCCCAGGGGCCTACGCTGTTGTTAAGACGGTCCATGGACACACACTCAGGCTGACACAGGACACACACTCAGGCTGACACAGGACACACACTCTGTGAAGGACTCACTGAATTACATGTGAAGAAGTCAGAATGTAACAACTTGTTGTGAAACCTGTGATCTCTATTTGTGCTATTTCTTTTCAGATCATTTCTCTTTACCAATAGCAAAGGGTAAAACACAAGGAAAGTGTGAGGACATAATAGGATACATAACTCGTGCATTACAGCTAGGGAAAGGCATTGCAGGCTGAGTATGAGTCAGTGTCTCCAGGGAAGAGGCGTGACTGGGATGATTGTGTGGTCAGCGTCCTCTCTCTATAGAGCACATTTACTGTGTACACAGCTCTTACTTGGATTCCTCGTACTCCACCCATTGGTACATCTCCACCTGGCGCTTCAGCTTTACACAGTGCATGGTGACCCCATAGTTTGGGTCATAGAGCGGCTGCATTAAAAAACAAAAGACAGAATATGATGCAATGCCCGTGACGATGCAAACAGAGCAAATAGATATTTAAATGCCGAGTTTAAACAATTTTAAGGATAATTTGACTGTTAAACTATTTAAGCCATAAACCACCAAGAAAACTTTGTAATTAGTGCAAACTCAGACACTGGATTTATTGTTGTGAACAATATATTTGTTACGTTAATTTCTGAGTATATGTAACGGGCATATTGTCTGCCGACACCGAACAGCACGAGTTAAAGGGCCCCTGTTACTGACAGCGGGGGCCCCTATTACTGTGTTATGAGCAAGTATACAGGCTATAAACTTACTGGAAGCCTGTGACATTACTGACTCTAATTCATGAGTAGCGATGGCCATCCACAGGTTACATAGTTACATAGGTAGTCAGGTTGAAAAGAGGCAAAATGCCCATCGGGTTCAACCTGTATTCTGTGTTAAGCTGTGCATATTATAATGCACCTGCTGGAGTAATGGTTTAGTATCAATTGACAACTATGGTTCTTACCACTCACAGATATTAATGTCACTATGTTATATGCTATAACCCTTGATACTTTTTCCAGTTAGAAATTGTCCAATCAGTTTTTAAATGTATTTACAGAGTCCGCCATTACCTGTTGCGGCAGGGAGTTCCAAATCTTAATTGCCCTTACCATGAAGAACCCTTTCCTACGTTGTGTACGGAATTTTCTCTCCTCTAGCCTCAGCGAGTGCCCACGTGTCCTATTCAGAGTTCTTTTAATAAACAAATCCCCTGCTAACTCCTTATAATGACCCTTTACATATTTGAATATATTAATAAGGTCTCCTCTTAGACGCCTCTTTTCTAGAGTATACATTTTTAACCTAGTAAGCCATTCCTCGTACTCCAGTGTCTCTAACCCTTTAATCAATTTAGTAGCCCACCTTGGAACTTTTTCTAGCTCCCCTATATCTTTTTTATAATATGGTGGCCAAAATTGAACACAATATTCAAGGTGTGGACATACCAAAGATTTGTAAAGTGTCAGGATTACATCCTCGTCCCTTGTCTCAATGCCCCGTTTAATGCACGCAAGCACCTTACTTGCCTTCTTTGCTGCAGTTTGACATTGTGTACTGTTGTTAAGCATATTATCTAAGAGCACCCCCAAATCTTTTTCCACCACAGTTACCCCTATATTTTCCCCATTAAGAGTGTAGGATGCAAATGTGTTTTTTATCCCAAAATGCATAACTTTGCATTTCTCTATGCTGAACTTCATTCTCCATTTAGACGCCCAGAACTCAAGTTTAAATAAGTCATTTTGTAGAGAATCCACATCACTTTCTGAATTAATTACCTTACACAGTTTAGTATCATCTGCAAAGATTGACACTGTGCTTTCAAGGCCTATTCCTAGATCATTGATAAATATAGTGAATAGCAGTGGGCCAAGTACGAACCGGTATCCGTTCAGATGGTCGACCATGTTATGGTCGACAGTCATTAGGTCGACCACTATTGGTCGACATTGACATGGTCGACATAGACACATGGTCGACACATGAAAATGGTCGACACGTGAAAGGGTAGACATGAGTTTTTTTTACTTTTTTTTCTTTTGGGGAACTTTTCCAAACTTTACGATCCACGTGGAGTACGATTGGAACGATAATCTGCGCCGAGCGAAGCGGTAGCGGAGCGAAGGCACCATGCCCGAAGCATGGCGAGTGAAACGAGCCATGCGAGGGGACGCGGTGCACTAATCGGGGTTCCCAGTCACTTTACGCAAAAAACGACACCAAAAAAAGTTCAAAAATGCACGTCGACCTTTTCATGTGTCGACCTTTCATGTGTCGACTATGTGTTCATGTCGACCATGTCAATGTCGACCAATAGTGGTCGACCTAATGAGTGTCGACCATAACATGGTCGACCATTCATACCGGAACCGTACGAACCCTTGTGGTATTCCGCTGACTACTGGTGCCCAGCTAGAGAACATCCCATTGACCACTACTCGTTGTACTCTGTAATCCAGCCAATTACTTATCCATGTACAATAATATATCCTAGACCAAGTTCCCTTCATTTGATGATCAGTCTCCCGTGAGACACTGTATCAAAGGCTTTTGCAAACTCTAAACACCGCACATACACTGCTTTTCCCTGGTCAATATTCTCGCTCACTTCCTCGTAGAAGCTAATTAAGTTAGTTTGACATGATCTGCCCCTTACAAACCCATGCTGACTTTTGCTAATAATTTTAGTAGTATGCAGATAATTCTCTATGCTATCCCTCAAAATTCCTTCCAATATTTTACCCACTATAGAGGTTAAACTAACTGGTCTATAGTTACCCAGATTATCTTTAGTTCCCTTTTAAAGTAAGGGCACTGCCTCAGCTATGCGCCAATCCTTTGGTACCATGCCTGATCTAATAGAACTATAGAAAATCAAGTATAGGGGTTTTGCTAGCCGTGACCTAAGCTCCATAATAACCCTCGGATGAATGCCATCTGGGCCTGGTGATTTATTAATCTTTATTTTTTTTGCTTAGTCTCTTCAGGACTACTTCCACCCTTAAAAGAGTATGAAGCCAAGAGTCCTTATCTTCACTATCGTTATGCACTACTCTCACCGTTGGATCCTCCCTGGTGAATACTGAGGGGGAAAAAAAATTATTCAGTATTTCAGCTTTTATTTTGTCATCGTTTATCAAAGCTCCCAGTTAATTTTTTAATGGGCCTACGCTCTCCTTCTTTAACCTTTTACTGTTTATGTACTTATAAAAAATGTTAGGGCGGGTTTTACTCTCTATAGCGATTTGCTTTTTGTTTCCAATTTTAGCTGCTCTTATTACTTTTTTGCCTCTCTTGTTGCATTCCTTATAATACAGGAATGACTCCTCCCCACCATTGGATTTAAATGTTTTGAAAGCAAAATGGTCTACCATCGATGGTGCCATTGGTGGTTTACATCGACGATGGGAGACCATCTTTAGTTCACACTAGTCCAACAGTGCAGTGGAGAGTGGGAGGCGGGACTCAGTGAGCCAATCAGGGAAGGGGATGGGTCTATGCTTTGAACATCAGCGCCATTGGGAATGAAGAAAATAAAAATCATTCCTGCCTTCGATAGTCATCCCTATTCAAGAGGCCCGGCAGGCATCCCTGAGTGAACAAGTGATCTTGTGCACAAGTATGCACACTACTGGGAGGCTCAAGGGCTGCTGGGAGATGTAGTTCTCTCAGTGGCCATCTCGGGGGGGGGGGGGGGGGGGGGGGATGACACTGCACAGTGGGATGGGGTCACACAAACCTCACATACTCACCGCTGCTGCAGAGGACTGAATACTAACCCTGGGAAAGACGCCACTTCGGAAGGCAATTACTGACTAATTCTGCAAACTGGAAACTTCCAATTGCTCAATTAGTCCTCAGGGCAGGTGCAGCCGGGGTGCAGAGTAAGTTACGGTGATTTTTCCTAAAAGTAATGATTTTAGGAAAAATCAGACTTCAGCGGGGAGATTCAAATGTTTGAAAAGTCAGTTGGGAGTCTGTTTTCTCCTATCTAATACACAGGAAAAAACAGACACCCAACCGACTTTTCAAACATTTGAATCTCCCCCACTCTGTCCTTCAATTGAATAGCAAAACCCCACAGTTGTGGAAAAATCCTGTGCCGCTGGGTTTCTTGAATTTCCCCCCTATATGTAAAAGAATGACTTCCTGTAAATGTTAATGTGTAAAAAAAAAAAAACACAAAAAAACCACAGTATTTATCAAACAGATTAACTACAAAGTATCATACCTATCATCAAATAAATAGATCATAGTAATGTGTGCAGAGTATATTGCATATCTATTTGATGATACGTTTCATACTTTGCTTATATTCTGCTGTTAATTTAAAGAAAAAAAAATGTTTTTATACACAGGAGCTCATTTTTTATACATTGAGGTCCCCCCAATGCAGTACCATATTATCATGTTTGTTTGAAGCCATATCTGTAGGAAGACACAGCCTCCTGAATATTACTACAGCTGTGAATTTATTATATTCATATGATACTTATATTTCAAACAAAAGTATCTACAGTCTACTGTATATATTTTACCCAGCCCCTTGAGAGCATTGGTTGACTACTATTAACATCCATGATGTGCTGGTTTCTGGTGAACTGATTGGCTGCACCATTATGAATATTAGTTGGGCCAACAAAATGGCTGCTTGCACTGAACAAAGGTGACAGGTCCAGGTTAAATAAATTCGCCCACTGAACACCAGTTTTTGTATCCTGAACGCATTATATAATTTCCTGACACTGACCTTAGATGTCTGCAGGAATCCCGAAACGTGCACCAGTTTGGCCTCATTCTGAGGGTCCACCCGGTGGATGTTACCTATGGGGAGCACGACTGACAGACCCTCGTCCAGAGATGCCGCCACCCGCACTGCACGCCCCTGTAAGGACAAGATGGAGAGGATTTCAGGACCATTCGTGTCACCTATCATTCTACAACATCAAAGCAACAAGAAAACTAGAATATGCTACATCTAAATAAAAACAAACACGCTCTGATGTGTGATCTGGGGAAGAGTTTACACCAACGGGTTTATGGGCATATGTATATTTCTAATATACTGATCCTTCTTGCATCACATAAACAAGAAACAGACGCTTATTAGAGAAGACTACACAGCAAACATCAAGATTCTATAGTATATTGGGGGTCATTCTGAGTTGTTCGCTAGCAGATTTTGGTCACTGCGTAGCGATCAGGCAAAAAATCAGCACTTCTGCGCATGCGGCGCAATTCGCACGCACATCGTACTATTACAACGAAGGATGTCGTTTTACACAAGGACTAGCGAAGCTTTTCTCTATCGTCCTAGTGGATGCTGGGGTTCCTGAAAGGACCATGGGGAACAGCGGCTCCGCAGGAGACAGGGCACAAAAAGTAAAGCTTTCCGATCAGGTGGTGTGCACTGGCTCCTCCCCCTATGACCCTCCTCCAAGCCTCAGTTAGATTTTTGTGCCCGGCCGAGAAGGGTGCAATCTAGGTGGCTCTCCTAAAGAGCTGCTTAGAAAAGTTTAGCTTAGGTTTTTTATTTTACAGTGAGTCCTGCTGGCAACAGGATCACTGCAACGAGGGACTTAGGGGAGAAGAAGTGAACTCACCTGCGTGCAGGATGGATTGGCTTCTTGGCTACTGGACATCAGCTCCAGAGGGACGATCACAGGTACAGCCTGGATGGTCACCGGAGCCTCGCCGCCGGCCCCCTTGCAGATGCTGAAACAAGAAGAGGTCCAGAATCGGCGGCAGAAGACTCCTCAGTCTTCTAAAGGTAGCGCACAGCACTGCAGCTGTGCGCCATTTTCCTCTCAGCACACTTCACACGGCAGTCACTGAGGGTGCAGGGCGCTGGGAGGGGAGCGCCCTGGGAGGCAAATGAAAACCTATTTGGCTAAAAAATACCTCACATATAGCCTCCGGGGGCTATATGGAGATATTTAACCCCTGCCAGAATCCACTAAAGAGCGGGAGACGAGCCCGCCGAAAAAGGGGCGGGGCCTATCTCCTCAGCACACAGCGCCATTTTCCTTACACAGCTCCGCTGGTCAGGACGGCTCCCAGGTCTCTCCCCTGCACTGCACTACAGAAACAGGGTAAAACAAGAGAGGGGGGGCAAAATAGTGGCAAAAATTATATTATAAAAGCAGCTATACAGGGAGCACTTATTATAAGGCTATCCCTGTCATATATAGCGCTTTGGTGTGTGCTGGCAAACTCTCCCTCTGTCTCCCCAAAGGGCTAGTGGGGTCCTGTCTTCGTTAAGAGCATTCCCTGTGTGTCTGCTGTGTGTCGGTACGTGTGTGTCGACATGTATGAGGACGATATTGGTGTGGAGGCGGAGCAATTGCCAAATATGGGGATGTCACCTCCTAGGGGGTCGACACCAGAATGGATGCCTTTATTTTTGGAATTACGGGATAGTGTCAACACGCTAAAGCAGTCGTTTGACGACATGAGACGGCCGGACAATCAATTAGTGCCTGTCCAGGCGCCTCAAACACCGTCAGGGGCTGTAAAACGCCCTTTGCCTCAGTCGGTCGACACAGACCCAGACACAGGCACTGATTCCAGTGGCGACGGTGACGAATCAACCGTATTTTCCAGTAGGGCCACACGTTATATGATTTTGGCAATGAAGGAGGCGTTACATTTAGCTGATACTACAGGTACCACTAAACAGGGTATTATGTGGGGTGTGAAAAAACTACCTATAGTTTTTCCTGAATCAGAAGAACTAAATGAGGTGTGTGATGAAGCGTGGGTTGCCCCCGATAAAAAGATGCTAATTTCAAAGAAGTTATTGGCTTTATACCCTTTCCCGCCAGAGGTTAGGGCGCGCTGGGAAACACCTCCTAGGGTGGACAAGGCGCTCACACGCTTATCTAAACAAGTGGCGTTACCCTCTCCTGAGACGGCCGCACTTAAAGATCCAGCAGATAGGAGGATGGAAAATATCCAAAAAAGTATATACACACATACAGGTGTTATACTACGACCAGCTATAGCGACAGCCTGGATGTGCAGTGCTGGAGTAGCTTGGTCAGAGTCCCTGATTGAAAATATTGATACCCTGGATAGGGACAATGTTTTACTGTCTTTAGAGCAAATAAAGGATGCATTTCTTTATATGCGTGATGCACAGAGGGATATCTGCACACTGGCATCACGGGTAAGTGCTATGTCCATTTCGGCCAGAAGAAGTTTATGGACGCGACAGTGGTCAGGCGATGCGGACTCAAAACGGCATATGGAAGTTTTGCCGTATAAAGGGGAGGAGTTATTTGGAGTCGGTCTATCAGATTTGGTGGCCACGGCTACAGCCGGGAAATCCACCTTTTTACCTCAAGTTACTCCCCAACAGAAAAAGACACCGACTTTTCAACCGCAGCCCTTTCGTTCCTTTAAAAACAAGAGAGCAAAGGGATATTCATATCTGCCACGAGGCAGAGGAAGGGGGAAGAGACAGCAACAGGCAGCTCCTTCCCAGGAACAGAAGCCCTCCCCCGCTTCTACAAAAGCCTCAGCATGACGCTGGGGCTTCTCAAGCGGACTCGGGGGCGGTCGTCTCAAGAATTTCAGCGCGCAGTGGGCTCACTCGCAGGTAGATCCCTGGATCCTGCAGATAATATCTCAGGGATACAGGTTGGAACTAGAGACAGATCCACCTCGCCGTTTCCTGAAGTCTGCTTTACCAACGTCCCCCTCCGAAAGGGAGACGGTCTTGGAAGCCATTCACAAGCTGTACTCTCAGCAGGTGATAGTCAAGGTACCTCTTCTACAACAAGGAAAGGGGTATTATTCCACTCTATTTGTGGTACCGAAGCCGGATGGCTCGGTAAGACCTATTCTAAATCTGAAGTCCTTGAACCTGTACATAAAGAAGTTCAAGTTCAAGATGGAGTCACTCAGAGCAGTGATAGCGAACCTGGAAGAAGGGGACTTTATGGTATCCTTGGACATCAAGGATGCGTACCTCCACGTTCCAATTTACCCCTCACACCAGGGGTACCTCAGGTTCGTCGTACAAAACTGTCACTATCAGTTTCAGACGCTGCCGTTCGGATTGTCCACGGCACCTCGGGTCTTTACAAAGGTAATGGCCGAGATGATGATTCTTCTTCGAAGAAAAGGCGTATTAATTATCCCATACTTGGACGATCTCCTGATAAGGGCAAGGTCCAGAGAACAGCTAGAGATGGGATTAGCACTGTCTCAAGAAGTGCTAAAACAGCACGGGTGGATTCTGAATATTCCAAAATCCCAGTTAATGCCAACAACTCGTCTGCTGTTCCTAGGGATGATTCTGGACACGGTTCAGAAAAAGGTTTTTCTCCCGGAGGAAAAAGCCAAGGAGTTATCCGAGCTTGTCAGGAACCTCCTAAAACCAGGAAAGGTGTCTGTACATCAATGCACAAGAGTCCTGGGAAAAATGGTGGCTTCTTACGAAGCAATTCCATTCGGCAGATTCCACGCAAGAATTTTCCAGAGGGATCTGTTGGACAAATGGTCAGGGTCGCATCTTCAGATGCACCAGCGGATAACCCTGTCTCCAAGGACAAGGGTATCTCTTCTGTGGTGGTTGCAGAGTGCTCATCTATTGGAGGGCCGCAGATTCGGCATACAGGATTGGATCCTGGTGACCACGGACGCCAGCCTGAGAGGCTGGGGAGCAGTCACACAAGGAAGAAACTTCCAGGGAGTGTGGACGAGCCTGGAAACGTCTCTTCACATAAACATTCTGGAACTAAGAGCAATCTACAATGCTCTAAGCCAGGCAGAACCTCTGCTTCAGGGAAAACCGGTGTTGATCCAGTCGGACAACATCACGGCAGTCGCCCATGTGAACAGACAGGGCGGCACAAGAAGCAGGAGTGCAATGGCAGAAGCTGCAAGGATTCTTCGCTGGGCAGAGAATCATGTGATAGCACTGTCAGCAGTGTTCATCCCGGGAGTGGACAACTGGGAAGCAGACTTCCTCAGCAGACACGACCTTCACCCGGGAGAGTGGGGACTTCATCCAGAAGTCTTCCACATGCTGGTAACCCGTTGGGAAAGACCAATGGTGGACATGATGGCGTCTCGCCTCAACAAAAAACTGGACAGGTATTGCGCCAGGTCAAGAGATCCGCAGGCAATAGCTGTGGACGCGCTGGTAACGCCTTGGGTGTACCAGTCGGTGTATGTGTTTCCTCCTCTGCCTCATATACCAAAAGTATTGAGAATTATACGGCAAAGAGGCGTAAGAACGATACTAGTGGTTCCGGATTGGCCAAGAAGGACTTGGTACCCGGAACTTCAAGAGATGATCACGGAAGATCCGTGGCCTCTACCTCTAAGGAGGGACTTGCTTCAGCAGGGTCCCTGTCTGTTTCAAGACTTACCGCGGCTGCGTTTGACGGCATGGCGGTTGAACGCCGGATCCTAAAGGAAAAAGGCATGCCGGAAGAAGTAATTCCTACTTTGATTAAAGCAAGGAAGGAAGTAACCGTGCAACATTATCACCGCATTTGGCGAAAATATGTTGCGTGGTGCGAGGATCGGAGTGCTCCGACGGAGGAATTTCAACTGGGTCGATTCCTACATTTCCTGCAATCAGGATTGTCTATGGGTCTCAAATTGGGATCTATTAAGGTTCAAATTTCGGCCCTGTCAATTTTCTTCCAGAAAGAATTGGCTTCAGTCCCTGAAGTCCAGACTTTTGTTAAGGGAGTGCTGCATATACAGCCTCCTGTGGTGCCTCCAGTGGCACCGTGGGATCTCAATGTGGTTTTGGACTTTCTAAAATCTCATTGGTTTGAACCACTAAAAAATGTGGATTTGAAATATCTCACATGGAAAGTGACCATGCTACTAGCCCTGGCTTCGGCCAGGAGAGTGTCAGAACTGGCAGCTTTATCTTACAAAAGCCCATATCTGATTTTCCATTCGGACAGGGCGGAACTGCGGACTCGTCCGCATTTTCTCCCTAAGGTGGTGTCAGCATTTCATCTGAACCAGCCTATTGTAGTGCCTGCGGCTACAAGTGACTTGGAGGACTCCAAGTTACTGGACGTTGTCAGAGCATTGAAAATATATATTGCAAGGACAGCTGGAGTCAGAAAATCTGACTCGTTGTTTATATTGTATGCACCCAACAAGATGGGTGCTCCTGCGTCTAAGCAGACGATTGCTCGTTGGATCTGTAGCACAATCCGACTTGCACATTCTGTGGCAGGCCTGCCACAGCCTAAATCTGTAAAGGCCCACTCCACAAGGAAGGTGGGCTCATCTTGGGCGGCTGCCCGAGGGGTCTCGGCATTACAACTTTGCCGAGCAGCTACGTGGTCAGGGGAGAACACGTTTGTAAAATTTTACAAATTTGATACTCTGGCTAAGGAGGACCTGGAGTTCTCTCATTCAGTGCTGCAGAGTCATCCGCACTCTCCCGCCCGTTTGGGAGCTTTGGTATAATCCCCATGGTCCTTTCAGGAACCCCAGCATCCACTAGGACGATAGAGAAAATAAGAATTTACTTACCGATAATTCTATTTCTCGGAGTCCGTAGTGGATGCTGGGCGCCCATCCCAAGTGCGGATTATCTGCAATAATTGTACATAGTTATTGTTAACTAATTCGGGTTATTGTTGTAGGGAGCCATCTTTCAGAGGCTCCTCTGTTATCATACTGTTAACTGGGTTTAGATCACAAGTTGTACGGTGTGATTGGTGTGGCTGGTATGAGTCTTACCCGGGATTCAAAATTCCTCCCTTATTGTGTACGCTTGTCCGGGCACAGTACCTAACTGAGGCTTGGAGGAGGGTCATAGGGGGAGGAGCCAGTGCACACCACCTGATCGGAAAGCTTTACTTTTTGTGCCCTGTCTCCTGCGGAGCCGCTGTTCCCCATGGTCCTTTCAGGAACCCCAGCATCCACTACGGACTCCGAGAAATAGAATTATCGGTAAGTAAATTCTTATTTTCAGTCGCACTGCTGGATGCAGAGTGATTGACAGGAAGAGGACGTTTCTGGGTGTCAACTGACCGTTTTCAGGGAGTGTTCGAAAAAACGCAGGCGTGACAGGAAAAACGCAGGCGTGGCTGGGCGAACGCAGGGTGTGTTCGTGACGTCAAAACAGGAACTGAACAGTCTGAAGTGATTGCAAGCGCTGAGTAGGTCTGAAGCTACTCTGAAACAGCACAATTTTTTTTTGTAGCCGCTCTGCGATCCTTTCGTTCGCACTTCTGCTAAGCTAAAATACACTCCCAGTGGGCGGCGGCATAGCGTTTGCACGGTTGCTAAAAACTGCTAGCGAGCGATCAACTCAGAATGACCACCATTAAACGGAAAAAAAAAAAAGAAGTGGGGGTGGAGTCATGTCAATATGGGCTGAACCCTCTAATGATTATGCTATGACATGATTATGAGATACAGTATTAGACCACGTCCGATTTCTATGGAATTGCGCAGCTGCAGAGAAGCGGGTGTGCAATTCTGTACAAATAAAGTGCAAATGGAGCAGAAGTCTGTAGAGATAGACGCCTCCTGCATGCATCTGCGAGATTCGAGTCAGCATCGGATCACCATCGCAATCATCGGTTGCAACTTGCGATCGTATCAGACCTTGTCTGCGTAAGCGAAAGCTTACTTAGACTGGCTGTATGTTCCGGACAGCTGGGTCCAGGAAGTCTGCGTCTGACGATGCAATACCGGATCCCCGGCATGCCTACAAAATGGGGTCATCACCCCCTGTTTTGAAGAATGACACCACCCACCAAGCGATTGACATGTTGTGACTAATAGGGGTCTGAGAGCAATATCGCAAACATCGGATTTGTATGTAAACCATCACATAAGAAACAGGCCCTTATTACAATTATATCAATGTTCACATGACATATTAATCTACTCCGCAAATTCCTCGAAGGAAAATGACACAGACCCTGACCCTAGACCAAAGAACTTCTCCATACCTGACCGGCAAAGGGGCCATGAAACCTAAATGGCATTTCACAAGACAGGGGGGCTGAGTTATATAAAAGGCCAAGTAAAACTATGAAACTGTACAGTTCTGGAAAGCCCGTCTGACCTGGGGACTTGCTCCATCTTCTTGCGTCTTCCCGCAGACAGAATCTTGTAAGTGACATTGTTACGTTTTAACCCTTTTCACTTCTAAGAAAAATATGTGCCTAAGACTATCTTTGTATGTCCTTTTTATTAACTGATCTAGTATATACTTTAAGCATTGTATCTTAAAGTAATATTAAACTTTATTTAACTAGACTGGTCTCTGTGATTCTTATCAGATCCATATTGCCTGTGCATTCAGCTAGTCCATGATATATATATATGTTAGACCCCCCCTCCCTGTATACAATTTGTGCACCCCCCTAACTTTATCAACTAGTGTACCGCTGCCACTACACAAGTAGCATACCCACCCTTCTACAAAATGAGCGTACTCATCCCTGTACACAATTAGTGTACCCTCCCATTTACACCGTTAGTGCACCCCTATGCAGATAATATCCGTACACATTAGGATCATATTCTCACCTCATTAGTAAACAGTAGATAGAATGACAGAGAAAAGGTGAGGAGGCCGACCAGCATTCCTCCGGCCGTGTCACTCAGGCGATCCAGGAATCCGGGTTTTTGTTCACTTTTAATTGTAGTATGTTCCCTGGTGTTCTCTGCGTACTAACACAATATAACAAGATAGATAGATAGATAGATAGATAGATAGATAGATAGATAGATAGATAGATAGATAGATAGATAATAACCTCACTTCACTCAATTTCATTAACTATTGACAGCGCTGCCATCTCCTCCTGCCCACAGGTTGGATCTATTTGAGTTATCCTTAACTCCTCCCGTTCCTTTAAACCACACATTGGGGGATATTCAATTGTTTGAAAAGTCAGTTGGGAGTCTGTTTTTTCCTATCTAATACACAGGAAAAACAGACACCCAACCGACTTTTCAAACAATTGAATTCCCCCCATTGAGTACCTTTCGCAGTCCTGCCATTTCTTCTCTGAAATATCTCCAGGATCATGCCCTTGCTCACCCTGAAGGCAACAAAGACTGACATCCATTCATTGGTCTTCTCCAGACTGCAGCCTTCTCTTACCTGGCCCCCATGTCTCCCACCTCTACCCACTTTCATCCGTCATCCATATGCTGCATTATTCACCTTCCTCGCCAAACACACATCTTCAGCACCCCCCTCTTCCTCAAGCCCCGCACTGGCTCCCGTTTCCATTAGAACCCAATCAAAACTTTTCAATCTCACTTACAAAGCCCTCACCCAATCCCATACCTCCTAACATTTTAAATTAAGGGAGGGGGGGGAACACCTATGCGTGGCCACACGAAAGGGGGCGTGGCTTCACGGGAGGACCCGTGATCACGAGCCACGCCCCCGTTTTTGTCACTGAGGGGGCATGCCCCCCTCTCTCTACTGAATAGATGCACAGCGTGTATTCTCCGCTGCAACACCCCTCCCGCCCCCCCCCCCACCCACCCACACACACACCACGGGACACTGCGGCCCGTGGGTGGGACAGCCACAAAAATCGAGACAGTTGGAAGATATGCAATCCTTTCTCATTCACATCTCTGACCTAATATCCCTTCAAAATCCCAGCCACTTCAAATAATTTGCCGCCTCTCCTCACGACGATTACTTCCTCTTATACCCGCCTCCAAGCATTTGCCCGTGATGCTCCTTACCTCTGGAATTCTCTCCTTCTCCTTGTCAGACTCTCCTCCTTTCAGGGAAACTTCAAACAGACTCTCAAGACCCATTTCCTCCTCCTAACCCACTGTCGCATGCTCACGGTCTCTCCCTCCCCTTTAGAGTGTAAGCTCTCACGAGCAAGGCCCTCATCCAACCCCCCCCCCCCCCATCTCATGCTGTTTATGTACTCTATATAGCTGCCCATACACTAGACCACAGGTTCTCAAACTCGGTCCTCAGGACCCCACACGGTGCATGTTTTGCAGGTCTCCTCACAGAATCACAAGTGACATAATTAACTCCACCTGTGGACCTTTTAAAATGTGTCAGTGAGTAATTAATACACCTGTGCACCTGATGGGTTACCTGCAAAACATGCACCGTGTGGGGTCCTGAGGACAGAGTTTGAGAACCACTGCACTAGACCAACTTCCATACAGCTAGTTTGTTGATTGGATTGAATATCTGCTAATGTATGAAAGCTAATGACAATCAGTTCAGACACGTGTGCAAATCTTTTTGCTTTAACCAACATGTCTGAATGTCCTTTTCGGTCCTTTTCACATGGTTTGGAAGCAAGTTTTTGTCCTTTTCACATGGTTTGGAAGCAAGATGCAGATCGTCATTTGCGCTCATCCATTACCAGATTTTTTATTGCAACCAACAAGTTGGATGGTTAGTTGAAAGTTGGTCTAGTCCAGTGATGGCTAACCTTGACACTCCAGCTGTTGTTGAACTACACATCCCAGCATGCCCTGCTACAGTTTTGTTATTTGGCCATGCTAAAACTGATGCAGGGCATGCTGGGATGTGTAGTTCAACAACAGTTGGAGTGTCAAGGTTAGCCATCACTGGTCTAGTCTCTTGTGTATGCCCAGCGCCACATAAATAAAGGATGATAATAACAATAGACATTCTACAGAAACATGGTAGATAGACATACAGTGGATATACAAGATGGAACAATACATACATATGAGATAAACAGATACAATCCAACTTTACAGAATGAATGATATGCAGCATAATAAGGGGGGCATTTATCAATGGGTTTTAGCTATTTAAAACTCATTGCATATGATAAATGGTGCTCCAGGCAATCAGCTCCCAACTGCCATGTGTTCAGCTCGAAGCTGATTGGCTGGAGGCTGAGCACCATTTATCATGCGCAACGAGTTTTATCACTGGATGATAAATGGGCCCCTAAGCTCTCACGACCAGGGCCCTCCGCCTCGTACTCTTGAGCAACACCAACACACTATATATATATATATATATATATATATGTCTATGGAGTGACACATCTGCAGCCTCTGCACTGCAGGCATGCTGGGACTTGCAGTGTGTCAGCTAGATAGATAGGTAGATAGATAGTGTACACATGTATGGGGATAATGACTTACTTCCCTGGCCATGGCTGCCTCCTGATGGGTGATACTCAGACACAGCAGGTAATATCACTACTTCCAGCTGTCAGAGGATACGCCTCACAAAGTTGGTTGACTCTAATGAAAGTGGGCAAACCCATTGCTGTGTAGCCCCGCCCCCTTGCAGAGTCACAGGAACATGTACTGGGCTCCGCCAATCAGGGCACAGCACACATTCCTCTGACGTCGGGGTCACGCCCACACGCTGGTATATATAAAGCGCAGGCCTGAAATCAGACGTCTCCCTGTTGCGTGGCAACCACATGACGGATAGGGCGGTTTCAGATTGATGTCATCAAATCGCGCTCAGGTGCCCCAGCTCCTCCTCACCGCGTACAGCCGCCAGAGGGAGACGTGACCCGCAATGACTACATTTCCCGGCGTGCTCCTGTCATCTGTCCGCCGTGAATTGTTTTCCCTCCGGCTACATGGGCCGCGGCATGAAGGTTCCGCGTGATTTAGTGACTGGTGGGCAAAGCAGCTGCTCCCTGGACGAGCGTGGAGGCTGTCAATTGCTTCCTGAGGGTACACATACACACTGGTAAATGTGTATGTGTACCCCAAGCTATCCTTGGGTCCCCTGACATGTTATGGTGTGTCCTGTGGGTAACACATGTGTGCGTGTGTCCTGTGGGTAACGTGTGTTCTGTGGGTAACACGCTTGTGTGTGCATCCTGTGGGTAACACATGTGTGGGTATCCTATGGGTAACACGTATGTGAGTGTGTCTTGTGGGTAACAAATGTGAGTACGCTTCCGGTTTGTGTGTACCACGTATTTAAATCCTGTTGGTAACACGTTTGTGCGTCCTGTGGATAACGTGTGTCCTCTGGGTATAACATGTCTGTCCTGTGTGTACCACACGTGTGTCCCTGCTGCAGCCGTGTACTGTGCAGGCGGCTGCACAGAGCTATAATACGTTATATAGGCTACAGGGGATGTAGCTCTGTCGCCTGTAATAATGCTGACGCCAGAATGTTGAATGTTTTTATGTCCACGTGGACAATATGTAAACATATGACATTAGGGTTAGAGTCTGACATTGTGCACGTTATAAGTCGACATCCGTATACAGGTTGAGTATCCCTTATCCAAAATTCAAAATCACACATTTTTGGTTCCCCTACTGAGATAATGACACATACATCTATATATTGTATTATATATCTATATATACACATTATATATAATATACTGTATATGTCATTATCTCAGTAGGGGACCCAAAAATGTGGGATTTTTTTATTGGAGAACCACAAGTACCAGCATGCGGGGGGAACCGGGCCCGCTGGTACCTGTAGTTCTACAAAAAACCCAAATAAAAACAGTACACGCACACCGTGAAAGTAAAACTTTATTACATACATGCACACCGACACACACATGCTTACCTATGTTCACACGCCGACTCGGTCCCCTTCTCCACGTAGAATCCATGGGGTACCTGAAAATAAAATTATACTCACAAAAATCCAGTGTAGATCTGTCCTCTTCTTTTTTGTAATCCAGGTACTTGGCAAAATAATAAAACGCATTACCCGGACCACGGCACTGAAAGGGGTCCCATGTGTAAACCTTTCCCCGACTGCGGAGACCCCCCGTTACTCCTGTCACAGAGGGTCCCTTCAGCCAATCAGGTAGCGCCACGTCGTGGCACTCTCCTGATTGGCTGTGCGCGTCTGAGCTGTCAGGCCGCGGATAGCACTATGCTGCGCCATTATCTTCAATGGTGGGAACTTTGTGGTCAGCGGTTGACCGCGAGTAACCTCACCGCTGACCGCAAAGTTCCCACCATTGAAGATAATGGAGCGGCATAGTGCTATGCGCGGCCTGACAGCTCAGACGTGCACAGCCAATCAGGAGAGTGCCACGACGTGGCGCTCCCTGATTGGCTGAAGGGACCCTCTGTGACAGGAGTCACGGGGATATTGCTTATATTAACAGGAGAGTTAGTGGATGGGATTGGAAGTTTAGGCCTCCTTCGTTCATTAAGGTCTCCCTGCTGAGCTATTATACTCCCTTTTATTGCTGGGGTGCGTAATCCGCTGTAAAAAAGATTTTAAACCTACCGGTAAATCTTTTTCTCCTAGTCCGTAGAAGATGCTGGGGACTCCGTAAGGACCATGGGGTATAGACGGGCTCCGCAGGAGATATGGGCACTCTAAAGAACTTTTAGTATGGGTGTGCACTGGCTCCTCCCTCTATGCCCCTCTTCCAGACCTCAGTTAGAGAAACTGTGCCCAGAGGAGATGGACAATATGAGGAAAATATTTTGTAAATCTAAGGGCAAGACACACCAATCATACCATACAACTGTTAGGATTACTAGGTTTCTCTGTGTGTGCATACCTGAAATGAGGTCAGCTGAAGCCAGGTGAAAATTAAAACAAGGTTTATTGTAGAAAAGAACCAGTAAAATATCAGCATACAGAAACTGGATCCTTGATTAACATGGAACAGAACACAATATTCCCAGATAATTGTAATGGCTTGTTATAGAAACAGGGAGGATGATTATGCTCGAATATAGGTATAGTCCAGGTTAATTACAGAGGTGAAATAAACATGAAGAAATCCGGGTTTAAACCAAGCAGGGGGAAAATAACATACCAAAACGTAGTAATCAGGCAGGGGTGGAAACAGACTGCAAATAATAATACAGGAATGCAGATGTTGATCCAGCAGGGTTAGAAGTCTTGTAGCAAGGCATGTGTAACGGCAAACTGCAGGAAATGTCTCCAAGATGTAGGTATGGCAGAAGCAGGACAGGATAACTGGAGAGAGCCTAGTCACACTCCAGACGGAACCACAATGATCTGCACATGAATGCTGGTGAGCTGGAGCTAAATAGCAGCACAAGGTGTTGGCCACAGCTGCTCACAATCAGGTTATCAACCTGCAGGGACAGAGTGTGCAACTGCCATTCAGACCTAAGGCAGCAAGTGAGACCCCTAGAGGCAGGAATGAGACAATGCAAGGCAACACAAACACACAGACATTCCTAACATTATCCCCCCCTTAAACAGGCGGATTCCAGACGCCTAAAAATTCACCTTCTCTTCTTTTTTCCTCTCCTCTTTTTGGGTTGCCTAGACCTATTTGAAGGTGTCACAAAGACACTACTCGGCAGTACAGGTCCATCAATTATAAGTCTAGGATCCTCCAGAAGCTCGCTCTCAGAATCAGAGCCACAACCCAACGGCAGTAGTGACCCCTTATTTTCTTGGATCGTATCAAGAGCGGATGGTAAATTTGAAGAAGCCAAACTTGCCGAGCAATCTGCGTGAACACCTAAAGATACGTGCCCACATCTCAGAAACTGAGGGTGTTGCCCACACTGCAAAGGCAGGTTCTCAGACGGGCACACTTTAACAGATTCATCCAGGAGAGCGAGGACAGTTGGTGGACTGAATCTTTCGGACACTGCCTTGAGGAAAGCGGGCAAATCTTGTAAAACTGGATCTTCCGCATCTATTAGACCATTTACCCACTTCAAGGCCCTCCCTCTGAACCTCATACATATGTTAGCAATGATATCAATAGGGGAAAAGTCATCAAAACTCAGATAATACTTGAAGAGAGCTAAACAGTGAGAGATATCTCCATCAAAGTAAGGCAGTTCCTCAACGACTCGGCTTTCCAAATTAGAGGTTACATCAGGGAGGATAGACAACCGTGGCCTCTCAGACAAGATGGACTCTTCTTGCACCTTAGACAGGGAAGTCTCAGATGGCCCCGGCTGGGCAGACACCTCGGGCAAATCTTGGATCTCGGGCATGGCAGGCACCTCTATCTGGTGCTGGACAGGCGGAGCCCCCTCCTGGGGCTGGACAGGCGGAGCCCCCTCCTGGGGCTGGACAGGCAGAGCCCCCTCCTGGGGCTGGACAGGCAGAGCCCCCTCCTGGGGCTGGACAGGCAGAGCCCCCTCCTGGGGCTGGACAGGCAGAGCCCCCTCCTGGGGCTGGACAGGCAGAGCCCCCTCCTGGGGCTGGACAGGCCTTGGCATGACCTCTGGCAAGGCGGACACCTCTCGGACCTCTGGCAAGGCGGACACCTCTCGGACCTCTGGCAAGGCGGACACCTCTCGGACCTCTGGCAAGGCGGACACCTCTCGGACCTCTGGCAAGGCGGACACCTCTCGGACCTCTGGCAAGGCAGACACCTCACGGACCTCTGGCATGGCAGACTTGGATGACTGAGTGACCCTGAAAGACAAAATAACATTTGGACTGACCATTGACACGGCCGTCCTAATTTGCCCAATAGATGGAAAAACAGCATCCTCATGCCATGAGGCAAGGGCAGACAGGTCCTCATGCCGTGAGGCAAGGGCAACAGAGACCTCATGCCGTGAGGCAAGGGGAGTAGGGACCTCATGCCGTGAGGCAAGGGGAGTAGGGACCTCATGCCGTGAGGCAAGGGCAGCAGGGACCTCATGCCCGAAGGCAAGGGCAGCAGGGACCTCATGCCCGAAGGCAAGGGCAGCAGGGACCTCATGCCCGAAGGCAAGGGCAGCAGGGACCTCATGCCCAAAGGCAAGGGCAGCAGAGTCCTCATGCCCAAAGGCAAGGGCAGCAGAGTCCTCATGCCCAAAGGCAAGGGCAGCAGAGTCCTCATGCCCAAAGGCAAGGGCAGCAGAGTCCTCATGCCCAAAGGCAAGGGCAGCAGAGTCCTCATGCCCAAAGGCAAGGGCAGCAGAGTCCTCATGCCCAAAGGCAAGGGCAGTAGAGTCCTCATGCCCTCCTGGGGTCGCTGGGCCGGACACCCCTCCTGGGGTCGCTGGGCCGGACACCCCTCCTGGGGTCGCTGGGCCGGACACCCCTCCTGGGGTCGCTGGGCCGGACACCCCTCCTGGGGTCGCTGGGCCGGACACCCCTCCTGGGGTCGCTGGGCCGGACACCCCTCCTTTTGAAATTTGAGCACCACAGTGGCATAACGGGGCAGAATTAGGCACTATGGCAGAATGAGGAAAGCTCTTTTTAGGTTTGCGAGCAGGACATAATTGAATAAAATGTCCAGACCTGCCGCAATAAAAACAAAGTTTTTTATCCCTTCTGTGTCTTTTTTCTTACTCAGAGAGGCTGGGTCGTGGAAAGCTCTAGAACTTGCCTTTGCTTGGGATTGGAAAACAGCGGCCAGAATTGAGAGCACCAGACTCATATTTTTCCCTTTTCCCCTGCGTCTCCTTACAGGGAACTGGTAATCTTTTTGAATATTCAGGCAGAGCAGACAATATCTCTGAAGACAGGGTTTGAAAATTCTCCAGTTTCTCTCTGAAATCCAGTAGCAATGTAGAACCCACGAACGGCATAAACTCGAGAGGCAGGGAATTTTTTTTAAATTAAGCCATTTTATGAAATTCAGCTATACCTCAAACTCCTGCACACGTTTATTTGGGCAGATCATTCTGTTAGGATTACTAGGTTTCTCTGTGTGTGCATACCTGAAATGAGGTCAGCTGAAGCCAGGTGAAAATTAAAACAAGGTTTATTGTAGAAAAGAACCAGTAAAATATCGGCATACAGAAACTGGATCCTTGATTAACATGGAACAGAACACAATATTCCCAGATAATTGTAATGGCTTGTTATAGAAACAGGGAGGATGATTATGCTCGAATATAGGTATAGTCCAGGTTAATTACAGAGGTGAAATAAACATGAAGAAATCCGGGTTTAAACCAAGCAGGGGGGAAATAACATACCAAAACGTAGTAATCAGGCAGGGGTGGAAACAGACTGCAAATAATAATACAGGAATGCAGATGTTGATCCAGCAGGGTTAGAAGTCTTGTAGCAAGGCATGTGTAACGGCAAACTGCAGGAAATGTCTCCAAGATGTAGGTATGGCAGAAGCAGGACAGGATAACTGGAGAGAGCCTAGTCACACTCCAGACGGAACCACAATGATCTGCACATGAATGCTGGTGAGCTGGAGCTAAATAGCAGCACAAGGTGTTGGCCACAGCTGCTCACAATCAGGTAATCAACCTGCAGGGACAGAGTGTGCAACTGCCATTCAGACCTAAGGCAGCAAGTGAGACCCCTAGAGGCAGGAATGAGACAATGCAAGGCAACACAAACACACAGACATTCCTAACAACAACTTAGAATATACGCAACCAGTTAACTATGAACGAAAAAACAGTATCAGTCAAAGACCGATTCCAACTGTAACATAACCCTTATGTAAGCAACAACTATATACAAGTCTTGCAGATTTAGTCCGCACTGGGACGGGCGCCCAGCATCCTCTACGGACTAGGAGAAAAAGATTTACCGGTAGGTTTAAAATCTTATTTTCTCTTACGTCCTAGAGGATGCTGGGGACTCCGTAAGGACCATGGGGTTTATACCAAAGCGCCAAACCGGGCAGGAGAGTGCGGATGACTCTGCAGCACCGATTGAGCAAACGCGAGGTCCTCATCAGCCAGGGTATCAAACTTGTAGAATTTTGCAAAAGTGTTTGAACCCGACCAAATAGCCGCTCGGCACAACTGTAATGCCGAGACGCCTTGGGCAGCCGCCCAAGAAGAGGCCACCTTCCTAGTGGAATGGGCCTTTACCGAATTCGGTACCGGCAATCCAGCCGTAGAATGAGCCTGCTGAATCGTGATACAGATCCAGCGAGCAATAGTCTGTTTAGAAGCAGGCGCGCCAACCTTGTTAGCTGCATACAGGACAAACAGAGCCTCTGTTTTCCTAACCCTAGCCGTCCTGGCTACGTAAATTTTTAAGGCCCTGACCACATCCAGGAACTTGGAGTTCTCCAAGTCACCCGTAGCCACAGGAGTAGATAAAGACAACCTTTCTGTCAAACTTGACAGGTGGTGACACCCCCTTGCTCCTAGGCGCCACCCCCTTTAATATTAAATGATAGTGTTTTATATCGCTTTAATATTAAATTTTATATAAATTTATAGTGTTCGATATTAAACCGTATTAAAAATTGTTGCGTAACACCAGTCGCAGAGTGTCACGCAACACCAGTCGCAGAGTGTCACACAACACCAGGCGCAGAATGTTCAATAAAGATCTCAAGTCAGTTTGTGATGAAAAAATTCACTATTTTGAAGTAACACAAAATGTTCTTACATTCCAACAATTTAAACATCACGCTTGGTACACATGGTGTCGTTTTAAAAGTCATAATGACTAATGACCATGTCCATTTTCTTAGATGTACGGAAACATCACACATGGCAATAATTTAAAAACATATTGCTTTTAATGACCAGGAGTGATGAATGATGATCTGACATCTTTTAATGGGCATGAGTTATGAATGATGATCTGACCATGGCCATTTTCTTAGATGTACGGAAGCAGCACACATGGCACTAATTTAAAAACATATTGCTTTTAACGGCCAGGGGTGATGAATGATGACAGCACATTTAAAAAAAAAAAAAAAAAAAGCAGTTTATCTCTGTAGAAGAACATTAGCGCCACCTACAGGCTTATGTGTTGACTCAAATCGGATTTTCCGTATTTTGGATTCATTAGATATCATAATGAGATATCATGGTGATGAGTCCTAAATCTAAGCACAGAATGCGAGTACATTAGTTCATAAGTACTTCTGTATAATGCTTTTTATGAATTATTTTTGTTATTAAATAAATGTATTCTAAATGTGGAAGGACAGCCATTCAATCTATACAAGCACTTCAAGCACATACCAAATACATATATATATACATATATATGTATTTGGTATGTGCTTGAAGAGCTGAGTATGACATGTACGGTACCGCTATCAGATTATATCTTTATTGTAACTGAAAAGCATGATTACATTTACTAATGATTATATGTATTTGGTATGTGCTTGAAGAGCTGAGTATGACATGTACGGTACCGCTATCAGATTATATCTTTATTGTAACTGAAAAGCATGATTACATTTACTAATGTATAAACCAAAGATTATATGTTTAAAAACCCCGCCCCAGCATCTTGGAAATGTGGGACGGCATACCACAGGTTGGTGGGGGCCATATGGCTCACAGCCATGGCTATAAGAATAGGAAACCGAGCTGTATTGAGACAGATCACTCAGAAGAAAATTCAAACGAGTTTGCATCGCTATACACCCGTGAAGACATTATGGTAAGTGTTATTATTATTATTATTATTTATTATTATTATCATTATGGATCTAGCATGTTTTATTTTATTTTTTATTTTACAAATATGGCTGTGAAATAAGTATAATTGTCACCCCACTGAAGGTTGTTTAAATATGTGGTCATTTTAGGAATGCACCGACATTTTTTTTTTTATTTTTTTTTATTTTACAAATATAAATAATTTAATCAATACTAAGCGGCTCCCAATGGTACTTACTAAATACCAATTGTAGATTAAAGTGCAGAAATTATATATGAAATGTTAGGAAGCTAACATTTCAAATATAATTTCTGCACTTTAATCTACAATTGGTATTTAGTAAGTACCATTGGGAGCCGCTTAGTATTGATTAAATTAATTAATATTGTGTAAGATAAAATGCACAGGCTAGTTGATCACACAAACAACAGTCATTTATTTTGGTTTTTAATTAATATGATTGCCTGAATGTTGTTTAAAATGTGTCGAGTACCAGGTATTTGTTTTGGATTTTAATTAATGTGACTGCCTCAAGGTTATTTAAATATGTGGTAATAGCGACATCTAGTGGTTCATTTTGGGAATGCACCGACACAGTATTTCAGCTAATTCGTTTGACAGATATTAATCGTATCTCATTTTCATTATTGGTTCAGAGACAGACAATGCAGAACATCAACAGCAAAGATGCTTTCGTGGGTAGAACCAGATCTGATGATGATGATGATGCTTTGCCAAGTTATCAAACGGCACATGGTAAGCTATGTCTATAAATGCCATTGACACGTTTTTATTTATATTTCAAGTTTAAATAGTATGAAATTATAGTCAAGGTCTACAATTTGTTCATTTTTACTTATTTTTAAAAGTTTAAATAGTATGAACGTACAACAGTCTGGATACATTGATAAGTAATTATTAAATAGTAATTATTAAATAATTATTATTTTCTCATTTTTTATTTCCCCCGATTTGACAGTAATCACAAATACAGAGAATTTCGATTCGGTTGAAGATAGCCCATTTGGTTTAGATTTCAGCATTATACCCGATTTTACTAATATTTTGGAATTGGCGCCAGACTGTGAGTAACATGATATCTTTATTTATTTTTATTTATTTATTTTTTATTATTAGTTTTATTTATTTATTTATTTTTCCACGGCTAAAGAATTAAAAATAAACCTTGTACACTTGTGCTGATTTGTTGTCAACTGTACACACTTTATATTCTCAAAAATGAATCTCTTTTTCATGTTGTTCTAATTTTATACCGTATGTAATATTTATTTTTTCATTTTTTCACCGGCTAAAGATGCCACAAAAATGGATGATGCGACGGCTGACGGTATTCTACGGGATATATTGAACAAACCTGATTATTGTCACAACGCCACTATACAGACCAGCAATGTTGTTGATGAGCGACCGTTTTTCCCACACGCGACAGGGGGTCGGGCTAAAACATTCGAATATAAAGCAGGTGTGTAATCAAACACTGTTATATGTTATATTGTTATGCGGTGATTTAAATGCCGATTTATATGCATCGACGTTTATATTTATTTTATAATATATGTATTTCAGATGACGCTGTAGCAAGGCGCTATGATCCTACGATACCAACAGGCCGTGATACCGGTGCGCAAATACACAGGCCTAGTACAAGCGGGAAAATATCAAAACGCACAACCGCCGCTGAAACGGAGAACCATCATTTCGCAACAGCAGGTGTGTAATCAAACACTGTTATATGTTATATTGTTATGCGGTGATTTAAATGCCGATTTATATGCATCGACGTTTATATTTATTTTATAATATATGTATTTCAGATGACGCTGTAGCAAGGCGCTATGATCCTACGATACCAACAGGCCGTGATACCGGCGCGCAAATACAAAGGCCTAGTACAAGCGGGAAAACATCAAAACGCACAGCAATCGCTGAAACGGAGAACCGCCAATTCGTAACGCCGGCAATTGTACATAAGGGCGTTGCTAGGTCATCAGTTATGGCGGTGCATAACGGTTGTATCAACCCGAACAAACGAAGGCCTGCTCGACCAAGAACGAATGAGAGAAGTCATAATTCAGCATTTACAGATCTGAAAAGAAAATTGTCATATTCCGAAAATGATAAGCCGCAACGGAGAAGGATCGCGTTACAAACTGTATCATGCGTAAGTAATGATGTTGCTGTAACATCAAAACACACAGCGTTTATCACTGCAGACCGGGATGTCGCTGGTAATACAAAGACTGTAAAGGTTAAGAGGGCATCGCGTCTCTCAAGAAGTAATGTTAACCAATTGCAGCAATCAGAGGTAATCACAATTCCAGATACACAGGTTTGTTCTGAAACAGAAGCAAGCCACATAGCAGGCATTGGTTTGTTATCAAATATTAACTCAAGAAGTAATGTTAAGCAGTTGTCACAATCCGATGTCATCACTATTCCCGATACACAGGATTGCTCTGAAGCAAGACACATAGCTGGTAATTCTGTGATATCAGATATTGATGACATAAATGGGCAAGAGCTTATTACAAACTGTGTAGAGTCAACGACACAAGAACCGCAGAATAGTTCTGATGAAGTATTATCAGCCGTTGCAGGAATACCTGATAATACTACAACGGTTGATTGTGTAACATCAATCCCCAATATTTTTACAACGACAGCCATGGTACACGCATCGGCTGATGCTTGTGCACCGGCGCGAGGGATAGAGCCCGACATAGTTGATGAATGTCAAAATTCAGAACAATTAGGCCAAGACGCTGAAATACAATTTTACGCGTTGTTGGGTAAGATACGGGAAGATGTTGAGAACATGGGTGTAAAAGCCGGATATTTGTTAAAACACATTAAAGGTGTGAGCCACGGTTGTAAATGTAAACAAGACATTGTTAAAGAAGTTGTTGAGACGTATATGAATGTCATGTCAAAATACATAGATCGGTCGGTTAAGACAACTGAATTTATTAAAGCCAACATACATCATTTTGCAGAAATAAATGAAACTGATCCGTGACTAGGCATGCTAGGCAATGGTTTGAAACGTGTTTTAAATTTAAATGCCTGTAAAAAAAACCCACGAATTAAACCTTGTTTAACATACAAGATCTCACAGTTATTCCAACGTGCAAAGGTGAAACAGGCTGTGACAACATTAACCAGATTGAGAAAGCGCAAGCGGCACAGGGAACATGTGGTAGGCGGGAAGCAGAGTGCGATGTATGTAGATTTAGATCAATCGCCACCCCAAGCATTACCGAATGACGAATCACAGGCTGACAATATTGAGCGCAATGCAAGCCCCATATATGATGATGCAGGCAGTGTTGAGTCACCCGGTAATGACGAAGGTCGGCAACATGTATACTTGGAGGCGATTAACTGTTATGAACGACAACGACCGTATTTCAGAGCCGTTGAGTACCACAATCACTATCGGTTTGTTAATTTGGACAGGGTTACATCATTTGTAGAGGGGGTTCGAGCCATTCATACTGCTATACAGGCCATGCTCGATGGTGTCCTTGCGGGCGTGGATCCTGCCGACCGCGTTCAGCTTAGATTGGAGGGGGGTGGGTTACACAACGCCATCTATTCGCATCGTAAGCCGCAAGAAACATTAGACGCTGCCATTTTTTTGAATCAGATTACAAACACGCTTCAAAGTAACGCTGAATTCTTATTATCCACAGGCTTAAGATTTGTGATCAGTATTTTTATGAACAGATCAGGGTCTGGTTTGACTGGGAGGAGTTTACAACGCCTGCCCCAAAGTTTAATAATAAATAAAAGAAAGAGATATCTCTATGACTTCAGGCGCATAGGTAATAACCTGTGTTTGGCCGCTAGCGTCTGTAAACTTCTGGATAAAGGTAACAATGCCAATGATCATGTAATACAGGAGAGAGCGATCCAACTACATAAAGCTTTGAATCTGCCGCTTGATAAAGCGGTCAGCTTTAGCGATGTTGCAATTTTTGAAAATTATTTAAACGTTTCAATCAATCTCCTCTATTATAGTCAAAGTGATTGGAAATACTACAGTACGGACAGTCGTTACAAAGACACGCTGTTTGTGCTATATCACGATTGTCACTTTTATGGGATACTCGATATCAAAGCGTTTCTTGGAGCCCGATATTATTGCATCCGTTGTCATAGCGCTTACCATCATAGAAATAATCACGATTGTCTTTTCTTTTGTAAGGCTTGTCACAGGCCGGATTGTATTGACGATGGTGTGACGGCTTTAAGGTGTTTGGTGTGTAGGGTATTTTGTCGATCAAATGAGTGTTTAGAGCTACACAAAGCTTTAGCTCTTGATCACAAAATATCCTGTCTTGAACATGTATATTGTGACAAGTGTTGTCTCTACAGGCGAACAGATCATAACTGCCGAGGCCTAAAGTGCCCCATTTGTAAGGTGTTCGTTGATGGGTTTTCGAACCATTTGTGCTATATACAAACCATCAAGCCGGAAGAGCCCACAAAGAAATACATCTTTTATGATTTTGAGTGTATGCAGGAGACAGGTGTGCACATACCAAACTACTGTTACGCTTTAACATTAACGGGGGAGAAAGACTGGGAGTTTAAGGGTGTTGCATGTATCGAAAACTTTGTAAAGACGTTCATGAAACCAAAATTTGAGCATTACACATTCATAGCCCATAATGCAGGTCGCTATGATGCATATTTTGTGCTGCGCCAGCTGATTAAGGAGAAATTAAAGATGGAATTATTATCTAGAGGCGGCAACATAATGTGCATCACGGTAAAAGATTTGAAGATAAGATTTATCGACTCTTTAAATTTTTTACCCATGCGGCTTAGCAAGTTACCAAAGGCGATGGGGTTTGACGGTACCAAAGGTTATTTCCCACATTTTTTTTAACACAGCTGATAACCAAAATTACATAGGCGCTATGCCATCAATAGAGTATTTTGGTCCACAATACATGATGCCTGATGAATTATCTGAGTTTACAGCCTGGTATAAACAGCATGTACACAAACCGTTTAACTTTCAAAAAGAGCTCGTACGATATTGTAAAGAAGATGTGAAAATATTACAAAAAGCTTGTGATGCTTTCAGATCGGCTGTTATAGCCATGACAGAACAGGAATTTCTAATAACAAAGAAAAAAAAAAAGTTGTGGTTAAACGTCACATCGAAGCTTTTCAATTAGTCACGTTGGCTTCCGTATGCATGGCCATGTACCGTTGTAAATTTTTACAGGAAAAGACACTGGCCCTTGTACCGGGTGATAACTATCACAAGACTCAGAAGCGTTACTCAACGCCAGCCATACAGTGGTTAATGTACATAGAACACAAAGAAGGTGTGAGTATAAGACACGCTTTACAAGGGGGCGAGAAGAAAGTTGGTAAATACAGCCTGGATGGTTACGCCGTGATTAACGGAACACCCACTGCATTTGAATTTCAAGGTTGTTTTTATCACGGTTGTGGTGCTTGTTACAACGCCGATGATAAAAACAAACTGTCTAAAATGACCTACGGTCAATTACACCACAAGACGCAGGTAAAGTTGCACTACCTTAAACGTTGTGGATTTCAGATACGTGAAATCTGGGGTTGTGAATGGAAGTCTATGCTAGATTCTGATGCGGATCTACAGGCTTTTCTGAAGGGCAAAGAATTACCCGAACCCTTGGAGCCGCGTGATGCTCTTTATGGCGGGCGCACAAACGCCATAAAGCTGTATCACAAAACAGGCTGTGATGAAAAAATACAATATTTTGACTTCACCAGTTTATATCCATATGTTAACAAAACCAAAACGTATCCTATACAGCACCCACGCATTATTTATAAGGACTTTGGTGATGTCACAAAGTATTTTGGTTTTGCCAGGGTTAAAGTTTACCCGCCTCGTGGCCTATTTTTTCCGGTTCTGCCGGTTAAAATGGGTGGCAAGTTAATGTTTCCATTATGTCGCACATGCGCTGTTGCCATATAGACCATTACATAACAATATAATTTAGTAGGTACCAAAGTTAGAACAAATTATGTAAATTAAATAATATGATTTATTACCCAATGTGATTTTAACCAGTTAAGAGTGTGTGTATATATATATTATTGTAAGGTATAACTTAAATAGGTTTGAATGTATTAGTCTTATGTTTTGAGAATTTAGTAGCATGTATTTCTGTGTGTTTTACTGCAAGATTATGGGTCATTATGTAAGAGACAGGTTTTCTCTGTGTAAGCCATATAGCCAGAATACACAATACATTGAGCATTACACAAATTCATCCCTTCCATGCCATTATTCATATCTGTATTAATCAAAGGATTAACGTCTGATCTGCGCTATACCAAGTACAATTAAATCAAAGTTTACATGATATGTAGATATATGTATACTGTATACTTGATTCACACACAGCAAATAAATAATCATAACTTGGTGGATAAAGTCAATAGGTCACCTAGCTCAGGTCTCATGATATGCAAACAGTTACTGGTATGAACAGGGTACATTGGAATTCACAATCAAAGATCTTCATACCTTTAGAGAGTACATCAACCAGCTGGCCTATTGTCCAGTTATACTGCTGGCCAGAGGCAATGATAATATAGGATCAAACGCACTATAAACAGGTCACAATCATTTATGCTAACACCCTAGGGCCTAGGCGAAATAGATCGTTTACACATCCATACAAAGGTAGATCTCTGATGGATAAAGGAATACCAAACTTTATGATCCCAAAATTCTCTACATGCTCACCACCGTGGGACGGAGTTAGCAGAGAACGTTTTATTACACTTTGGAATCTGTCAAAACCTATAATTATGTACTCCATTGGAAACTGTGGGCATATACTAGTTTTGAATTGGTAGAATATAGGATATAAGGGGCAGTCTGATAGATAGAGAGTTAGAAGGAGAGGAGGAAGGAACAAAGTCCAGAGGGAGTCAGGATCCTAAGACGGTAGCTATGAATTATGCCCTCACATATTCTTGCAAGTGTATAGTATGTGTATTAATTGTTTAAGTTTGTAAAACTGTTTGTGTTTTATGTATGTACCATGGTTAAGGAAGTTTAGATAAATTATAAGATTTATTATCATTGTGTTATCTTATCTTGTAATTTGTATCACCTATAATAAATGTACTAGACAAAATAGAGCTGGTATTCCAAGTCTTGAACTCATTTTCGGAATCACTAAAGTTATACATGAAATCTGCATATATTATATAAGGCTCTGCAAGTTGGGACAACTGACTTGTAGTCAAAGTATAGTACTTATATGTTCAATGAGCCAGGATTATATATCTCTGTAAAGTATATTTAGGCTTTGCCTGGAAATATTTCCTGGACAGTAGAGATATAGCTCCTTTAATCTGAGCCAATCACAGGTATGAAAATAGGAACGTCCACGCATTACATATTGTGTGATTGGACCAGTACTAAACATCACCCCTTTTGTTATGAGCCCACCTATTTGTAAGCCTATTATAATATATTTGCAGATATAAAATACATAAACCATTATATCAATATATGATATAATAAATATATGTTATATAAGATTCCATAAATCAACATTGGCGACCACGGAAGGGACTTGGAATTATTCAGTATCAATTTTGACTAAATACAATATTTAGGGGCAGCGCAAGGGCTATAAGCCCGCTGGGCAAAATACAAGATCACAGTGGAATAAGTTGCAAATGACTAGAGAATTTTATTTTCTAAAAAAGGCCTAAAGTAAGAAATTAAAAAACACGGGTGTTAGAGTTTAACTTATCAGGCTAGCGAACAGATAAGGGAGGATACCACGTGCAAAATATAGGAAATATTGTTCCCAAATACTAAAAGTTTGTAATTCTCAGTGATAGAATACATATAACGAAAGGGAATAAATCTGTAAAATGGCTACAATGTCAAATATAGACAGCATTGTAGTGAAATACATCACAAAGCAAAAGTGTACAGACTTTGCTTGTGATGCCAAATTAAAAGAAAACCCATGGAGCTATGTCCAGGGTTTGTTTGATGATGAAATTAAATCATCAAAGAAAAGGAAACAGAAAGGAATAGCCATTGCAGGCTTGTATGCAGCCTGTTTGGCTATGGATGCTAAATTAAGCAGTTTAGCTAAAACCCTACAAAAATGTAGAGAAGAATCTAATTTAAAAGAAACAGAAAGCAAGGAAAAAATAGATCAGCTAAATATCCAAATTAAAACTTTAACAACACTTAATGACATGGGTAAAATCTCCCAGGATGAAGTGTTACAGAAACATAAAAATGCTCAGAGGGAATCCACAGAATGTAGGAGAGCTCTAACAGAGGTTACAACAGAGAGAGATGAGATAATAAGTGCATATAAAGTTATGCAGGGACAGCTCACAGAATGTATGAAAGGGAAAGCAATTGACCATACCCCTTGTGTGGACAGGGAGATGCAGCTTAAGCAAGAGATATCTGTTCTGAAAGGACATATTGCTGCAAACATTAGGATAGGAACTGCAGCCACTGCCCCATATCCTATCTATGCATATGAAAGAGAACAATGGGACACAAATCATGAGGACAGAGAGGACTGCTGGGGAGAGGGGAATTCTACTGAATCTACCCTCAGGGTACCCATAGCAATGGGAGAGTTTGCAGAATCAGCAGCGAATAGGGAGTGCTCTATATTAATAGGCACAGATAGTAGTGATGAAGAAGTACAGACAGAAATTGAGGCACACAGGGCTCATAAACAGCCAGCATTCCTCACTGAGAGTAGGAACACCCTATTGGGATTCAATAGTGAAGGAGAGGCCATTCACTCAAGGGCCCCTAGTGCCAATCATCCCCCACAACCCATAAAAACACTTATGGGAGTGGCAGATATGATTGGAAAAATGAGTTCAGGAGAACACATCACCTCCCATGCAGCTAATGTTCAGCAGAGGTGTGAACTTCTAGGAATTAGAAATCTCACTGATCAGGTTAAGGTACTGCAATTAACAATTCCATTAGCTGCTTGGAGCGCTTTGCCAGATCTGATTAAAGAAGGTAAAGGTACATATGAAGAAACTGTAGAGGAGCTACAAAAGATAATTAACCCTTCAGTAGCAGGCACAATGGTTGCATATGAAATCAAACAGCAAAGTGAGGAGAACCCATTAATATATGCAAATAGATTGTGGGCAGCATACAGTGCAGGAAACAGCAAAAATGACAACAGTCAGAAAAACAGCAAAGATTTCAAAAACTTGTTGGTGCATAACTCGCACCCCACAATTAAAGCTAAGTGTGAACACTTGATAGATACCGTAAAGCATAGCTATGATAAAATAATGGGATTAATGCAGCGGTCCTTTCAAGCAGTACAGGCCAGTAAGCAACGTAAGATGGCAGAAAGGAATGAGAAATGTGTTATAAAGAGGGTTGCAGCATTAGAGTCAGAAGGTAAACCAATGGTGGTTGAAGGGCCCCACATTCCAGGGGAGGTAAACACACCATTTAACCCACGATGGAACACAGGGTCACAAAGGAGAGGGGGAATGTTTAAAGAGAGATCCATTTTTAGAGGTGGAGGTAGAGGATACCAAGGACATTCAAATGATGGAGCTTGGAATAGACACATGGGTTACTCACAACATTTTGGGAACAGAGGAAAGGACACAGAGTTTAAACACCAGGGTCCCACTTACACAGAGCTAAGACACCAGCTACAGGCCATAAAAGAGAAGTATGAGAATTTAGAAAAAGCAAACAAAGTGCAGCAAGCTGACACACAAAAGGAGAAAAATTGACAGTCAGTGGCCCCAAGGATAGTTGCACCAATCACTTTAGATAGGTGCGGGCGCCCTCAAGTCTCGGTTCTGGTCAGGGGCCACCAGCACACAATGTTACTAGACACCGGTGCCGCCATATCAATCCTACATGATGATCAGCCACATCACTCTCCTCTGTCAGCAGGAAAAACAATACATCTCCAAAGCTTTGCAGGGAATAAGGTAGATACAGTGCTGTCAAACCCTCTCCAAATACAAATAGGAGATGTATCTGCAATTCACACATTTGCATTAGCCTCACTGCCAAGTGAAACTAATTTATTAGGGTCTGACTTTATGATCCCTAATGGGTGTATATTGGATCTGACTAACCTTTTACTTCTGCAGAGTTCTCCTAATGTAACACCTGAGGTTGTAATTATACCAGATTCCCATGTAATTGCTGCTGTAAAACCCAATAATGCGAAATATGATGTGCTTAAGGCTAATGTTGATCATCCTGACAAAGATTTGGTATTACCATTACTTGAACAGTTTCAGGATGCTTTTGCTAAACACAAACATGACTGTGGGAAGGTAAACAAGGTGATTGAAGTCAGTGGTCTTGACCCTCCCCCACAGAAGCAGTACAATTTCCCACAGGAGGCCATAAGCTTCATTCAAGAAACAATTGACTCTCTGTTAGAGCAGCGTGTAATCAGACCATGTGTATCCACTAACAATGCGCCAATATGGCCAGTACGGAAACCGGATGGTTCCTGGCGGCTCACAATTGACTACCGCAAACTTAATGGCCTTACGCTTAGCTGCGCACCCACTGTTGCGTCAATGCCAGACATTCTAAAAATGTTAAGCCCAGAGCATAAATGGTTCACAGTTTTAGATATTTCAAATGGGTTTTGGTCTCTGCCTCTATCTGAAGAGTGTCAATACAAATTTGCCTTCACATTTCTGGGAAAGCAATACACGTTTACATGTCTTCCACAGGGCTTCCATAATTCTCCATCATTTTTCCATACTACGATGAGAGAAATTTTAACTGATTTTTCTTCCCACAAGAATTTATTGCAGTATGTAGATGATCTCTTACTAGCAACAGAGACAAAGGAAGAGCATCTTCAGCTACTGGGAGAACTCCTTGGCATCCTCAAAGACGCAGGTTTGAAGTGTAACCCATCTAAAGCTCAGATTTTACGGGAATCTGTTTCCTTCCTGGGGATCAGTGTTACGGCTGATGGGAGAACAATATCGGCAGATAAGGTAAAAACCATCCTTCGTTTACCCCTTCCTGTCAGCATACCTACACTGAGATCCTTCCTGGGGTTGGTAAATTACTCTAGGTCCTTCATTTCTGATTTTTCACAAATATCTGCACCTCTCTATTCTCTCCTCAAAAAGGATATAAAATGGGAATGGACCCCCAGTCACACAAAGGCAGTAGAAACATTAAAAGAAGCACTAGCTAGTGCCCCTGCCCTTGCAAATCCAGACCCACAGTTACCCTTTCACTTAGAGACAGCAGCAACAGAAACAGCCATGTCTGCAGTCCTGTCACAGGAAATACATGCACAGCAAAGGCCCATAGCTTATGCATCAAAGTTACTGACACCAGTGGAATTAAAATACTCTGTGTGTGAAAAACACCTTCTTGCCACATTTTAGGCAGTAAAACAGTTCACATACATGATAGGCCTGAACCCTATCATCTTACATTCCACGCACACACCAACAAGGTTCCTCCTCACAGACAGAATCAAAGATGGGAATGTCTCTAATGCCAGGTTAGCACATTGGGCCCTTTTGTTGCAGGATCGAGATATAACAGTGAAGGCAACTAACAGTCCATCCACCTGTGCATATGGACTAATATACCAGGGACTGACACACACATGTGACTTACTCCCAGCTGACCATTCAAAACATTTGTTTAGAGCAATGCCACAGGAGGCTACAGCCCCTGAACAAACCACCCAGATCTTTACAGATGGTTCATGTTTTTATGTACATGGGTCACCCCATGCAGGTTTTGGTCTGTACATAATGCATCCCCAAACCACACCACAATCTGTTTTTCGATCTTGTGATGTAAAGTCTGCACAGTACGCTGAGCTGGCAGCAGTAGCACATGCCCTTGAATTATTCCAAGACCACAAACATGAAATCGCATTGTACTCGGACTCAGCATGGGTGTGTAATGCCCTTACTGAATTTTTGCCCTTTTGGCAAACTCATCAGTATACCTCATCTGATGGAAGCCCTCTTAAATATGCAGACCTTCTCCAGTACATAGTTTCCCTGGCACAGAGTCTAACACATGTCCCCTGGGTCTGTAAAGTCAAAGGGCATTCACCTGCATCACCACACCATGAACAGAATGAAATGTCTGACCTTTTAGCCAAACAAGGGGCACAAGAGGGGGAGCTGTGGCAGATACCGAAAGCAAGCCCAGAGCCAAAAGTGTGCCCTCTTGTATGTGCAGTGGCAAAAAGGCCAGAGATGATAAATGCACCAGACATTTCAGAGATCCAAATGCAGGACCCTGAAATTAAAGAAATCATACAAAAGTTGAGGAATGAGGAGTTGGACTTAACAGAGGGAAATACATTGGCAAAACACACACCAAATCTAACACTAACAGAGGACAAGGAAATGCTTATCCACAATGGGGAAGATACAACATGGGTAGTCCCAAAAGAGTACAGGAATGAAATGATATATCTTGTACACGACCTCCCCACAGGTGGACACCAGGGTGTAGAAAAGACACAGCAGAGACTAAAAACAATAGGTTGGTGGCCAGATATGGTAAAAGATGTACAGCAATACTGTGACAACTGTGTGGTATGTGCCCAAGTTAACCCAGCACCTAGAAAGATAAATGCTCCACTGAGAATCCAGAGAAGGGAAGGTCCCTGGAATGCCTTACAAATTGATTACATGGGCCCTCTGCCTGCCACAGCTAAAAATAACAAATACGTGTTGGTTGTGACTGACCTATTTTCAAAATGGGTAGAAATTTTTCCCTCTAAAAGTAACACAGCCCTGAGCACAGCAAAAATTCTGGTTGATCAGATATTCACACGGTGGGGCCTTCCAACATCGGTTGAATCAGACCAAGGTTCACATTTCACAGGTAATGTGATGCAAACATGCCTGGAAATGCTGGGAATAAAACAAAGCTTCCATGTCCCTTTTCATCCTGAATCTTCTGGACAGGTGGAACGTGCCAACAGACAGATCAAAACTATGTTGAGAAAGTTTGTTGGCATAAATGGTAAGAACTGGGATAATTTGCTACCCCTAGTGGCAATGGCAATAAGGGCCACACCTTCATCAGCGACCCGATTGACCCCCTTTGAATTAATGACAGGCAGGCAAATGAGATTGCCAGAGCACCTTTGGATAGATCTACACACCCCTACTATTGATAGACTATCAATGGATCAGTACCTTACAAAACTGCAAAAAGCACTCACAGAGGTTCATCTGTTTGCAGCACAGCAGTTAGGGAAAGCACAGAGAAAAGCAAAGGCTTATTTTGACAAAGGTGTAAGAGAAAATTGTTGGGAAGTTGGAGAAAGGGTCATGTTTCTAGAACTCCGACCCACAGACCATGGTCTGGGCAAGAAATGGAGAGGACCATTTTCAATAGTGGACAGACTGAGTCCCTCAGTATACAAATTAAGAATCAACGATGCAAAGAAAGTGCAGGACAAATGGGTACATGCCAATCAGATTAAACTGTACAAAGGAGAAGGGTCAACTGAGTAGCGCATCTCTCTTTCTTTCTTATAATTTTATTTTGTTTTGTTTTGGTTTTACAGAAAAATGAGAATCCCGACTTTGGTCCTGTCCTTCGTGGTGAGCCTCCAGATCCAGTGTACCAGTGAGGTCAACATTTCAATTAGAGTGGAAGCCAATCCGATTCACTGTAAAGAGGGAGAATCCATCCTCCTTCCAGTGTCAGTACAAGGCACAACAGGGAAACAGGTATCCTGGTGGGGCCCAGCAGACAAAGAAATTAAAGCCTGGGATAATGGAAACGCAGGAAACTCACCACATTACATGGGTAGAATACATGTTTTTCCAAATGGATCACTATTGCTTAGCCATGCAAACCCTACAGACACAGGAACCTGGATATATGGTTTTATCATCCCCATTCCCATGTATGGGAATCCACCCACAGTAAAGAGGACTTATGTTCCTGGGAGCATCACACTGAATGTGTCCCAGAAAAGAGACCCTACTCCCCCAAGTACCACAACAAAGGCTAAATCACTGCCATCTACTAAAACAGCTGAGTGCCCACCAACAAGTGAAGGACCCACAAGTGGCCTTACTGCCACCTCCATTCCTGGTTCCTTGATAAACAATGTACAATATATACATGTACCAGTAGTCCTAAATCTATCAAAATGGAATATGGCAGAATTTGGTTATTGTGTAAATAGTAATGTTTCTTTATTCTATGCTTCATTACTAGTAGATATTGTTGCTTCTCACCAGAGCAGAACTCAAGACCCATACACAGGACAGGCAACCCCTAACCAAAAAGGTATTTTTAGATCCAGGAAATTACAAAGCTTAGATGGGATCATTGGATCCATCCCTGGACTGTTTGGTTCCGGGATGTCAATTTGGAATAGGGCGGATTTGGAAGTCATCCGCAGACACATAGGCAATTTTGAGCAGAAAGAGGGGCAATATGTTTTGAAGCCTGTCCTGCAGGGCATTGAGGGTCTGGCCAGTGAAGAAAAATTTACTGTTTATAACATGCATGATATAGCAAGATTGTTTTCAGAGACCCAAGCCAAGATAAACGAAATCATTGAACTGAACAATAGAGAAGCCAGACAAAATCAGGTGGGGAAAGAAATAATATGCACTGCATATGGTAATTATGTCCTCAACGCAATCACACATGTAATTAGAGACCTACAATCTGGTAGAATACCTGACATTTTAAGAGATAATGACCTGACCAATTGGTATTGCTCGCAATCTGACATTGGGCATGGGGAAAATACCCCAAGAGATGGTTGCAGACCTCTGCCCATCTCCACAATTAGGAATTTAGGCACTGTGACCCCCCACCCAAATAGAGGTTCACCCCGTTGTTACAACAAGCAGCAACCTTGTGCAGTCAGCGATATCCTATATGTCTCCTTTACCATTTCTCTACCTGTGTTCGACCCAAGCAAGTCTTTATTTGACAAACTGTCTACAGTTCACTCCATTGGATATTTGGAAAAGGACATTTACAAAGAGCGGCTGGACCTACCAGAACTACTGGTCCGAGTCGACGACATCTGGAAAGTTCCACATACTGCTTGCTGTGCAGTCAAGGGAAACCAATACTTGTGTCGCTGCAATGTTTTCGAAATTGAGACGCCAATCTGCGGCCTAGAATCAAGTAAACCAAGTACCCTAATCACAGATATAAATGAACTTGCCACCATTCCCAGCAAAGATATGGATATGGGAGGACCTGAACACAGTGCAAAGCCAAATACATCAACCAGCTATACAGCCAGAGACATTGCTTGTCCAGTGCAGCTAACAAAATGGAGAACTCCAGCGGTGAAGGTTACATACAACATGAATGGACAGTACTGCATAGTCACAAATCACGGAGAGTTCTTGTATGGGGAAAAGTCATGTCCAGTGCCAAACCCAAATTTCTGCTTTAGCCCACATGAGTATACCACCATTGGTCAGACGGTTATCACCCCAATCCCCGTTTATGAAGAGGACATAAATATAGATAATGAACCAGAAATCTCAAACCTTGGAGAATATATACCTGTGTTCAACATACACATAGATAGTTTAACCTTAGATTTACAGAAACTCCTGGATAGGAAAGACACACACATAGTTCAAATTAATAACATGGTTGAGAAGGCAGATGCCACACTAAATAAATTACTGCATGATGGAGATTTTGAAATAACCATGACAAACACCTGGCTGGAGATTGGTTTAAAGGGCTTGCTGATCGGTCAAACAATCTTGCTAATCATTTTAATTTCACTGATATTGTGGCTTAAGCGCCTTATAAGGCAGGAACGCAGTAAGCTAGAAAAACTGGTAGATGCAAGATATAAGCAATTATTATGTTAATGTATGTGTGGCCATCATCATCAATTCTCACGGCCACAAGGGGGCGACTGTTGCCATATAGACCATTACATAACAATATAATTTAGTAGGTACCAAAGTTAGAACAAATTATGTAAATTAAATAATATGATTTATTACCCAATGTGATTTTAACCAGTTAAGAGTGTGTGTATATATATATTATTGTAAGGTATAACTTAAATAGGTTTGAATGTATTAGTCTTATGTTTTGAGAATTTAGTAGCATGTATTTCTGTGTGTTTTACTGCAAGATTATGGGTCATTATGTAAGAGACAGGTTTTCTCTGTGTAAGCCATATAGCCAGAATACACAATACATTGAGCATTACACAAATTCATCCCTTCCATGCCATTATTCATATCTGTATTAATCAAAGGATTAACGTCTGATCTGCGCTATACCAAGTACAATTAAATCAAAGTTTACATGATATGTAGATATATGTATACTGTATACTTGATTCACACACAGCAAATAAATAATCATAACTTGGTGGATAAAGTCAATAGGTCACCTAGCTCAGGTCTCATGATATGCAAACAGTTACTGGTATGAACAGGGTACATTGGAATTCACAATCAAAGATCTTCATACCTTTAGAGAGTACATCAACCAGCTGGCCTATTGTCCAGTTATACTGCTGGCCAGAGGCAATGATAATATAGGATCAAACGCACTATAAACAGGTCACAATCATTTATGCTAACACCCTAGGGCCTAGGCGAAATAGATCGTTTACACATCCATACAAAGGTAGATCTCTGATGGATAAAGGAATACCAAACTTTATGATCCCAAAATTCTCTACATGCTCACCACCGTGGGACGGAGTTAGCAGAGAACGTTTTATTACACTTTGGAATCTGTCAAAACCTATAATTATGTACTCCATTGGAAACTGTGGGCATATACTAGTTTTGAATTGGTAGAATATAGGATATAAGGGGCAGTCTGATAGATAGAGAGTTAGAAGGAGAGGAGGAAGGAACAAAGTCCAGAGGGAGTCAGGATCCTAAGACGGTAGCTATGAATTATGCCCTCACATATTCTTGCAAGTGTATAGTATGTGTATTAATTGTTTAAGTTTGTAAAACTGTTTGTGTTTTATGTATGTACCATGGTTAAGGAAGTTTAGATAAATTATAAGATTTATTATCATTGTGTTATCTTATCTTGTAATTTGTATCACCTATAATAAATGTACTAGACAAAATAGAGCTGGTATTCCAAGTCTTGAACTCATTTTCGGAATCACTAAAGTTATACATGAAATCTGCATATATTATATAAGGCTCTGCAAGTTGGGACAACTGACTTGTAGTCAAAGTATAGTACTTATATGTTCAATGAGACAGGATTATATATCTCTGTAAAGTATATTTAGGCTTTGCCTGGAAATATTTCCTGGACAGTAGAGATATAGCTCCTTTAATCTGAGCCAATCACAGGTATGAAAATAGGAACGTCCACGCATTACATATTGTGTGATTGGACCAGTACTAAACATCACCCCTTTTGTTATGAGCCCACCTATTTGTAAGCCTATTATAATATATTTGCAGATATAAAATACATAAACCATTATATCAATATATGATATAATAAATATATGTTATATAAGATTCCATAAATCAACAGCGCTGAGTCTGGACAGACTGAGCCGTGCGTTCATGATTCAGAAAAACGTGCACTCATCGGTACATGGTGTACCGTGGAACTAAACTTGGCTGTAGAAATGGGGTACATGGTGTGTAAAATCTATGAGGTGTGGCATTTTGATGAGAGCTCTGACAAATTGTTTTCAGGCTACATTAAAACGCACCTCAGGGATAAACAAGAGGCCTCTGGTTATCCCGAATGGTGTACAGACGCCGAGAAACGCCAAGAGTATATAGACGCCTATCAAAAAAATGAAGGCGTGTCTTTACGCCCCGATCACATAGAAATCAATCCCGCTAAAAGACAAATTTCAAAATTGTTTTTAAATTCCTTATGGGGTAAATTTGGTCAAAGTAGCAACATGCCCAATACGTGTCTAGTGACCGATCCCGGCAAACTTTTTGAATACGCGTTCTTACCGTACTATGACGTGTCCGCTTTGGAATTTGTTGATGATGATGATACAGTTATGGTAAATTGGAAGTATGCCAAAGATCATTACACCAGGGGCGCAATTTCAAATGTAACTATAGCCATCTTTACAACGGCTTATGCACGTGTTGAACTGTACAAACTACTGTATAGATTACAAGATAGATGTCTTTATCACGACACAGATTCTGTGATTTTTGTCAGTAGACCCGGTGACTGGTGTCCGCCATTGGGTGATTATTTAGGCGAGTTGACCAGCGAACTACCCACAGGCACCCATATAACAGAATTTGTCTCAGCCGGTCCCAAGTCATACGGCTATCGACTAAACAACGGAAAGACCCGTTTAAAAGTTAAAGGTATAACGCTCAATGTTGATAATGCGCAGCACGTTAACTTTGACAGCCTGAAAGAACTGGTCTTAGATTATCCTTTAAATCACGAAGGCGATGACCAGAAAAAGGTTGTGATCCGTCAACCCGGTATAGTACGTGTGAAAAAGTGCTGGCAGATAGAGACGCGTACATTGCAGAAGACGCAAAGGTGTGTTTATACTAAACGGTCTCTTACGGACAACTTCACAACACTGCCGTTCGGCTATTAAGATGGACACCAGATTTCAGCACCCTTTCTCATGTATTTTAGCGGGTCCGTCCAATTCGGGTAAAAGTTATTTTGTGAAAACGCTGTTGCAACACGCTGCAACACATATGACTCATGTACCTGATAATGTTGTTTGGTTTTACACCTGTTGGCAGCCTATATACGACCAACTTCTGCGTGATTACCCCGGTACGCGTTTTATAGAGGGCTTACCAGAGTTGTGGCCGGAGAGCCCCCAGCCACGAGGCAAATGGCCGCCCTGGCACTGAAGGGGTTAATCCCTAGTGCCCGGCGCCATTTGCCAAGACAAAGGGACTCTTGGCGCCAAATTTGAAATATAATGTGGGCGCTAGGCGCCGTGTTTTATAAATGGATAAAAATGTATTTTCTTAGAATGCGCCGTGGTCCCGGACCCCTCCGGAGACCACGGCAGGGAGGACAGCCCCCGGCGCGCTCAGCAGAGTGTGCGCGCCGGGGGAGAGGAGGCAGCCGCTGACCGCCGGAGTCCGGGAGCTCCGCTCCCGGCAGCGGTCAGTGTAGCCCCGGGCGCACTGGAGTGTGCGCGCCGGGGAGAAGGGTGAGCGCTGCGGCTGGGAGCTCGGCTCCCGCTGCAGTGCTCTATGTGAGAGCCGCCGCTGGGGGCCGGGAGCTCTGCTCCCAGCGCCTCAGCACAGCACGGGTGGCCAGCCGCAGCAGCCGGGACGGACGTCCCGGGCTGCTAGCCGGCGAGGGGGGTGCGCTGCAGCCCGGCTCCCCGCCGGACGCTGCAGCGAGGCCACAAGACAGGCACCGCTCAGGGGGGACCGGGCTAGCCGGCTCCCTAGCGGCGTGGGCACATTAGGCGGGCCAGCAGGATGGTGAGCGCTGGGGTCCGGGAGCTACGCTCCCGGCGCCTCAGCGCTAAAACAAGCCAGGGTCACGGCGGCCGGGACAAGTGTCCCGGTCCGCCGGGCTTAGGTACAGGGGGGTGCGCCGCTGCGTGCGGCGAGGCCACTGATTAGTGCCACCCTGGGGGGACAGGGAGAGCCAGCTCCCTGGAACCCCAGAGGCAGAAAAGCAGGCTGGAGGATGGGGGAAGCCAGCCCCATACCTCCAGCACACAGAGAGCCCTCGCAGCCAGGCTGCAGGGCTAGGGAAGGCACTGCAGTGCCTGAGTATGTAGAGCCTGTGCAGGGCACAGGCTCAGGGTATATTTAACAAAGGGAAATGTACAGTGTGATTTAAAAATGTAATGTATTTAAAGATAAAATGCACTTACTTGATTGTGTGTCCCAGGAGGGGGGAATCCATAGCTGTGCAGGCTGATGGATTCTCCCAGACCTTTTCCCTAAAAACGGAATGCATTCCCATCCAGCCTCACAGTTCCAATGGGGACAGGGAGAAAGAGAAGCAGCTTAGCTATAAAACAAGCTGAGTGGTTTCTTGGAGCTCCATGGAGATCAGCCGTAGTGGACCAGAGACCTGGACCGGGGAGCCAGGCTGCCCAGCTCTGGAGCCCAAATCCAGGCTGCAGGCAGTGAGAAGGGGTCCCGGGCAGGTTTCTGGAAGTCAGTTTAGGAGGGAAAACTTCCCCCCAGCCAGACTGAACGGCACCGTGGGAGTAGCCTGCTCTCCCAGATGGGAGAGACAAAGGAGACCGGCCACTCCCCACTGTCCATTGGGGACAATGTTAGGTGTGCATGAGTCCAGAGCATGCACAGCTCATGGGTAAACATTGATTGGTTGTACACCACAGGGCGGGCTTACCCCCTGTGGTAGAGGGTCTTGGAGAGGGATAAAAGGAGGGCAGTTGGCCCATAGGAGTGTGTATTGTAACATCTTCTTCTGCTGAAACATCTTAATTGTATGCTGTTGCCCCTAGCAATAGGGAGGAGCCTTTTTAAAGGTTATTTTGAGCAATAAACACCTTTGCCTCAAGAAGACTGCTTCATCTTGTGACCAACAGGGTTAGGCCAAACCTAGCCCCGTCCTCCGGCTGTCCAGGGAAGCACCTGACGTCTCCAAGCTCCGCCTTCCGCCAGCTACCGGTAGAGGCCTAGCAAGTGGCTAGAGGGGATTCGTCAACACCACACAGGTGTGGTAAAGCAGTGCGTCGGCACATACAGAGCAGAACCGTGGTTCCAAACGCCACGGCAGGTTAGGAGTTTGGTGGTGGCAGCGAGAACCCGCCCACAGCGCAGTGGGTGGAGTCAGTAACAGGCGGTTACTGACGGTAAGCAGGGAATCCCCTATGTGGTCAGGCCTCGTGCGGCTTGACCTTCCATTCTGTGCGCAGTCAACGGGACGCGGAAGCTGCGAGTGCTTCCGTACGGTATCGTCCTGTCACAGAAATTGGTGGCATAGTGGTGGGATAATCCCAGGCGGCTTTTCATCACCTGATTGGAGAAGCCGAGTTACTCAGGAGAGGAGTGACTGCAGCGCAGGAGGACGCACAAGATGGCGGAATTCAGCGGAATGTTCAAGGATGATCTGGAGATCGTATGCCAGGAGAAGGGTGTGGATGTCCCTTTCAACGCGTCCAAGAGCGTCATGCAGGCGGCGCTCAGGAGTGGGAGGAGTCTCAGGTGGAGGTGGAAAACACTGACGGCGTCAGCATCGCAGAGGACGACCCAACAGTGGACCTTCGCACAGGACCGGTGAGATCCACAAGCCCCGCCCTCTCTCACAACAGCCATGTTTCCCAGCAATCCCTAGCAGGGCCAGGATCCCAACGTCCCAGGGGGGGCGACCCGGATACCCTAGCAGATCGGCTAGCGGAATTGGGGGAAAGGGCAACGGAGCAAGAACGCATGCTTGTCATTCGGATGTGGCATGCGGAGCGGGCATCACAGGCCGTGGTACCCCGGGAGCCGTTGTCAGCTGTTGTACCCCGATCAGGACGAGTTCAGTTTGCCAAGTTTGCAGACAGTGATGGGGACATTGATGGACATTTGCAAGTCTTTGAGAGGACTTGTAAACTACATGATCTACCCAAGTCGGAGTGGGTGAGACACCTTGTGCCCACTCTGCATGGAGAGGCCTTGGAGGCCTATCGAGGAGTGGCAACGGAGGACTGTGGGAACTACGACGAAGTCAAGAAGGCCCTCCTCCAGCGATTCTTCATCACTCCAGAGTCTTACAGGAAGAAATTCAGAGACTTGCCCAAGAATCCTAGCAGCACCCATGAGCAGTTCGCCACCCAGCTGCGGCAGTACGTGGTGAAGTGGGTGAAGGATTCGGAAGCCACTACGTGGGACGCACTGATCGACCTGATCTGCAGGGAGCAGTTCTACCGCAGGTGCGCCCCAGAAGTGAAGGAGTGGGTGCTAGATCGGGAGCCACCCAGCTTAAAGATGGCTGCCCAGTTAGCAGACAAATATGTGGCAATTCGGCCGCAGGGGCAGAAGCGCCCAACCAGCAGCCAACCCCAAAAGACTGTACCACCAGGGGGACACCCCTCTTCAGCTCATCGCCCCCCAAAGCAAGCATCTTCCAACCCGGGTGCTTTTGGCCAGCAACCGCCCCGCAGTGCCCCTGCCAGTAATCAGAGGCCATCGGAGCCACGCCTGGACAAAAAGTGCTATGGCTGTGGGAAGATCGGACATCTGAGGATGAACTGTCCTGCATCCCAAGCACCCCAGACTCGTGCCCCAAATCCGAGTGCTGGAGCCCGGATTGCTTGCTTAACCCGGGAAGATGAGCTTCCAGAGACTGTACCCCCTCCAGTCAGTCCGATGGAGTGTGGCAAGAAACAGGTGGACTCCACGGAAAGAGTCACCTGTATGGCTAAGAAGCCCCCACCAAATATGTGGCGGCACCTGCAGCCGGTCCAAGTGGGATCCCTGCAGGGCGAAGGCTTAAGAGACTCTGGGGCCTCCATCACCGTTGTAAGCCCCCACCTGGTCGACCCTGCTGCCGTACTGCAGGGTTGCACTGCAAAAGTTACAGTGGCCGATGGGCTAGAGCGAGAAGTGCCCATGGCCAGAGTCTACCTCGACTGGGGAGCTGGACAAGAGTTAAGAGATGTTGCCGTCATGGATGGCCTCCCAACTGATGTCGTCTTGGGGAATGATCTCGGTGGAGGGATCGTTACTGCCTTCGCGAACGCCATCACCCGGAGTCAAGCGGCCAGACTACAGTCTTCATCGTCTCTGCCAGCACCGCCCAGCCCAGAGGAAAAGACCCCAGCGGCTGAACAACCGCCAACCACAGCGTCAGCCATCCCAAAGGAAAAGACCCCAGCGGCTGAACAACCGCCAACCACAGCGTCAGCCATCCCAAAGGAAAAGACCACAGCGGCCAGATCAGCACATCTGCCCCTTGCCTCTGGTGGGCCTACGTCCCCTAGCAACGCAGAGGATGTCGGTTCCAGTTTGCTGAATCCTGTGCGGGTGCCCAGTGATGCTCCTGTCCCTAGTGGTTTGCCAACTCCGGCGGTGAGTATGAGTGACTACCCCGACCCTACCATGACTGACCCCAACTTGACTGACCCCAATATTCCCCCTGTAGAGTGTCCAAACCTAGGAGAAAGTGAGGGCCGCAGGCAGGAGTTTAGGGAAGCTCAGCTCTCTGACCCATCCCTGGAAGGCATGAGGCGCCAAGCTGGCCGCGGCCTTGCTGGGATGGGGGCAGGGAGTGTGACCTGGTGGAAACGGTTACTGTACCGGGTAGCCAAGGTAGAGGGGGATAGGCCAGTGCGGGAGAAAGTTCAACTGGTGGTTCCCAGGAGCTTTCGGGAGCAACTGATGTCAGTTGCCCATGAAATTCCTTTGGCGGGACACCTGGGGAGGGACCGGACACTGAGGCGCCTGACGCAGAACTTTTTTTGGCCCGGAGTGTCGGATGACGTCCGGACCTACTGTAAGTCCTGTGATGTGTGCCAACGGCTTGGACGCCCCAGTGCTCGGGCTCCCCTGAGGTCTTTGCCAATAGTCGGGGAACCTTTCCAACGAGTGGCCGTGGACATAGTCGGTCCCCTACCTGTGCCCAGTAGATCGGGGAAGAGATACATCCTCACCGTGGTGGATTATGCTACCCGGTATCCAGAGGCTGTGGCTCTGTCCGCCATCACTGCGGAAAAGGTAGCGGACGCTCTGCTAGGCATATTTAGTAGAGTAGGGTTCCCCAGTGAGATCCTAACCGATCAAGGGACGCAGTTCATGAGTGATCTGGTCCAGTGTCTCTGGGCGAAGTGCGGGGTGCGCCAACTCCGCACTGCCCCCTATCATCCCCAGACTAACGGACTTTGCGAGAGATTCAATGGCACTCTGAAGCAGATGCTACGGGCATTTGTGACTTCGGAGGGAGGAGACTGGGAGCGATACCTGCCGCACCTCCTGTTTGCATATCGGGAGGTGCCCCAGGAGTCAACCGGATTCTCGCCCTTCGAGTTACTATATGGCCGCAGAGTCCGTGGACCTCTTGACCTGTTCCGGGAGGCTTGGGAGGGGGAGCTGATCCACCAGGATGAGTCCGTGGTGGAGTATGTGTTGAAGCTCAGAGATCGGTTAGAGAATCTCATGGGACTAGCGCAAGCGAATCTTGCGGAAGCACAGACCAAGCAGAAGACTTGGTATGACCAGGGCGCGCGTGCTCGGGTCTTTGGAGTAGGGCAGAAGGTGCTGGTTCTGGTGCCCACACGTCAGAACAAGCTCCAGGCTGCCTGGGCGGGACCGTACACGGTTGCAAAACGCCTAAGCGACATCACCTACGTGGTGTCATTTGACAGCAATGGTAGGAGGCAGCGTACCTACCATATAAACATGTTGAAGGCATACCACGAGCGTGTGGAGTCGGTAGCCGCTGTGTGCTGCCTGCCGATGGAGGAACCAGGAAAAGATCCCATTCCTGACCTCCTCGCGGATGCCAAGGGTGAGGGTGGTGTAGAGGAAGTTAGCTGGAGCAGTGAGCTTGGTAACCACAAGAGGGAGCAGCTGGAGTCAGTGCTGCTGTCCTTTGAGGCCCAGTTCAGCAGGAAGCCCGGCCTGACTTCCCTACGTGCCCATCATGTAGACACTGGTGAGCATAGGCCGATTCGGCAACCCGCGTATCGGGTCTCACCAGAGGCGCAGGCGAGTATCTACCAAGAGGTGCAGGAGATGTTAGCGCTAGGCGTAATCACGCGCTCCAACAGTCCCTGGGCCGCCTCCGTTGTACTGGTTCCCAAGAAGGACCGGACAACCAGGTTCTGCGTAGACTACCGCCGGTTGAACGAAGTAACCAAATCCGACGCCTATCCCCTACCCCGCATTGACGCACTGTTAGACGAGCTGGCTGGGGCGAAGTACATCTCTACATTCGATCTGAGCAAGGGGTATTGGCAGATACCAATGACTCCCGAGGCTCAGGAACGGTCCGCCTTCATCACCTCCTTTGGCTTGTTTGAGTTCAAAACGATGCCATTCGGGATGAAGAATGCGCCAGCCACCTTCCAGAGTGTGGTCGATGACCTGCTGAAGGGGTTCCGAGAGTTCGCCCAGGCCTACTTGGATGACATTGCTGTCTTCAGCCGAACCTGGGAAGAGCACCTGGGCCATGTGGGGTTGGTGTTAGAGAGGATTCGGTGGGCAGGTCTGACCATCAGGGCAGACAAGTGCCAAATGGGGATGACAGAGGTACAGTACCTGGGGCACCGTGTGGGGGGAGGTAAGGTGAAGCCTGAACCAGCGAAGGTGGAGGCGATCCGAGACTGGCCCCGGCCCACAACCCAGAGACAGGTCCTGGCTTTCTTAGGGATCGCAGGATACTACAGACGTTTTGTCCCTGACTTTAGTTCTGTGGCCAAACCCCTGACTGATCTGACTAAGAAGAAACTCCCCAAGATAGTTGACTGGACGACCGCATGTGAGTTGGCATTCCAGTCGTTGAAAACTGCTCTAGTACAAGCCCCAGTACTGATGGCGCCGGACTATAGTAAAAACTTTGTTGTACAAACTGATGCGTCACAGTACGGACTCGGGGCAGTACTGAGCCAGGAGGGGCCGGATGGGCAGGAGCACCCTGTGGCCTATTTGAGCAGAAAGCTGCTACCGCGGGAGGTGGGGTATGCCACAATTGAAAAGGAGTGTTTGGCTATTGTTTGGGCTGTGAAGAAGCTTCAGCCCTATTTGTATGGCCGCCATTTTACGGTGGTAACGGACCACAATCCATTACGGTGGCTCCAACACACCACGGGGGAAAACGGCAGACTGTTGCGGTGGAGCCTTGCTCTTCAGGTTTATGACTTCCATATTATCCACAAGCAAGGCAAGGCTCATAGCAATGCAGATGGACTGTCACGACAGGAGGAGCCTGAACCCCCAAAGAACTCCCGGTAACCTCGTTAAGGACTGCGGGACCAGGACCCAAATCGTTGGGACATGGGTCCCTGGTTGACCCGCTTGAATGGGGGGGGAGGAGTGTGGCCGGAGAGCCCCCAGCCACGAGGCAAATGGCCGCCCTGGCACTGAAGGGGTTAATCCCTAGTGCCCGGCGCCATTTGCCAAGACAAAGGGGCTCTTGGCGCCAAATTTGAAATATAATGTGGGCGCTAGGCGCCGTGTTTTATAAATGGATAAAAATGTATTTTCTTAGAATGCGCCGTGGTCCCGGACCCCTCCGGAGACCACGGCAGGGAGGACAGCCCCCGGCGCGCTCAGCAGAGTGTGCGCGCCGGGGGAGAGGAGGCAGCCGCTGACCGCCGGAGTCCGGGAGCTCCGCTCCCGGCAGCGGTCAGTGTAGCCCCGGGCGCACTGGAGTGTGCGCGCCGGGGAGAAGGGTGAGCGCTGCGGCTGGGAGCTCGGCTCCCGCTGCAGTGCTCTATGTGAGAGCCGCCGCTGGGGGCCGGGAGCTCTGCTCCCAGCGCCTCAGCACAGCACGGGTGGCCAGCCGCAGCAGCCGGGACGGACGTCCCGGGCTGCTAGCCGGCGAGGGGGGTGCGCTGCAGCCCGGCTCCCCGCCGGACGCTGCAGCGAGGCCACAAGACAGGCACCGCTCAGGGGGGACCGGGCTAGCCGGCTCCCTAGCGGCGTGGGCACATTAGGCGGGCCAGCAGGATGGTGAGCGCTGGGGTCCGGGAGCTACGCTCCCGGCGCCTCAGCGCTAAAACAAGCCAGGGTCACGGCGGCCGGGACAAGTGTCCCGGTCCGCCGGGCTTAGGTACAGGGGGGTGCGCCGCTGCGTGCGGCGAGGCCACTGATTAGTGCCACCCTGGGGGGACAGGGAGAGCCAGCTCCCTGGAACCCCAGAGGCAGAAAAGCAGGCTGGAGGATGGGGGAAGCCAGCCCCATACCTCCAGCACACAGAGAGCCCTCGCAGCCAGGCTGCAGGGCTAGGGAAGGCACTGCAGTGCCTGAGTATGTAGAGCCTGTGCAGGGCACAGGCTCAGGGTATATTTAACAAAGGGAAATGTACAGTGTGATTTAAAAATGTAATGTATTTAAAGATAAAATGCACTTACTTGATTGTGTGTCCCAGGAGGGGGGAATCCATAGCTGTGCAGGCTGATGGATTCTCCCAGACCTTTTCCCTAAAAACGGAATGCATTCCCATCCAGCCTCACAGTTCCAATGGGGACAGGGAGAAAGAGAAGCAGCTTAGCTATAAAACAAGCTGAGTGGTTTCTTGGAGCTCCATGGAGATCAGCCGTAGTGGACCAGAGACCTGGACCGGGGAGCCAGGCTGCCCAGCTCTGGAGCCCAAATCCAGGCTGCAGGCAGTGAGAAGGGGTCCCGGGCAGGTTTCTGGAAGTCAGTTTAGGAGGGAAAACTTCCCCCCAGCCAGACTGAACGGCACCGTGGGAGTAGCCTGCTCTCCCAGATGGGAGAGACAAAGGAGACCGGCCACTCCCCACTGTCCATTGGGGACAATGTTAGGTGTGCATGAGTCCAGAGCATGCACAGCTCATGGGTAAACATTGATTGGTTGTACACCACAGGGCGGGCTTACCCCCTGTGGTAGAGGGTCTTGGAGAGGGATAAAAGGAGGGCAGTTGGCCCATAGGAGTGTGTATTGTAACATCTTCTTCTGCTGAAACATCTTAATTGTATGCTGTTGCCCCTAGCAATAGGGAGGAGCCTTTTTAAAGGTTATTTTGAGCAATAAACACCTTTGCCTCAAGAAGACTGCTTCATCTTGTGACCAACAGGGTTAGGCCAAACCTAGCCCCGTCCTCCGGCTGTCCAGGGAAGCACCTGACGTCTCCAAGCTCCGCCTTCCGCCAGCTACCGGTAGAGGCCTAGCAAGTGGCTAGAGGGGATTCGTCAACACCACACAGGTGTGGTAAAGCAGTGCGTCGGCACATACAGAGCAGAACCGTGGTTCCAAACGCCACGGCAGGTTAGGAGTTTGGTGGTGGCAGCGAGAACCCGCCCACAGCGCAGTGGGTGGAGTCAGTAACAGGCGGTTACTGACGGTAAGCAGGGAATCCCCTATGTGGTCAGGCCTCGTGCGGCTTGACCTTCCATTCTGTGCGCAGTCAACGGGACGCGGAAGCTGCGAGTGCTTCCGTACGGTATCGTCCTGTCACAAGAGTCTTTTAGCGATGATCAACTTTTTCCCCCTGAGAAGATTAATTTAACAGTGATTGATGATTTGATGGACGCGGCAAGTAATAATTCTGAGGTTGAGAAAGCTTTCACAAAGTATGTACACCATCGTAATCTCAGTATCCTGTACCTTGTCCAAAACATATTTTGTCAAGGTAAAAAGAGCAGAACTATACATTTAAAACACAAAATATATGGTCCTGTTCAAAAACCCCAGGGATAAAATGCAGGTGGGCATTCTGGCTAGACAAATGTACCCATCGAAACATCGTTTTTTTCTCGAAGCCTATGAATCCGCGACGGCTGCCCCTTATGGTTATTTACTGGTTGATTTAAGAAACAACGCTCTTGACGATTATCGTTTACGAAGCGACTTATTCCCACCAGACATGCCTGTCGCTTTTGTCATTAAGAAGCGCGGTTCTATAAAGCTATAACCGTACAACCTTTAGTCATTTGTTGTCATTCTAACAACGGTGAACATGTCGGGGCGGATAAGACGTAATTGGGTGCTTTTAAAAACGTTAATTAAAGCAACACCATTCTAAAGAAATGCTATTTTATCCAACGCTTCAAACGATTTAGTCACGGCTATTTGTGAGATAGCGCTCAACACGCTTAAAGGTAAAATACCGCTGTCTCAACGCCAGTTGAACTACCTTAAAAAGAAGCGAGCGCTTATAAAATCACTTTGTAATAAGAAATGTGCCATTGGAAAAAAGAAGAGGTTGGTTAAACAGTCGGGTGGTTTTATCGGTTCGCTGCTTGGTTTTGCTATACCACTAATTACAGGACTATTGTCTAATCGCTGATGGAGTATGCTGAGAAAATGTATCTGGTACCTCAGAATCAGATAGACCGTTTACATAATAAACCGAACAGCGACAACATATACGTAAAACAGCAACGCATGGTCTAGATGTAGAGATCGTGAAAATACTACAGAATAATGATTTATCAGAATATGAAAAAGCAAAGCGATATACAATGTTGTTGCAGAGATACCTGGTGTTGAGTAAACAGGCTGATAGTGAAATGTCAACTTTAGCTCTTTTATCACCCGTTGCAAAATCTGTTGATGAATCAAATAATACGACACAGCCTATTGCACCCGATGCTGTTTATCATGAGCTTTTGAGCGGTGTTAATGACCGGTATAAGAAAAACTGTGAAATACTATTGAGTAAAATGACACGCTCTAAACACATCACAGACTGGAACAGTAAAGGGGAGTTTCTGTACAAAGGCGTCATTGTGCCTGGTTCCAACATGTTAGATTTAATAAGAAGCATCATGCAAAGTAACGGTGTGTCGATCCGTAATATACCGAATGGTTGGCCTGAATTTATGCGGGCAATGTCTGAATTGAATATTCCCTCAACCGTCATAGCCAATGCGGGGAATAGAATGTGTTTAGAACGATTAAAAGCTGAGAAGCAGGATGACTCTGATGGCGCTGTGACATCGCCCATGTCGTTACAAACCCTTAACAAAGGTCGAATAAATGTTTTAAGTCCCCCAGGTTTAACAACACCGCACGGTTACTTACTGCCTAGGAAAAGATCCGTAAATCTATTTCAGGATTCACAGTGGCTGAAACTATAACATATAACTAATTTATAATATTTTTATACACTGTATTTTGTGTTGGTATTTTGCGCCACAATGTTTAACTTATGTCAATAATATTTTATGTAATGTTTTAAATGCTTCTTTACCGTGTTATATATATATATATATATATATATATATCAATAAAATATGCTTATGCTTTATAAAACAACGTTTTGTTCTTTGTTTCTATTGCTGTAAACGGAAGAAATTTCAAGCACGCGATATAAAGTTTAATAAACAACGTTGTTTATTAGAAAAACATCATAGATATGATGCGTTGTACATAAAACGTATCAAACAGAATGTTGATTACAAGTTACACAAACAATACAACGTTGTGCGTAACACGCTTCACACACAGCGTTGTGCGTGAAGCGTTTTATGTACAACGTGTCATAACTATGACACGTTGTACATAAAACGCTTCACGCAGAGCGTTGGTTACAAGTTACACAATTCTGTATATATCTATATGCATAATGACTCAGACAATGGCTTCTTGGGAGTCGTCTTACAAAATTTGAAACAAAACAATCATTACGTTTTGTGTCATCACTAAAACGGGCCAGTACATCCACATATTTGTATTTTTTACACATGTAAAATATAAAGTATATGCAATATTGACCGCAAACGGTACTGTTAAAATTTTGCAACTGCTTATTTTGGTGATAAACACTTTTTGAATTCAAGTTTAAAAAATGTATTATTGCTTTTGGGAATAGGGGGCTGTCAGGGGCTAACCCGTAAGAATCAAAAAAGTAACATTCACGCTTTTCGTTAAAATAAGCGGCCAACCAGTGCTCACCCGGCTGCCCGCTGCTATGCGTATTGATTACAAACGCGCAGGGATATTGCGACAGTTTACTGACCGGCAACATATCGCACGGATATGTTCCTTTAAAAATATGCCGTGTGCTTTGCACGGCGTACAGAATACAGTTTATCTGTAATGTGTTCATTTTTTCAGCAGCGTAGTGTTAGTTTATTTCATTTATAGATAATCGTACAGCACATCGCGCCTTTGATTAATCTCGATGATGTTATCAAATAGAGCGTATATTATCACATTGACTGTCCGGTCCAACGCTTCTGCAAAGCGGAATTCAGCACGTAGATTGCCTGTTCTTATCAGGGAAAGGTGTTCTCCACACTCCTGTTCTGGTGAAAGGTCAAAAGCAAATAGCGTGTAGCCCCTGAGGTACTCTTCGCGGTCAATCAGTATACCATTGTCAGATTTCTGCTTATTTGTGATCTGTATGAGTGACATATACTCTCTTACAGCATTACCGCTTTCAAAGTCGGGTTGAAATGGCTTGGCGGGGTGCGGCGTTCCATCCAGATAAAGGGACGCAAAACTTACATTTTTATGTTCAAAGCACAGGGGGTTCCGGTTATGGATTCCTGAAAATGATTCGTTATCCACGAAACCGGCTATAACTGTTTTCGGCACTTGTCCTAAAAATAAATTTTCTAGATTAAATACTCTACTGCCTGTTGGTACGCTGTAGATTTTCATCCCAACGCGGTCAATCGCGTATTTCGCGTTACCGTTTAACAGAGCCTGCGCGTGCCCAATCCGCACGGCCGGTGAGACCTGAACTCTTTTCACGAACAGGGATGCAGCTGTGATCTGTATTTTAAAGGCATCCGCCTCAGACGACATTAAGCAGAATGCGTCTTTGTTTCTGGTTAGTTTAATCTTCAGATCAACGGCGTTTAAAATTAGTTTATGTTGATGGAAAAGGTCGCAGTGAAGCGGGCCTAGCAGTTCAACAGTGCGACTCTGCGCTGTTGCGCCTGCTCGTTTTTTGAATCCCGTATTCGGTCCGTCCAGCGCCGTGTTGTTAAATTCACCATCCGCATCTTTGTAAAATAATCCTGTTGTGTGTTTTGTTGACAATGCATCCGAGCTGTAATTTAATATAGTCTCAATGTACGCGCGGTATGCGTAAAGATTGTTGGATTGTGATATGAGCCTGTCGCCCAAAGTTACATCCACTTGGTTGAATAAAGTCGCTATTGGGTAATTAATAAGTGCGACCCGCGCACCTTGCGGTATCGGCGTGTTATCGGTTCGTACGATCTTACATGTCACGTACAACAGCGTATTGTTCAGATCGTAGTAGTGTTCACCGCTGGCTGCTATATAAAATTCAAGCGGAGCTGTGTCGGATAACGCCGCTAAAGGTTGAACTTCGACGTATAGACTTTTCTCTATGCTAGTTTGTGTCGGGGGCACGTCAAAAAGATCCAGCTCTGTTTTTGCACATTCAACGGATTCGTGGTGTATGAAAGACATGTTTAAAAAATATCACCAACGGCACTCTTCGGCTTTCTCTTCTTCTTTGAGTTGCGTCGTCTCTGTTTTTTATTTAAAAAGGGTATGTCCCAAGGTGGAAGCGTTATCATACGCTTCCGTTTTCTTTTAGACACGCCTTTTCTTGTATATATTAGTCCTGAACCGTCTTGCTTTGCTTGGTTCGCCTTGTGTATCTTATTCACAACGGCCGTTGTGGCTTGCCCGATAACATCTTTCGCTATATTACGAACCGCTGTCTTCATATGCGGTTTAGCCAACTCTAAACCTCTCCGGAAAAGAGGAACAGCTTTTCTGAAAAGACTTCGAAAAATACCGCCTAAACCGCAGCCGTGAAAACCTGGTAATCCATTACCGGCTTGAGATTTATAATATTGCGCATAGAGGCCCGGATCGCCATAATTTTTAACAGCGACCATTCTGCTTAGTTAATAAAATTCAGTTTTGCGGCGTCTGAAGTGTAGCTTCACGATCGCTTTCCCAAACTTAAATGCCATGTTCTCGTTTTGGTCGTTCTTTATCTCTATGGCTATCGTGTCAAAATGTGTTTTGCACAATGGTACGTAATCGGGTTTCTCGTATCGTATTGTGACAACCTCATTGTTATAACCCTTCATTTCAACAGTGCGAAGTAGCGGTACATAACTATCCCCGACCCGTTGGTGTTCGATAATGTCTGTGTACACGTACATCGTATATTGGCCGCCTTTGATGTCGGCGCATGGTTTAGAAATATTAGTTTTAGGCTGTAAACCCAGTATCCATGTCAGCTTAGAACCAGCGTGGATTTGATACAACAGTTTACTGTCACATGTTACAACGCGTGCAAATGGATCATACGTTAGTCTTAATCCAACGTCCAGTTTCAGTTGTACAATTTCAGCGTTGATTACGTTCAGTAACGCTTCGATTGTTTCATAAAAACCGGGTTTAATGCACAAACTCGCGACTCTCGCCACCGGCTGTTCGGCCGTTCCATCCCATGATAATTGCAGTCTACAATCTTGTAAATCCAATGTATTCCACGTATGCGGGTATTGTATCTCAGTAAGTGCCACTTCCCATTCGCCATTTAAGTCTATCGGTTTAGCCAACTTTGTCGTATAGTTAGAAATTTTATTTTGTGGGAAGGTAACAGCCGATGCGTTGCTGGGTAAGGTTATGTAGAACGACTTGTCATCCATCGCTCGTCTTGTTTAGATACTGCTGATCTTTCTATGTCTTTTATCACCGATGCTGCGACCCAACTGTTAAATTTTGCGGGGTACCCGCGCCACTTGACTAACGCGTATTTACGGCCTCTGACCGTCTTATTTTTTAAAATCTTTTCCACTTTGTAAACTCTGTTATAGTTTTTTGGTATGCTTTGAAGCTCTTCGGGGTAAAAACTACCTGTTATAACTTCACCGTACAGATCTGCCAACTTATAAAGCGGTTTAATCCCTTTAGTGTTCACACTATGTACAACAAAAATCTCCTCAGATAAGCTCTGTTCGTAACCTTTCTGAAATATGTCCTTATATTTAGAAATACGGACGTGGTCACCGATTCCTAAACAAACTGGGGCTTTCTTACTTCTAAAGTAATCACCGTAGGTCGTTTTGAAGACACTCAATGCGTTAGAGTCATTCACATCGTTTGGAGCGCATTTAATCGTTCTATGGTATGTGTTATTATAGCTGCGTATGAAGTCTTGTAAAACGTCTATATATCTGTAGGTATTCTTTGCCGTGAAATAGCGCCACATGCGTGTTTTTAAAGTCCTATTGAAGCGCTCTATAACAGCAGCTTTCACATCGTTATTGGTCGTGAAATGATTTATACCGTATTTTTCTAACACCTTTTTTAGGTTTCTGTTTAGAAACTCTTTACCATTATCGGTTTGTAGCTTCATCGGCACATCGCCGCGCAGGAATATTTTTTCAAAAGCATTAGCGACCGTTGCTGCATTCTTAGCGGTCAGACTTTCACCCCACACCCTCTTACTGAATATATCGATGATTGTTAATATGTATTTAACGCCATCGTTGTATTTTGACAAATCTATCAGCGAGACCAAATCGCATTGCCACTGTTGGTTTATACCCGATACACAAATCATGTTCCTTTTATAGTTTTTTCTTGCTGGCTTGTGCAGCGTGTATGCGTCTTGTTCTTGTAACCACATTCTTACGTCGGATCTTTTAAATTTATTTTTAACCGCCCCATAATATTTATCAATGCCGCTAAAACTACCTGGTTTTAACACTGTGTAATATGCATCTTTCATCCGCCTGATTTGACGCGCTGCGTTGCGTGACATTCTGCGACTGTTGTTGCGTGACACTCTGCGACTGGTGTTACGCAACAATTTTTAATACGGTTTAATATCGAACACTATAAATTTATCATAACTCATGCCCATTAAAAGATGTCAGATCATCATTCATCACTCCTGGTCATTAAAAGCAATATGTTTTTAAATTATTGCCATGTGTGATGTTTCCGTACATCTAAGAAAATGGACATGGTCATTAGTCATTATGACTTTTAAAACGACACCATGTGTACCAAGCGTGATGTTTAAATTGTTGGAATGTAAGAACATTTTGTGTTACTTCAAAATAGTGAATTTTTTCATCACAAACTGACTTGTGATCTTTATTGAACATTCTGCGCCTGGTGTTGTGTGACACTCTGCGACTGGTGTTGCGTGACACTCTGCGACTGGTGTTACGCAACAATTTTTAATACGGTTTAATATCGAACACTATAAATTTATATAAAATTTAATATTAAAGCGATATAAAACACTATCATTTAATATTAAAGGGGGTGGCGCCTAGGAGCAAGGGGGTGTCACCACCTGTCAAGTTTGACAGAAAGGTTGTCTTTATCTACTCACAGGCACCACAACAGGTTGGTTCATATGAAAAGAAGAGACCACCTTAGGCAGAAATTGAGGACGAGTCCTCAACTCTGCTCTATCTACATGGAAAATCAAGTAGGGGCTCTTGTGAGACAAGGCCGCCAACTCTGACACCCGCCGTGCAGATGCCAAGGCTAATAACATAACCACCTTCCAGGTGAGAAATTTTAATTCCACCGTTTGAAGAGGTTCAAACCAGTGTGATTTAAGGAACTGTAATACCACGTTAAGGTCCCATGGTGCCACTGGTGGCACAAAAGGAGGCTGGATGTGCAGCACTCCCTTTACGAAAGTTTGGACTTCAGGGAGAGAAGCCAAATCATTTTGAAAAAATATAGATAGGGCCGAAATCTGTACCTTAATGGAGCCTAATTTTAGGCCCATATCCACTCCCGTCTGTAGGAAGTGGAGAAAACGGTCCAGATGGAAATCTTCTGTAGGAGCATTTTTGGTATCACACCAAGATACATACTTCCTCCAGATACGGTGATAATGCTTCGCCGTTACTTCCTTCCAAGCCTTTATCAGAGTAGGGATAACTTCCTCCGGAATACCCCTCTCTGCTAGGATTCGGTGTTCAACCGCCATGCCGTCAAACGCAACCGCGGTAAGTCTTGGAACATGCAAGGCCCCTGCTGTAACAGGTCTTCCCTGAGAGGAAGAGGCCACGGATCTTCTGTGAGCATTTCCTGAAGATCCGAATACCAGGCCCTTCGAGGCCAATCTGGAACCACGAGTATTGTTTGTACTCTGTTTCGTCTTATGATTCTCAACACTTTTGAGATGAGAGGTAGAGGAGGGAACACATAGACCGACTGAAACACCCATGGTGTCACTAGGGCGCCTACCGCTACTGCCTGAGGGTCCCTTGACCTGGCACAATACCTCCGAAGCTTTTTGTTGAGGCGTGACGCCATCATGTCTATTTGAGGAAGTCCCCAAAGACTTGCTATCTCTGCAAAGACCTCTTGATGAAGTCCCCACTCTCCTGGATGGAGATCGTGTCTGCTGAGGAAGTCTGCTTCCCAGTTGTCCACTCCCGGTATGAAGACTGCCGACAGAACACTTACGTGATTTTCTGCCCAGCGCAGAATTCTGGTGGCTTCCGCCATTGCCAGTCTGCTCCTTGTCCCACCTTGGCGTTTTACATGAGCCACTGCTGTGACGTTGTCTAATTGAATCAGAACCGGTAGGTCGCGAAGAAGATACTCCGCTTGTCGTAGGCTGTTGTATATGGCCCTCAATTCCATTACGTTGATGTGTAGACAAGCCTCCTGGCTTGACCATATCCCCTGAAAATGTCTTCCTTTTGTGACTGCTCCCGATCCTCGGAGGCTCGCGTCCGTGGTCACCAGAACCCAGTCTTGAATGCCGAACCTGCGACCCTCTAGAAGGTGAGCACTCTGCAGCCACCACAGGAGAGACACCCTGGCCCTGGGGGACAGGCTTATCTTTTGATGAAGGTGTAGATGGGACCCCAACCATTTGTCGAGAAGGTCCCACTGAAACGTCCTCGCATGGAACCCGCCGAAGGGGATGGCCTCGTAGGCTGCCACCATTTTTCCCAGAACTCGAGTGCATTGATGAACAGACACTCTTTTTGGTTTTAGCAGGTCCCTGACCATGTTCTGGATGTCCTGGGCTTTTTCTATTGGTAGAAAAAACCTCTTCTGTTCTGTGTCCAGAATCATGCCTAGGAATGATAGTCGAGTCGTTGGAAGCAACTGAGATTTTGGCAGATTGAGAATCCAACCGTGTTGATGTAACACTCTCAGGGAGAGTGACACGCTTTTCAGCAATTTATCCCTTGATCTCGCCTTTATCAGGAGATCGTCCAAGTACGGGATAATTGTGACACCCTGCTTGCGCAGGAGCACCATCATTTCCGCCATTACCTTGGTGAAAATCCTCGGGGCCGTGTAAAGCCCAAACGGCAACGTCTGAAACTGGTAATGACAGTCCTGTACCACGAAACGCAGATATTCTTGATGAAGAGGAAATATGGGGACATGAAGGTAGGCATCCTTCGCGTCCAGCGACACCATAAAATCCCCTGCTTCCAGACTGGATATCACAGTCCGGAGTGATTCCATCTTGAATTTGAACTTTTTCAAGTATAGGTTTAGTGATTTTAGATTCAAAATTGGTCTGACCGAACCATCCGGCTTCGGGAACACAAACATTGTTGAATAGTACCCTTTGCCCTGTTGGCCTAGGGGAACCTTGACAATCACTTGCTGTTGACACAGCTTTTGAATTGCATTTAATACCACTTCTCTCTCCGGGGGAGAGGTTGGCAAGGCCGACTTGAGAAATCGGCGAGGGGGCACCTCTTCGAACTCCAGTTTGTAACCTTGGGATACAATTTCCAACGCCCAAGGATCCACGCCTGATAGGACCCAGACCTGGCTGAAGAGTCGAAGACGTGCCCCCACCGGTGCGGACTCCCTCCGTGGAGCCCCAGCGTCATGCGGTGGATTTAGCAGAAGCCGGGGAGGAATTCTGCTCCTGGGAACTAGCCGAAGCAGGTGTTCTCTTACCTCTACCCTTACCTCTGTCGAGGAAAGAGGAGCCCCAACCTCTTCTGGACTTATGCGACCGAAAGGACTGCATCTGATATTGTGGGGTTTTCTTTTGCTGTGAGGGAACAAAAGGCAAAAAAGTAGATTTACCCGCGGTAGCTGTGGAAACCAGGTCCGCGAGACCGTCCCCAAACAAAACTTCACCCTTGTAAGGTAAAACCTCCATATGCTTTTTTGAGTCTGCATCACCCGACCATTGGCGGGTCCACAGAGCTCGCCTTGCCGAAACTGCCATGGCGTTAGCTCTGGAGCCAAGCAGTCCCACGTCTCTTTGAGCGTCTCTCATATACAAGACTGCGTCCTTAATGTGGCCTAAAGTCAGTAAAATGGTATCCTTGTCCAGGGGTGTTTTATGCGCGGGATTTTTTTAAGCCAGGGGAGAACAAATAAGGGGGTGCCCGCAGACGTTTCGGCTATTGACGGCCATTACTTAGTATAGGGAGATCTAGACATGTCAATAACTCTGGACAGATGCACAGCGTAATAATAGCTAATAAAATGGGGTAGTTGTAAACCACCTTCTCTACGAGTGCGGGTCAGTGTGAATTGGGAAAGCCGGTGCCCCCTCCGCCCCCAAACAAAACGATCAACTGATGACTGTAAAGTAGTGAAAAAGGAAGTTGGTACTGTTATAGGCAATGTTTGCAGCAGATACAGAACTTTAGGAAGGATCGTCATCTTTACCGTGTTAATCCTACCCAGCCAAGTAAATTGAAGTGCAGACCATCTATTAAAATCCGTGGTAATCTTATGCAGTAATGGAAGAAAATTTACCCGGTATAAGTCAGTGAGGTCTTTAGTCAAAAGAACTCCTAAGTACTTTAGCTGAGTAGGATGCCACTGAAATGGAAACGAATCTCGGATGCCTTCCAGTACTCGTGCAGGCGTTGAAATTTTCAAGGCCACTGACTTAGTGTAATTTACCTTAAAATTGGAGAGCAAGTTGAACCTATTAAATTCTTGCATAAGCGCTGGAAGGGAAGTTACCGGGTCCGTCAAAGTAGCCAAAAGGTCGTCCGCATACAGTGCCAATTTGTGTTCCCGTTTTCCCGCCCATACGCCGTGAATATTTGGATTGGCCCGAATTGCTCTCGCAAGTGCCTCCATGCAGAGAACAAATATAAGCGGGGACAGGGGGCAGCCTTGTCTTGTTCCGTTTCGTATCATTAAGGGAGCAGAGATGGCACCATTCACACGGACTCTAGCCGATGGCAACTTATACAGAGTCAATATACGGCTAAGACAGGTCGGACCCAGACCCATATGCTCGAGAAGACCTTCCATGAACTGCCAATCTATCCTGTCAAAGGCCTTCTCCGCATCAGTGGACAAGAGGACCATATGGGAGGACCCGCTTTGAGATCAATAACTTTGGAAGTGTTATCTTTAGCCTCTCGTCCCAGTATAAATCCCACCTGGTCCCCATGAACCACCTGCGGGAGAAGGCGGCCCAAACGGCCCGCAAGCAGTTTGGCAAAGAGTTTAATGTCGCAGTTGAGGAGGGAAATGGGTCGGTAACTCGAGCCCTGGGTGGGGTCTTTACCCTCTTTTGGGATTACAGTTATATGTGCTTCCAAGGTCTGCGGAGAAAACCCTGTCTCGGCAGAGATGGCATTGCACGCCTTCAAGAAGAGGGGCAACAAGGATTGTTTAAAGGCTTTATAGTATCCGACTGGGAAACCATCCGGGCCCGGACTCTTCCCAGTCGGTGTAGCCGCCAAGGCTATTTCCAGCTCCTCTAGAGTAAAGGGTTGATCCAGGGTGTCTAAGTCTGACTCAGGAAGTTTTGGAAATTCGACTTCTGCCAGGTATCTCTGTATCAATATCCTCAGATCAGCGGTAGCTTGAGGGGTTTGATCCTTTCTAAGATTATAGAGGGACTCGTAGTAATTTTGGAAGGAATGAGCAATCTGAGGCAATGTATTTACAGCACGTCCCCCCGGCTCTTGAATGGAGCGAACATAAGACCAGTCTTTGAGCCCTTAATGCCCTAGCGAGCATAGCACCTGGTTTGTTGCCCCACAAATAAAATTTATGGCGACACTTGGTCATTCCCAATTTAGTTTTATCCCATAAAAGTTTATTAAGGGCTTAACGAGCCTCAGTTAGTTCAAGAAAAACCCTGGCAAGGGAGGACTGTTGCAGTGCCTCTAGAGTCGCAATTCGTTCAATGAGCTGCAGCCTCTGCGCCATTCGCTCCTTCTTGAGCTGAGAGCCAAGCTCTATACATTTTCCCCGGACTACACATTTATGTGCCTCCCAAATTGTAACTGCACTAACGTCCGGGGTGTCATTTGTCGCAATATAGTCTGAGATGGCGGATGCGAGTTTAGCCTTTAAACAAGGATCTTGCGTCAAGAAATTATTAAATCTCCATGACCATGGTGTGATAGGGGCTGGTGAAAGTGCAACAGAGATATAGACCGGGGCATGGTCCGACCATGTGATGTGCCCAATTGTACTTGAAGGGAATATATGTAAAAACCTATGCTCAACTAAGAAGTAGTCTGGGCGTGAGTACATATTATGAGGAGAGGAAAAGAAGGTGTAATCCTTTCCGGTCGGGTGTTGAGTTCTCCACAAGTCCATCAACTGAAACTCACGGAGAAGTCGGCTCACACGGCTGTGGTCCCGTGTCAGCTGTCTAGTCAGGGAAGGTGAACAGTCTATCCCCGGGTCTAAGGACCAGTTAAAGTCGCCCCCCATAATCAGTCGCCGTTCTTTAAGGGGCTCAAGTTGTCGCAGTATTTTGGTGAAAAACTGTTGTTGACGTTTATTAGGAGCGTATATGTTAACAAGAGTATAGACCTGGTTATGTATTATGCATTTAACAACCTGGCACCGACCTTCTTCCAGAGTCAGGTGAGAAGCATCTGTGACCGGGACCCGACGTGCCACTAAAATCGCTACCCCCAGAGATTTACTGGCAGCGTTATTGCAGCAAAAAACCTGGGGATAACGATAGTTTGCTAATTTAGGGGAGGCTTGAGTTTTAAAGTGGGTCTCTTGGAGGAAAGCAATGTCTATACGCTCCGCCCATAACTCCCGTAGCAAAGTGGACCGCTTTTCGGGGATATTGAGCCCCTTCACGTTGAAGGAACATAGCCTAAGGTCAGAAGACATTGGAAAGGCTGAATTTGTTGTCTACAGTGAGCGATAAAAACATTTACTTACCGAAAGTGTGAAGAAGGTACTGGGTCCGATCATATTGGGTACCTCGGGCTGCAATGGAGACAGGCGGGGAGACCAAGATAGAAGGGGAAAGAAGAAAGAGCAAGAAAAAGAAAAGCGCAAAAAGAAAGATCAATACAGAGAACATAGAACTATATGATAATAATATTACGTCTTGTAAAATGGCAATTTCACCACCGTTAAGTCGTAGGGAGGTCATACCCACGACTTAAGAGCCAAAGCAGGCAGGCGGCCTGACCCAACTGGGGCACAGCAGAGACAACACAACCTCGGGACAAGAGCAGCACAGCATGTAACTAAGGAGACTCCAATAATAACCAGCTAACATCATTATTATGTATACAAGGGTCCCCCTATTCAGTAGTAAACGCAGTGGGGACAATCATCTCTATTTAGAAAATTGAGCAGAATCTTATAAAAAGCAATAGAATGCAACAGATCCAATTAACAGGAGTGTCAGGGGAGGGGAGGGGTGGAAGCGTGCAAAGGTAATATCAATAAGTGACTAAACTTTAAAGCAGACTCTCTGGTGTGGAGGAAGAGCAATGACCTAGCACTGCAATCCTAAATTAGCTCCACCAAGCATCGGAGGCCCAAGCAAAGCCGCTCAAGACCAAGCTATATCAAGCAACTTTAAATCAAGGATAAAGAGATAAGTTATATATCAAGTCCCAGCCTAGCCATTGTTCTGGGGCGACCGAGTCGACCCCCGTTTCCTGTTGCTGACCGGGGTCCAAGACGCCCGCGGGGCTGGAGGCTTCGGAGGTTCAAAACGATAGTAGGCTTGTGTCCACTCCGGTAAGGCAGGTTTAGGTATAGACAATGTGGAACAGAAATTATCCAAGTCGTCTGGCGTATGCAAGAAAACCTGTCTTCCCTCAAATGTGGCTTGAAAATTAAAGGGAAAGCCCCATCGGAATCTTACACCCTTCTCTTTAGGAGCCTCTGTCAGGGGCTTAAGAGATCTATGTTGCTGGAGCGTAGACCATGACAGGTCTGGAAAGATCTGAATCACATTCTTATCAAATTCCAGTCGATCTAGTTTGCGGGCTTTAGTAAGAATCTCCTCCTTAACGTGATAGTAATGAAGACGACATATAACGTCTCTGGGAGCCTCAGAAGAAAGACCTTTCGGGCGCAGTGCTCTATGAGCCCTGTCAAACAATATGATGTTGTCCGGATTAGCATCAATGATCTCGTTGAAGATCTTAGTAAGGGCGTCTGCTATCCCCGGACCCTGGACATCTTCCGGTAACCCCCTGATGCGTAAGTTGTTTCTCCGTCCTCTGTTGTCAAGGTCGTCTCGTCGACACCAGAGAGCCCTCAGTTCCTGAGCCTGAAGAGTAACAGTATCGCAGAGCTTTCGTTCAAATGAGGATACTTCATGGACGTGGTCTTCCATATCTGAAACTCGATGGGATATTTGAGAGATATCTGCCTGCAGTACGGAGATCTCAGACTTGACCGTGTCACGTATCTTTTGTTCCAGATCCAGAAAGTCTCTTTTGGTAGGCAGATCCTTTTTGGTAGGAAGCGAACGCAAGTAGGTCAAAACATCCGCCATTGAGGTTTCAGGCCCCTTGTCCATCGGTGAAGAGTCGGCTCCCGCCATCTCTCCGATGTCAGCAGGAGAGCCAGACACACAGGGCGATGAACGAGTGTCCTCACTTTCAGTGTCCGGTTGAAGATAGCGAAACAAATTAGATTGTTGGGATTTGTCACCAGATTTCTTAGCTGCAGATGATTTCCCTCCCCTCTTAGTTTTCCCCATCAGCAGATGTTATGCATCATAACTTATAGTAAAACAGAGGAAAGTCACATAGGTGGATCAGAAGCACTCCATATCAGACTTGAGAGTCCCCGTTGCGGTACGAGTGTCCCAGGCTATGTCATCAGCCACCAGACCCCATTGTATGCGGGTGATCTAGGGGGTCATGGCGTGGAGCAAGGGTCTAATTCAAGGCATTAGTGCTGCAGGGGGGAGGTCTGAATATTTTGTGAGACAAGTTGACAGGAATCAGTCATTAAATGCCTCTAAACACCAGGCACCCCAGGGTACAATGGAAGGTGGATGTAGCTTAATTAGTGCAGCAGCACTGGGTATGTAATAGGCTTATTTCAGAGAGGCCAAGCCAGGGAGATCCCAGTCTCTGTGCAGCCAGTGTGCACTGTTATATATGGTTTAAAATGGCCGCCGCAGCAAAGACAGGCAGGGAGACACAGTGCTGTGTCTGGTTCCCCCGTTATAGTAAGGTACCTGTGGGTCCAGGAGGGGTCTCCACGTCGTGGGGGAGTTGAAGGGACGTCCACAGGGCGCTGAACGGGTCCCGCCGCGGCCGCGCGCCGGTCCGGAGCTTCCCGCCGGGCAGTCTCCAAACTCGAGGCCCCGGCTTCACTGCACGATGTAGGCCGCACCGCCGGAGCAGCCTGTACGGACACGCCGCTGCTCGGGGCCGCACTGCAGGTCACTCTCCGCCGCGGGCAGGCCACCTGGGGCCAGTCAGGCCCGGGGGGAGCAGCGTAAAAATATGTAGTGGAGTGAAATATGCAGGAGCCCTGCTGCTGCACTTCTGCCCAGGGTTACAGCCAGGCCACGCCCGCCTACCTCAGGTTTCTTTTCCTTATACATGCGCACCCTCGTGTCAGGGACAGAGGAGTCATCTGACACGAGGTCATCTGACACGAGAAACATCTTTTATTGCCATAATCATATAATGAATACTTTTGGCAACCTTAGGGTGCAACCTTGCCTCAACGTAGTCGACACTGGAGTCAGAATCCGTGTCGGTATCAGTGTCTACTATTTGTGATAAGGGACGCTTTTGAGACCCTGACGGGCCCTGTGACCCAGCCACATCCGCAGATTGACTCCCTGATGTTTCCTTGGACTCAGCTTTGTCCATTCTCTTATGTAATAAGGTCACATTAGCATTTAAAATATTCCACATATCATACCAATCATGAGTCGGCGTTGCCGACGGAGACACCACAATCATCTGCTCCACCTCCTCCTTGGATGAGCCTTCCGCTTCAGACATGTCGACACACGCGTACCACACCCTCACACACACACAGGGATATATCTATAAGGGGGCAGTTCCCCAACAAGGCCCTTTGGAGAGACAGAGAGAGAGAGTATGCCAGCATACACCCAGCGCCAACTGACACTGGAAACAATTCCCAGATTTAGCGCTTTTATATTAAGTCAATCGTGTAATACACTCACTGCGCCAAAATGTGCCCCCCCCCCCCCCTCTTTTTCAGCCCTGTATCACCGTTCTGCAGGGGAGAGTCCGGGGAGACAGCTTCTCTTCAGCACACTGTGGAGAAAATGGCGCTGGTTAGTGCTGTGCGACCAAGCTCCGCTCCCTCTAGTGGCGGGCTTCGGTCCCGCTCAAATTCACAAACAATGGCTGGGGATGAACATATTCACTGACACCGCAGCCCATATGTATCTAACATGCCAAAAATAGAAGTATATATTGCTGCCCAGGGCGCCGCCCCTGAGCCCTGCACCCATCAGTGCCTGCCGTGTGTGTAACCTGTGGGAGCAATGGCGCGCAGCGGAGTCCCCAGCATCCTCTAGGACGTAAGAGAAACGCTGCGCGTTACCTCAGTGAAGATCTGAAGTCTTCTGCCGCCTTAGAAGTCTTCTTTCTTCGTTATACTCACCCGGCTTCTATCTTCCGGCTCTGCGAGGAGGACGGCGGCGCGGCTCTGAGACGAACGGCAGGGGGAGACCTGCGTTCCGATCCCTCTGGAGCAGCGGTGCAAGTATGCGGGTACGCTCGGGTACGGAGTACCCTTAAGAATTTGGCAGCGGGTACGCAGTACCACCTGCCACACACTTTGCCCTTACCACAATTATAATGTGCCTCAAAGCAACAAGACCATGGTGCTTGGCAGCATGACAGGTCCTCCCACTTTGTCAGGGTTTCTGGGACTGTGACAGTGGCTGTATTTTCCTGTTATAATGGAGGCATTACTATATATTGTTATTAAATTGGGGGCGTTACTATATATTTCTATTATACTGGAGGCATTACTATATATTTTTAGCCTTGCCTCCAGATTCCCCCCAAAAAGGGCTGTCGTGTGGCCACACCGCTAGTGTCATGTAGCCACTCCCACTAGCAGCATGTGGCCATGCTCCCTCACAACACATGACCACGCCCATTTTTCGGCACTCAGTACCACTAAGAAAATATTTCTACTTGCACCACTGCTCTGAAGCTAATGGTGTCCAGTAGCCTAAGAAGCAGAGCCTATCAGTTAAGTAGGTCTGCTTCTCTCCCCTCAGTCCCACGATGCAGGGAGCCTGTTGCCAGCAGTGCTCCCTGAAAATACAAAACCTAACAAAATTCTTTTATCAGAGAAACTCAGTAGAGCTCTCCTGTAGAGCACCCATTCTCCTCTGGGCACAGAATCTAACTGAGGTTTGGAGGAGGGGCATAGAGGGAGGAGCCAGTGCACACCCATTCTAAAGTTCTTTATAGTGCCTATGTCTCCTGCGGAGCCCGTCTATACCCCATGGTCCTTACGGAGTCCCCAGCATCCTCTAGGACGGAAGAGGGGGGAAAAATAGTTTTTTTTTATTTATTTATACATTTTATTTTATTTATTTAAAAATGTTTTCACAGAAAATGGAGAAAGGAACCGAAATCTTACATGGACATTTTAAATCTCTACCAGATGGCACAGTTGATAAAACCAAAGTTATTTGTAAACACTGCAAAGCTGAATTTTCTTATCACCAGAGTACTTCGAGTCTGAAGTATCACTTAAATGCAATACACACCGTTGATGCCAGCAACTCACCCACTCAAACAAACAGTGGAGGGAAGCTTCGGCAGACTACGTTGGATACAGCGTATGGGAGAAGTATAGATAAACCAAAGCAAGAAAAGCTAACAAATAACATAGCGAATTGGATAGCTACAAACTGGCCAATTAGTATTGTCGAAGATGTCGGTCTGAGGAACGTTCTTAGGATCGCAACGAATGACAGCAGGTATGAGCCTCCCTCAAGAAGCACCATCACAAGAAGAATACATGACTTGTATGAAAAGGAGAGGACTACAAAAGCGATGGCGTTACAATGTGCACCACATGTTGCTCTCACTGGAGATTACTGGACATCGCTGGGTAACCATAATTACCTCGGAGTTACAGTGCATTATATTGATGAACAGTGGGAGCTACATTCACATGCTCGGACTGTAATAAAAACAGAAGAGAGACATTTTGCTGAAATGTGCGCTGAACATTTTATTCATGTTGCACAGGAGTGGAACATTTCAGATAAAGGGGGTAATTCCAAGTTGATCGCAGCAGGAATTTTTTTAGCAGTTGGGCAAAACCATGTGCACTGCAGGGGAGGTAGATATAACATGTGCAGAAAGAGTTAGATTTGGGTGGGTTATTTTATTTCTGTGCAGGGTAAATACTGGCTGCTTTATTTTTACACTGCAAATTAGATTGCAGATTGAATACACCACACCCAAATCTAACTCTCTCTGCACATGTGAAATCTGCCTCCCCTGCAGTGCACATGGGGGGTAATTCCAAGTTGATCGCAGCAGGAATTCTTTTAGCAGTTGGGCAAAACCATGTGCACTGCAGGGAGGCAGATATAACATGTGCAGAAAGAGTTAGATTTGGGTGGGTTATTTTGTTTCTGTGCAGGGTAAATACTGGCTGCTTTATTTTTACACTGCAATTTAGATTGCAGATTGAACACACCACACCCAAATCTAACTCTCTCTGCACATGTTATATCTGCCTCCCCTGCAGTGCACATGGTTTTGCCCAACTGCTAAAAAAATTCCTGCTGCGATCAACTTGGAATTACCCCCAAAGTCGGCACACTTAGCACAGATAGTGCAAGAAATATGATTGCTGCTGCAAGACACCTGCCTTTTGAACATATCCCCTGCACTGCGCACAGTCTCCAGCGTTCTGTCACAGTGTCTCTGCAGAACAGTGCGTCTGACAATGTCCTGGCCAAATGCAGATAAGTTGTTGGCCACTTTAAACACAGTCCAGCAAGTGCTGCAGAATTAGAAAAACAACAAATTCAACATAGACAAAAGAAGGAGTCACTTATACAAGATATTACAACCAGATGGAATTCGACTCTGGACATGATAAAAAGTGTCTGTAGAAATGAACAGCCACTGAGGGATGTCCTCACCACACACAACACCAAGATTGCCATGCCAACTACAGCTGAAATGGACAAACTGCAGAGGTTGGAAACGCTACTGGAGCCCTGCAGGTATATTTTACATACTTCATATATTTCATTTTTCCACTGTCCTTTCTGTAAAAAATATAGCATGAATGGGATGTAGTTAGGTAGGTTTAGGCACTTACTGGTGGTGGGTAGGGAGCAGGGAGGGTTAGTAGGGAGCAGGGAGGGTTAGGGTTTGGCTGCATGGAGGGAGAGTTAGGGTTAGGCAGCACCAGCGGACTTTTTGGGTTAGGCACTATGCAGGGAGGGTTAAGGGTAGGGAGGGTTAGTATACTTACCGGGGACTTTTGGGTATCTGGATTCCAGGATGCCGCTGTCGGTCTTCTGACCACCAGCATTCTCCTGTACCCAAAGAAATGGGTTTGATTTTTTTTTTGCTGTTGCAGGTATGTGACTGAACTTCTGGGAGGAGAAAAGTATGTTTCATGCTCTGTGGTTCTGCCTGCTTTTTGCCATCTCTCTCGGGTCATGGAGAGTTCAGATGATGACCCAGCCTACGTGGTCAAATTTAAGTCTACATTCAGAACAGACCTGGAGACACGCAAAGAAAATGCCAACATTGCATATCTGAAGATTGCTACCGCATTGGACCCTAGATTCAAGGACCTCAAGTGTATACCCAGAGCTGAGAGGGGTGAGGTGTGGGCCTTAGTCACCAACTTACTAAAGGAACAGAGGTTTGTTGCAGAGAAACCTGTGGAAGCAACAACATCAGAGCCACCAAATAAAAAGTTAGCCCTATTGGCTGCTTCATCAGTCTGATTCTGAACAGGAGGAAGATTCAGTTGAGAACATGGGGGGTAATTCTGAGTTGATGCAGCAGGAACTTTGTTAGCAGTTGGGCAAAACCATGTGCACTGCAGGGGAGGCAGATATAACATGTGCAGAGAGAGTTAGATTTGGGTGGGTTATTTTGTTTCTGTGCAGGGTAAATACTGGCTGCTTTATTGTTACACTGCAATTAAGATTGCGGATTGAACTCACCACACCCAAATCTAACTCTCTCTGCACATGTTATATCTGCCTCCCCTGCAGTGCACATGGTTTTGCCCAACTGCTAAAAAATTTCCTGCTGTGATCAACTTGGAATTACCCCCAGTGTGCGTCGATTCAGAGCGGAGCCCACCATCAGTACAGAGTCCTGTCCATTAGAGTGGTGGTCCAAACATGCAGGCTCACACAGCAGGCTGGCCTCCATTGCACAGAAGTACTTGGCCACACCTGCAACATCAGTACCCTGTGAAAGGTTGTTTTCTCCTGCTGGTCATATTGTACAGAAGAAGAGAGTTTCTTTATCATCTGAAAATGTAAATAACCTTGTGTGCAGAGGAGTAAATAGGTTACACACCTAAAATATATCTGTCCAATCTGGTGGGAACAAAAATCTGGGAAAGAAAACAGATTTAGATTCTCAGAAAACATATTATTTTATTTTTAACGTTTTTTTAAATGCAACTGTGTTAAGGGAAAAACTGCAAACCAAATGTTATTGCAGTGTTGTTTAATGTTATTGCACTGTTGTTCATATAGAAGTACTAAAAGTGCGCAATACACCACTTTTGAATTATTTATTGACTTTAGTCGGCTAACAATACGATTAATTGCGATTAAAAATGTTAATCGTTGCCCAGCACTAATATATATATATATATATACCCTCCATACCCACAGTGTACAACATATCCATCGCCCACACCCACATGGTGCCCTGCATAACTACACCCCCACAGTACCCATAACACCCTCCATATCCACATAGTACTCCTTATATATCCTTCATACCCACACCGTGCACACCATATGTACACCCCCCCCCCCACAGTGCCTATAATACCCTCCATACTCACACAGTGCCCAGCATACACACCCCTCTGTGCCTATAATACCCTCCATACCCACACAGTGCCCAGCATGCACACCCCTCCGTGCCTATAATACCCTCCATACCCACACAGTGCCCAGCATACACACCCCTCAGTGCCTATAATACCCTCCAAACCCACACAGTGCCCAGCATGCACACCCCTCCGTGCCTATAATACCCTCCATACCCACACAGTGCCCAGCATACACACCCCTCAGTTCCTATAATACCCTCCATACCCACACAGTGCCCAGCATACACACCCCTCAGTTCCTATAATACCCTCCATACCCACACAGTGCCCAGCATGCACACCCCTCCGTGCCTATAATACCCTCCATACCCACACAGTGCCCAGCATGCACACCCCTCAGTGCCTATAATACCCTCCATACCCACACAGTGCCCAGCATACACACCCCTCAGTTCCTATAATACCCTCCATACCCACACAGTGCCCAGCATACACACCCCTCAGTTCCTATAATACCCTCCATACCCACACAGTGCCCAGCATACACACCCCTCAGTTCCTATAATACCCTCCATACCCACACAGTGCCCAGCATGCACACCCCTCCGTGCCTATAATACCCTCCATACCCACACAGTGCCCAGCATGCACACCCCTCAGTGCCTATAATACCCTCCATACCCACACAGTGCCCAGCATACACACCCCTCAGTTCCTATAATACCCTCCATACCCACACAGTGCCCAGCATGCACACCCTCAGTGCCTATAATACCCTCCATAACCACACAGTGCCCAGCATGCACACCCCTCAGTGCCTATAATACCCTCCATACCCACACAGTGCCCAGCATACACACCCCTCAGTTCCTATAATACCCTCCATACCCGCACAGTGCCCAGCATGCACACACCTCCGTGCCTATAATACCCTCCATACCCACACAGTGCCCAGCATACACACCCCTCCGTGCCTATAATACCCTCCATACCCACACAGGGCCCAGCATACACACCCCTCAGTTCCTATAATACCCTCCATACCCACACAGTGCCCAGCATGCACACCCCTCCGTGCCTATAATACCCTCCATACCCACACAGTGCCCAGCATACACACCCCTCAGTTCCTATAATACCCTCCATACCCACACAGTGCCCAGCATGCACACCCCTCCGTGCCTATAATACCCTCCATACCCACACTGCCCAGCATACACACCCCACAGTGCCTATAATACCCTCCATACCCACACTGCCCAGCATGCACACCCCTCCGTGCCTATAATACCCTCCATACCCACACAGTGCCCAGCATACACACCCCTCCGTGCCTATAATACCCTCCATACACACACAGTGCCCAGCATACACACCCCTCAGTTCCTATAATACCCTCCATACCCACACAGTGCCCAGCATGCACACCCCTCCGTGCCTATAATACCCTCCATACCCACACAGTGCCCAGCATACACACCCCTCAGTGCCTATAATACCCTCCATACCCACACAGTGCCCAGCATACATACCCCTCAGTTCCTATAATACCCTCCATACCCACACAGTGCCCAGCATACACACCCCACAGTGCCTATAATACCCTCCATACCCACACAGTGCCCAGCATACACAACCCTCAGTGCCTATAATACCCTCCATACCCACACAGTGCCCAGCATGCACACCCCTCAGTGCCTATAATACCCTCCATACCCACACAGTGCCCAGCATAAACACCCCTCAGTTCCTATAATACCCTCCATACCCACACAGTGCCCAGCATGCACACCCCTCCGTGCCTATAATACCCTCCATACCCACACAGTGCCCAGCATACACACCCCTCCGTGCCTATAATACCCTCCATACCCACACAGTGCCCAGCATGCACACCCCTCCGTGCCTATAATACCCTCCATACCCACACTGCCCAGCATACACACCCCACAGTGCCTATAATACCCTCCATACCCACACAGTGCCCAGCATACACACCCCACAGTGCCTATAATACCCTCCATACCCACACAGTGCCCAGCATACACACCCCTCAGTTCCTATAATACCCTCCATACCCACACAGTGCCCAGCATACACAGCCCTCAGTGCCTATAATACCCTCCATACCCACACAGTGCCCAGCATACACACCCCTCAGTTCCTATAATACCCTCCATACCCACACAGTGCCCAGCATACACACCCCTCTGTGCCTATAATACCCTCCATACCCACACAGTGCCCAGCATACACACCCCACAGTGCCTATAATACCCTCCATACCCACACAGTGCCCAGCATACACACCCCACAGTGTCTATAATACCCACACAGTACCCAGCATACACACCCCACAGTGCCCATAATACCCTCCATAACCACACAGTGCCCAGCATACATACCCCAGAGTGCCTATAATACCCACACAGTGCCCAGCATACATACCCCTCCGTGCCTATAATACCCTCCATACCCACACAGTGCCCAGCATACACACCCCTCCGTGCCTATAATACCCTCCATACCCACACATTGCCCAGCATACACACCCCTCAGTTCCTATAATACCCTCCATACCCACACATTGCCCAGCATACACACCCCTCAGTTCCTATAATACCCTCCATACCCACACAGTGCCCAGCATACACACCCCTCCGTGCCTATAATACCCTCCATACCCACACAGTGCCCATCATACACACCCCTCAGTGCCTATAATACCCTCCATACCCACACAGTGCCCAGCATACACACCCCACAGTGCCTATAATACCCACACAGTGCCCAGCATACACACCCCACAGTGCCCATAATACCCTCCATAACCACACAGTGCCCAGCATACATACCCCACAGTGCCTATAATACCCACACAGTGCCCAGCATACATACCCCTCCGTGCCTATAATACCCTCCATACCCACACAGTGCCCAGCATACACACCCCTCCGTGCCTATAATACCCTCCATACCCACACAGTGCCCAGCATACATACCCCACAGTGCCTATAATACCCACACAGTGCCCAGCATACATACCCCTCAGTTCCTATAATACCCTCCATACCCACACAGTGCCCAGCATACACACCCCTCAGTGCCTATAATACCCTCCATACCCACACAGTGCCCAGCATACATACCCCACAGTGCCTATAATACCAACACAGTACCCAGCATACATACTCCTCAGTTCCTATAATACCCTCCATACCCACACAGTGCCCAGCATACACCTCCTTCAGTGACTATAATACCCTCCATACCCACACAGTGCCCAGCATACATACCCCTCAGTTCCTATAATACCCTCCATACCCACACAGTGCCCAGCATACACACCCCTCAGTGCCTATAATACCCTCCATACCCACACAGTGCCCAGCATACATACCCCTCAGTTCCTATAATACCCTCCATACCCACACATTGCCCAGCATACACACCCCTCAGTTCCTATAATACCCTCCATACCCACACAGTGCCCAGCATACACACCCCTCAGTGCCTATAATACCCTCCATACCCACACAGTGCCCAGCATACACACCCCTCAGTGCCTATAATACCCTCCATACCCACACAGTGCCCAGCATACACACCCCACAGTGCCTATAATACCCACACAGTGCCCAGCATACACACCCCATAGTGCCCATAATACCCTCCATAACCACACAGTGCCCAGCATACATACCCCACAGTGCCTATAATACCCACACAGTGCCCAGCATACATACCCCTCCGTGCCTATAATACCCTCCATACCCACACAGTGCCCAGCATACACACCCCTCCGTGCCTATAATACCCTCCATACCCACACAGTGCCCAGCATACATACCTCACAGTGCCTATAATACCCACACAGTGCCCAGCATACATACCCCTCAGTTCCTATAATACCCTCCATACCCACACAGTGCCCAGCATACACACCCCTCAGTGCCTATAATACCTTCCATACCCACACAGTGCCCAGCATACATACCCCACAGTGCCTATAATACCAACACAGTGCCCAGCATACATACTCCTCAGTTCCTATAATACCCTCCATACCCACATAGTGCCCAGCATACACGTCCTTCAGTGACTATAATATCCTCCATACCCACACAGTGCCCAGCATACATACCCCTCAGTTCCTATAATACCCTCCATACCCACACAGTGCCCAGCATACACACCCCTCAGTTCCTATAATACCCTCCATACCCACACAGTGCCCAGCATACATACCCACACAGTGCCTATAATACCCTTCATACCCACACAGTGCCCAGCATACACACCCCACAGATCCTATAATACCATCCATACCCACACAGTGCCCAGCATACCTACCCACACAGTGCCTATAATACCCTTCATACCCACACAGTGCCCAGCATACATATCCCTCAGTTCCTATAATACCCTCCATACCCACACAGTGCCCAGCATACACACCCCTCAGTGCCTATAATACCCTCCATACCCACACAGTGCCCAGCATACATACCCCTCAGTTCCTATAATACCCTCCATACCCACACAGTGCCCAGCATACACACCCCTCAGTTCCTATAATGCCCTCCATACCCACACAGTGCCCAGCATACATACCCACACAGTGCCTATAATACTCTTCATACTCACACAGTGCCCAGCATACACACCCCACAGTTCCTATAATACCCTCCATACCCACACAGTGCCCAGCATACATACCCACACAGTGCCTATAATACCCTTCATACCCAGACGGTACACACCGCACAGTGCCCATTATACACTCTTCATGCCCACACAGTGCACTATATATATATACCTCCACAGTGCCCATAACACCATCCAACATCCCAGCTGCTATCCACCATTAACCCTCTCCCTACCCCCATCACTGCCCCACTATTGCCTGTTCCCAACCCCCTCCTTTCCCCCAGTATTGCCCAAACTTCTATCTACCCTTGCCCCTCCAGACCCTCAGCACTGCCCCCAGTACTGCCTGCCCTCACCCCCCATAATATAAGCGTGAAATGGTCAGACAGATAGGATATTGGTACGAAGATGTCACATGAAAGGGCCCCGAGTGTCCATGGCCTCCCTGAGGCCAACGACCAGGCAGCCATTACAGAACTATAGGCCTCGCATTCAAACGGACATGAATCCAGTTGATGGGAGTCCCTAATGCAGGCTATTGGTATACTGTATGTAGGCTATCGTCAGTGTGACCCACCTCTAATATATCAAAGTTGAAAGCAAAAACACAAATGTCATGTCAATTATGGGCACTGGTCACTAGATGGCGCCATTGTAGTAAAACAATAGGGAAAAAATTCTACATGAAATAGAATTTTTTTTTTTTTTCAAACAGCGTGCTCAAAATGAGTTATAATGACCCCTTGATACAGTGTTAATATAGTGACAGAACTGCGCATGCGCTGGGGCTGCAGTCACAGCGTTGCATGCCGGGAGCTGTAGTTTCCTCCTGCACACCTGACGGATGTGACCCCCCCCCCCCCCCCCCCCCCGGCTACTCAGGGCGGCTGTATACCCGCTGGGTGTGAATCAGTGGCGCAGGATGTCACAGCGGAGACTGTCCCGGATCAGGCATCAGCGAGGCAGCCTGCATCGGGGTCCTCGGAGTCGGTGCTGTGCGTGTGACGCAGTCAGAGTGCGCGGACAGTGTGTACTGGTCGCACACTGAGCATGTAATGTATTTGGCTGAGGGACAGGGCAGGTCACGTGTTACGGGAGCCCGGACTCGGAGACTGCAATCCGGAAGCGGCCGTTGGATCCATAGCTCGGTACTCGGCAGCCAGGCACTGTCAGGACTCAGGAGTCGCAGCAGAGCACCGAGCAGGAGCGGGACTGGAGATCCTCCTATTAGCTGGCGGGAGGGGGCTGCGGGCTCCGGGGTGACACAGAGATCGGTGACAGGTGAGCGGGTGGTGAGTGGAGAATGTGCAGCAACCATACAGTGATCAGGGCACTGAGCGGTGCGGGAGGCTGGGGGTATTATACAGGAGAAGGGCAGTGTGAGGCTTCGGGGTATTATACAGGAGAAGGGCAGTGTGAGGCTGGGGGGTATTATACAGGAGAAGGGCAGTGCGAGGCTGGGGGGTATTATACAGGAGAAGGGCAGTGTGAGGCTGGGGGTATTATACAGGAGAAGGGCAGTGTGAGGCTGGGGGGTATTATACAGGAGAAGGGCAGTGCGAGGCTGTGGGTATTATACAGGAGAAGGGCAGTGTGAGGCTAGGGGTATTATACAGGAGAAGGGCAGTGCGGGAGGCTGGGGGTATTATACAGAAGAAGGGCAGTGCGAGGCTGGGGGTATTATACAAGAGAAGGGCAGTGCGAGGCTGGGGGTATTATACAGGAGAAGGGCAGTGTGAGGCTGGGGGTATTATACAGGAGAAGGGCAGTGCGAGGCTGGGGGGTATTTAATACAGGAGAAGGGCAGTGCGAGGCTGGGGGGTATTATACAGGAGAAGGGCAGTGCGAGGCTGGGGGGTATTATACAGGAGAAGGGCAGTGCGAGGCTGGGGGGTATTATACAGGAGAAGGGCAGTGCGAGGCTGGGGGGTATTATACAGGAGAAGGGCAGTGCGAGGCTGGGGGGTATTATACAGGAGAAGGGCAGTGCGAGGCTGGGGGGTATTATACAGGAGAAGGGCAGTGCGGAAGGCTGGGGGTATTATACAGGAGAAGGGTAGTGCGGGAGGCTGGGGGTATTATACAGGAGAAGGGCAGTGTGAGGCTTCGGGGTATTATACAGGAGAAGGGCAGTGTGAGGCTGGGGGGTATTATACAGGAGAAGGGCAGTGCGGGAGGCTGGGGGTATTATACAGGAGAAGGGCAGTGCGGGAGGCTGGGGGTATTATACAGGAGAAGGGCAGTGCGGGAGGCTGGGGGTATTATACAGGAGAAGGGCAGTGTGAGGCTTCGGGGTATTATACAGGAGAAGGGCAGTGTGAGGCTTCGGGGTATTATACAGGAGAAGGGCAGTGCGGGAGGCTGGGGGGTATTATACAGGAGAAGGGCAGTGTGAGGCTTCGGGGTATTATACAGGAGAAGGGCAGTGTGAGGCTGGGGGTATTATACAGGAGAAGGGCAGTGCGGGAGGCTGGGGGTATTATACAGGAGAAGGGCAGTGCGAGGCTGGGGGTATTATACAAGAGAAGGGCAGTGCGAGGCTGGGGGTATTATACAGGAGAAGGGCAGTGCGAGGCTGGGGGTATTATACAGGAGAAGGGCAGTGCGAGGCTGGGGGGTATTTAATACAGGAGAAGGGCAGTGCGAGGCTGGGGGGTATTATACAGGAGAAGGGCAGTGCGAGGCTGGGGGGTATTATACAGGAGAAGGGCAGTGCGAGGCTGGGGGGTATTATACAGGAGAAGGGCAGTGCGAGGCTGGGGGGTATTATACAGGAGAAGGGCAGTGCGGAAGGCTGGGGGTATTATACAGGAGAAGGGTAGTGCGGGAGGCTGGGGGTATTATACAGGAGAAGGGCAGTGTGAGGCTTCGGGGTATTATACAGGAGAAGGGCAGTGTGAGGCTGGGGGGTATTATACAGGAGAAGGGCAGTGCGGGAGGCTGGGGGTATTATACAGGAGAAGGGCAGTGCGGGAGGCTGGGGGTATTATACAGGAGAAGGGCAGTGTGAGGCTTCGGGGTATTATACAGGAGAAGGGCAGTGTGAGGCTTCGGGGTATTATACAGGAGAAGGGTAGTGCGGGAGGCTGGGGGTATTATACAGGAGAAGGGCAGTGTGAGGCTTCGGGGTATTATACAGGAGAAGGGCAGTGTGAGGCTGTGGGGTATTATACAGGAGAAGGGCAGTGCGGGAGGCTGGTGGTATTATACAGGAGAAGGGCAGTGCGGGAGGCTGGGGGTATTATACAGGAGAAGGGCAGTGTGAGGCTTCGGGGTATTATACAGGAGAAGGGCAGTGTGAGGCTGTGGGGTATTATACAGGAGATGGGCAGTGCGAGGCTGGGGGTATTATACAGGAGAAGGGCAGTGCGGGAGGCTGGGGGTATTATACAGGAGAAGGGCAGTGCGGGAGGCTGGGGGTATTATACAGGAGAAGGGCAGTGCGGGAGGCTGGGGGTATTATACAGGAGAAGGGCAGTGCGGGAGGCTGGGGGTATTATACAGGAGAAGGGCAGTGCGGGAGGCTGGGGGTATTATACAGGAGAAGGGCAGTGCGGGAGGCTGGGGGTATTATACAGGAGAAGGGCAGTGCAAGGCTGGGGGGTATTACATGGGGAGGCCAGTGTGGGGCTGTCCTTTTGCTTTCAGTTCCAGTGAGATGTATACAGCGGCATATTGCTGTAATATACTACGTAATAAACAGATCTGTTTCCATCGTTAAAGTAACTAGAATTATTTTGAGATGATAGAAGCATTTTAGTATTACTTTTACATTGTTGCTGTTTTCTTTTGTTTGTAGATAAAGAAATTCTTGTTTCTTGGCTACAGAGGTTATTTTCATTCTCGAAGATCTTTCACTTTCAGCCTGAGTCAGACTTGTGCCCTGCAGGTCCCATATCATAGACCAGAGGTTCTCAAACTCGTTCCTCAGGACCCCACACGGTGCATGTTTTGCAGGTCTCCTCACAGAATCGCAAGTGAAATAATTGGCACCACCTGTGGACCTTTTAAAATGTGTCAGTGAGTAATTAATACACCTGTGCACCTACTGGGTTACCTGCAAAACATGCACTGTGTGGGCTCCCGAGGACTGAGTTTGAGAACCTCTGTCATAGACTGTGTATTCTTATACCTTTATCATTGCTGCAGACTTACTCTCCCCTCCTTCCTGTCCTCTCACTGTATCTCGCATTTGCAGTGTTTGTTCCAAATGGTGCAGTGTGTTTGCTAATTAGCACATGACATGAACACTAGCACCTGCAGATGACGCAGAGTGGGTTCAGATTTATTCAATTGTAATAAGTAGGACTAATGCTTAACATAAACTTGTTCTTGTTTTCAATGATTTCTACCTCTAATGGGCCCTACACACTGGCCGACCCGCCGCCGAGCTGCCCGACGAGCGACCCGCCGGCGGGGGGGGGGGGGGGGCAGTGAAGTTTCTTCACTCCCCCTGTCACCCGGCTGCATTGAAGTGCAGGCAAATATGGACGAGATCGTCCATATTGGCCTGCATGCACAGCCGACGGGGGACCAGCGATGAACGAGGCCGGGGCCGCGCATCGTTCATCGCTGGAGCCTCCACACTGAAAGATATGAACGAGTTCTCGTTCATTTATGAACGAGATCGTTCATATCTTTCTAACATATCGGCCAGTGTGTAGGGCCTATAAGTGTCCTTTGTGTATTAATATGTTTAGTGTATCTACATATATTCAGATGTAATAGGAATAATAAGCAGTAATAATTGGTTTTATTGAAATCTGTAAAATAAATCAAATCAAGGCCGAATAACATTATTAATGTTAGAAAGCATTAAAACATGTTCAAGGTTTGTAATATGATTACATTTTTTTTAATTAAAACATTAATGCAAAAAACCAAACTGTTTTAATCCCCCAAAAAAGTTGTTTTTTTTAAACTTCGATTGTTTCCAATCCTGGCACCACTTAGGGGGCATATTTAGGGCACCAGCTACAGGGCAATGCAAATACAGTACTAACGTTTTGCAGCGCTATGGGGGAAAAAAACGTTTGTCGTCCCTATTTATGTGAAGTGCTTTTTCTGTTCAGGCACGAGGCGTTGAGTGTTCGGCTTCCATATTGCGTGTAGTATTATTAGCACTGCCACCGCTGCAATGTTTGTGGCACAGAGTTGGTATTAGTTATTCCCAGAAGGGGAATTGGTGGCGTTATCTCCTGGTTGTGCTGCGGCCTCAGCAGGAAACGAGGCTTGTGACTCTCTCTTGTCCTTTGTGTCCTGCACAGATCACACACAGGATGTCTACGGAGGCTCCCAGCAGTTTACTCTTCAACGTTACCTCCTTACCCGTCACTGCCTTCCCGACTTCATCTATGCTCCCGACGTCTGCCGCTGGCAATGCCACCAACATCTCCGTGCCACACTTCTGCCTGGTTATCCTGTACGAAGACATCGGGAGTTCCAAGTACGGATCTCGCTCCCTGCTTATGGGTTTGTCAAGGGGGGGAGTGGGGGGGATCTTCGGTTCTAAACAACTAAGGCTATGTAATATCATAATAGGAAATAGAATTGCACCCTACACCTATATAGGAACTGTCTTTTCATTATATATTTATTGATATGCTCCTGGCATGTTTCCATTAGTAGTTTAGCCATAAATAGGTTATGTCCTGGCAGCATTGAAATAGTTAATCTTTATCTTTGGCTATGGAATGGTTTGTTAGCATTGATGTAGTAATAAAAAGGTGACGCTCACATGTAATTCTCATTAGTGACTGGGTGCAGAGACAAAGGTCCTTTATCGAGTGATTATATCCGTATACAGGGTGAGCCAGAAAAAAAAAAAAATTCCGACATTTTAAAGGGTAACCACAAAGGCACGGTAAATGGTATTCAAGACGTTAGTACATGATCTAGAAGTGCAGGGAATACAGGTCATTTTCAATAGGTTTTGATCGTCCAGACGGAGGCCTTCACCTGTGATACACATTTGTAGTGGATTTCTGAAATTTGGCATCACTCGGCGACACATTTTCGGCGTTATCACTGCAATCTCCGCACAAAGCTCACTCTCATTGGTCTTGCTTCGTTACCAAGTAGAGTTTTCATTACTGGGCAGAAAACAATCCACCCTCCGCTTCATGAGAGGCCTCTATACAGCCAACGGGGTCTCCTGACACCGAGGTCTACACATATCCACCAAGAACCTTCAAAGCACTGAAGGCCGCTATATGCCAAGAAATGAGGAGATCATATTCATAACCAACGGAACATAAACTGTATTCCAGGCACTTCTACATTATGGGGGTGATTCAGATCTGATCGTAGAGGCGCTAAATGTACACATCTGCTATCACTTACTCTGCCATGCGTGGGGGACGTCCAGCACATGGCTAGTCCGCCCCACATGTCAGGCCCTGCCTCCCCCGCAAGGGTGCAAAAGCATCACATGGCCGCGATGCTTTGGCACCTGTTGAGAGCTCCCGGCCTGCGCAGCTCCTACACGCTGGCAGGCGACGGCCCGCCCCTGCAACGGTCCGCGCCTTGCCAACATCATTCTAATGCCGTTGCCACGCCCCCTCCCGCCCTGGGTGCGCATGCGCACTCCACAAAGGGATTCAGACTGCGATCGCTGCCGCTGCAGCGATACAGTTTGATTTAACCCCTATGTACTAACCTTTTGAATAGCGGTTACCAGACCCTTTTTATTCTCTGACGTCCTAGTGGATGCTGGGAACTCCGAAAGGACTATGGGGAATAGCGGGCTCCGAAGGAGGCTGGGCACTCTAGAAAGACTTGACTACCTGGTGTGCACTGGCTCCTCCCACTATGACCCTCCTCCAAGCCTCAGTTAGTTAGATTTTGTGCCCGGCCGAGGTTGGATGCACACTAGGGGCTCTCCTGAGCCCTTAGAAAGAAAGTATAGATTTAGGTTTTTTATTTTCAGTGAGACCTGCTGGCAACAGGCTCACTGCAGCGAGGGACTAAGGGGAGAAGAAGCGAACTCGCCTGCTTGCAGCCGGATTGGGCTTCTTAGGCTACTGGACACCATTAGCTCCAGAGGGATCGACCGCAGGCCCAGTCCTTGGTGTTCGGTCCCGGAGCCGCGCCGCCGCCCCCCTTACAGAGCCAGAAGCAAGAAGAGGTCTGGAAAATCGGCGGCAGAAGACATCAGTCTTCACCAAGGTAGCGCACAGCACTGCAGCTGTGCGCCATTGCTCCTCATACACACTTCACACTCCGGTCACTGAGGGTGCAGGGCGCTGGGGGAGGGGGCGCCCTGAGCAGCAATAAAAACACCTTGGCTGGCAAAAATACCACAATATATAGCCCCAGAGGCTATATATGTGGTAATTACCCCTGCCAGATTCCACAAAAAAGCGGGAGAGTAGTCCGCGGAAAAGGGGCGGAGCTATCTCCCTCAGCACACTGGCGACATTTTTCCCTCACAGCTCCGCTGGAAGGAAGCTCCCTGGCTCTCCCCTGCAGACTACACTACAGAAAAGGGTAAAAAAGAGAGGGGGGGGCATTAAATTTAGGCGCAGTATATATATTTATATAGAAAAAGCAGCTATAGGGGACATAACTCAGTTAGTCCCTGCCTTATATAGCGCTCTGGTGTGTGCTGGCATACTCTCACTCTGTCCCCCAAAGGGGCTTTTGTGGGTCCTGTCCTCTATTAGAGCATTCCCTGTGTGTGTGCGGTGTGTCGGTACGGCTGTGTCGACATGTTTGATGAGGATAATGATGTGGAGGCGGAGCAGATGCCTTTAGAAGGGATGTCACCTTCTGGGGGGCAGACACCTGAGTGGATGAGCTTATGGAAAGAAATGAGTGCACATATTGACTCCTTACATAAGAAATTTGACAACATGCCAAATGTGGGACAACCGGGTTCTCAGCTCGTGCCTGTCCAGGTGGCTCAAAGGTCGTCAGGGGCTCTAAAACGCCCGCTACCTCAGTTTGCAGACGCAGATGTCGACACTGATACTGACACCAGTGTCGACGACGATGAGTCGAATCTAATGCCCATTAAGGCCATTCACTGCATGATTGAGGCAATGAAAGAGGTGTTAAACATTTCTGATTTACATCCAGGTACCACAAAGAAGGGTATTATGTTTGGGGAGAAAAAACTACCCGTAGTTTTTCCCCCGTCAGATGAATTAAATGAAGTGTGTGAAGAAGCGTGGGCTTCCCCTGATAAAAAATTGGTAATTCCTAAGAAGGTACTAATGGCGTTCCCTTTCCCGCCAGAGGATAGGTCACGTTGGGAAACACCTCCTAGGGTGGATAAAGCGCTCACACGTTTGTCTAAAAAGGTGGCACTACCGTCTCAGGATACGGCCGCCCTAAAGGAGCCTGCTGATAGAAAGCAGGAGGCGATCCTGAAGTCTGTATATACACACTCAGGCATTATACTTAGACCAGCTATTGCGTCAGCATGGATGTGCAGTGCTGCCGCTGCGTGGTCAGATAAACTGTCAGAAAATATTGACACATTAGACAGAGACACGATTCTGCTAACAATTGACCATATCAAAGACTCAGTCTTATATATGAGAGATGCACAGAGGGAAATCTGCCGGCTGGCATCTAAAGTAAGTGCATTGACCATTTCTGCTAGGAGAGGCTTATGGACTCGCCAGTGGACAGGAGATGCAGATTCCAAAAGGCACATGGAAGTTTTGCCTTATAAGGGTGAGGAATTATTTGGGGATGGTCTCTCGGACCTAGTTTCCACAGCAACGTCTGGGAAGTCAGCATTTTTACCCCATGTCCCCTCACAGCCTAAGAAGGCGCCGTTTTATCAGGTTCAGTCCTTTCGGACCCAGAAAAACAAGCGTGGAAAAGGCGGGTCTTTTCTGTCTAGAGGCAGAGGTAGGGGAAGAAGGCTGCAACAAACAGCAGGTTCCCAGGAGCAAAAGTCCTCCCCCGCTTCTTCTTCCAAGTCCGTCGCATGACGGTGGGGCTCCACAGGCGGAGCCAGGTACGGTGGGGGGCCGCCTCAAGAATTTCAGCGATCAGTGGGCTCGCTCACAGGTGGATCCCTGGATCCTTTAAATAGTATCTCAGGGGTACAAACTGGAATTCGAGGCGTCTCCACCCCACCGGTTCCTAAAATCTGCCTTGCCGATTACTCCCTCAGACAGGGAGGTGGTGCTTGCGGCAATTCACAAGCTGTATTCCCAGCAGGTGATAGTCAAGGTACGCCTACTTCAACAAGGCCGGGGTTACTATTCCACACTATTTGTGGTGCCGAAACCGGACGGTTCGGTGAGACCCATTTTAAATTTGAAATCCTTGAACACATACATAAAAAAATTCAAGTTCAAGATGGAATCGCTCAGGGCGGTTATTGCAAGCCTGGACGAGGGGGATTACATGGTATCCCTGGACATCAAGGATGCTTACCTGCATGTCCCCATTTACCATCCTCACCAGGAGTACCTCAGATTTGTGGTACAGGATTGCCATTACCAATTCCAGACGCTGCCGTTTGGACTCTCCACGGCACCGAGGGTATTTACCAAGGTTATGGCAGAAATGATGATACTCCTTCGAAAAAAGGGACTTTTAATTATCCCGTACTTGGACGATCTCCTAATAAAGGCACGGTCCAAGGAACAGTTGTTGGTGGGAGTAGCACTATCTCAGGAAGTGCTGCGCCAGCACGGCTGGATTCTGAATATCCCAAAGTCACAGCTGGTTCCGACTACACGTCTACTGTTCCTGGGTATGATTCTGGACACAGTCCAGAAAAAAGTGTTTCTCCCGGAGGAGAAAGCCAGGGAGTTGTCTTCTCTAGTCAGAGACCTCCTGAAACCAAAACAGGTATCGGTGCATCACAGCACGCGGGTCCTGGGAAAGATGGTAGCCTCTTACGAGGCAATTCCATTCGGCAGGTTCCATGCCAGAATCTTTCAGTGGGACCTGTTGGACAAATGGTCCGGATCGCATCTTCAGATGCATCGCTTAATAACCCTGTCTTCAAGAACCAGGGTGTCTCTTCTGTGGTGGCTGCACAGTGCTCATCTTCTGGAGGGCCGCAGATTCGGAATACAGGACTGGGTCCTGGTGACCACGGATGCCAGCCTTCGAGGCTGGGGGGCAGTCACTAGGGGAAGAAACTTCCAAGGACTATGGTCAAGTCAGGAGACTTCCCTTCACATAAATATTCTGGAACTAAGGGCCATGTACAATGCCCTAAGTCAAGAAAAATACCTGCTCCTACACCAGCCGGTGCTGATCCAGTCAGACAACATCACGGCAGACGCCCATGTAAATCGACAGGGCGACACACAAAGCAGGATGGCAATGGCAGAAGCCACAAGAATTCTCCGTTGGGTGGAAAATCATGTACTAGCACTGTCAGCAGTGTTCATTCCGGGAGTGGACAACTGGGAAGCAGACTTTCTCAGCAGGCACGACCTCCACCCGGGAGAGTGGGGACTTCATCCAGAAGTCTTCCAAATGATTGTAAATCAGTGGGATCGTCCACAGGTGGACATGATGGCGTCCCGCCTAAACAAAAAACTAGACCGGTATTGCGCCAGGTCAAGAGACCCTCAGGCGATAGCTGTGGACGCTCTAGTGACACCGTGGGTGTACCAGTCAGTTTATGTGTTCCCTCCTCTGCCTCTCATACCAAAGGTATTGAGAATAATAAGAAAGCGAGGAGTAAACACAATTCTCGTGGTTCCGGATTGGCCAAGACGAGCGTGGTACCCGGAACTTCAAGAGATGATCTCAGAGGACCCGTGGCCTCTGCCGCTCAGACAAGACCTGCTACAGCAGGGACCCTGTCTGTTCCAAGACTTACCGCGGCGGCGTTTGACGGCATGGCGGATCCTGAGGGAAAAGGGCATTCCGGAGGAAGTCATTCCTACGCTTATTAAAGCCAGGAAAGAGGTTACAGCAAATCATCACCGCATATGGCGGAAATATGTTGCATGGTGTGAGGCCGAAAAGGCCCCAACAGAGGAATTTCAACTAGGTCGATTTCTGCTTTTCCTGCAAGCAGGAGTGAATATGGGCCTAAAACTGGGATCCATTAAAGTACAGATCTCTGCTTTGTCGATTTTTTTTCTTTCAAAAAGAATTAGCTTCAGTACCTGAAGTTCAGACATTTGTAAAAGGAGTGCTGCATATTCAGCCCCCGTTTGTGCCTCCTGTGGCACCTTGGGATCTCAACGTGGTGTTGAATTTCTTGAAATCACATTGGTTTGAGCCACTAAAAACCGTGGATCTGAAATATCTCACGTGGAAAGTGGTCATGTTATTGGCCTTGGCTTCGGCCAGGCGAGTATCAGAATTGGCGGCTTTATCATGTAAAAGCCCTTATCTGATTTTCCATATGGATAGGGCAGAATTGAGGACTCATCCCCAGTTTCTCCCTAAGGTGGTATCAGCGTTTCACCTGAACCAGCCTATTGTGCCTGCGGCTACTAAGGACTTGGAGGACTCCAAGTTGCTAGACGTTGTCAGGGCCCTGAAAATATATGTTTCCAGGACGGCTAGAGTCAGAAAGTCTGACTCGCTGTTTGTTCTGTATGCACCCAACAAGCTGGGTGCTCCTGCTTCTAAGCAGACTATTGCTCGTTGGATTTGTAGTACAATTCAGCTTGCACATTCTGTGGCAGGCCTGCCACAGCCAAAATCTGTCAATGCCCATTCCACAAGGAAGGTGGGCTCATCTTGGGCGGCTGCCCGAGGGGTCTCGGCTTTACAACTTTGCCGAGCAGCTACTTGGTCAGGGGCAAACACGTTTGCAAAATTCTACAAATTTGATACCCTGGCTGAGGAGGACCTGGGGTTCTCTCATTCGGTGCTGCAGAGTCATCCGCGCACTCCCGCCCGTTGGGGAGCTTTGGTATAATCCCCATGGTCCTTTCGGAGTTCCCAGCATCCACTAGGACGTCAGAGAAAATAAGAATTTACTCACCGGTAATTCTATTTCTCGTAGTCCGTAGTGGATGCTGGGCGCCCATCCCAAGTGCGGTTTATCTGCAATACTTGTACATAGTTATTGTTAACTAAATCGGGTTATTGTTGAGCCATCTGTTGAGAGGCACAGTTGTTTTCATACTGTCAAACTGGATAGAGTATCACGAGTTGTACGGTGTGATTGGTGTGGCTGGTATGAGTCTTACCCGGGATTCAAAATCCTTCCTTATTATGTCAGCTCGTCCGGGCACAGTGTCCTAACTGAGGCTTGGAGGAGGGTCATAGTGGGAGGAGCCAGTGCACACCAGGTAGTCATAAATCTTTCTAGAGTGCCCAGCCTCCTTCGGAGCCCGCTATTCCCCATGGTCCTTTCGGAGTTCCCAGCATCCACTACGGACTACGAGAAATAGAATTACCGGTGAGTAAATTCTTATTTATTTATTTTTTAACCCTTTAAAATGTGGGAGTTTTTTTTTGTTGTTTTTTCTCGCCCTGTATCATGTGCGGAAAATGACTTCTACTAGTGAGGGTTTTTATGGCCTATTGCCTCTTAATGTTTAAAAAGATAATACACAACAAATGTAAAAACGCACGTGAACAAATGTTAGTGCCGTTTGTAACAATTTAATATTCAGAATTCATTTAAATGTTATTTTAAAAAGAGTGTAAATCTAGGTACACACCGTGCAGCATGGCGAGCCAGTGTCGCAGTGTAACGCTATATCACATCTTCCATACGCACTACACAATCCGCTGGGATGCATCGTTACATGCTGCAGTCGCTTGGCCACGGAATCGTCCCATTGGACGTGCAGCACATCCACTGAGATGATTCAGTGACCGGCGGTACACACCTTACGGTGTACACAATATACTGTACCTTTCCGATTCGCATCGGTAGTATATATCATACAATGGCCCAAATGGATTTATTCGTCTCCACCGAATCACTTTTTAAGGCTTAATATATTTGGGCCAATATCTAATAGTGTGTACTCAGCTTAAGATTGCGTCATGTTTATAAAAATCAAAGATGCATAAAAAACACAACAATATTATATGGCTGTAATAATCTGCAAATGCAACCGTATATTTACACGCGCTTCCAATACCTACATAATGGGGTCGATTCTATTCGGCAACTTAAGAATAGAATTGGCTCCCGACGCTACTCAATTCAGCTGCTAGTGACCCGCAATTGTCGGGAATTCTTCTCTCATCCCCGGGGGATGAGAGAAGAAACCCGAGAAAAGTGCTTCCTCGCGGCCGGCGTGAGGCTGATTCTGTCGGCAATCAGCCTCGCGCCGGGGAGTTAAGTCGGAGAATGCCCGTTCTCCCGACAATTCAACCTGTTTTGCGGCGAGAACGGGACATCGCCGATTTAACTGGAGCTGTATTGAATAGCGTCGGGAGCTAATTCCCGGCGCTATTCTTAAGTTGCCGAATAGAATCGACCCCATTGAGCAGTTTTGTGTATGCGACAGGTATGTTTTCAGCTTTTGCAATTCTCACCCCTGGTAAAAACTGTAAAAGTATATAGCCAGTTAATCTCTGTACAAATGAACATGGATATGATTTTAAAGTTCTGGGTTTTTTAAATTTTATTTTTAACGTATTTAATTCAGTGACACAACTGTGGGATGTTTGTGCATTTGTCATTCTAATGAACAAGGTGTACACTCATCCCAGAGTTGTGTCTTGCACAAATATCTACTTTAATTTGCTTATAAAAGACTGGATGACTGGGATAGGAAATATTCAGGAGATACTTATTTGTCTCATTACACCCCAGTGAGCAATACAAGAATGAGAACCAAATGATGTGTGTTCATACTCTATGTAAAATGAAATAGAATGTGACTTTAGAATAGAATGTATTTTGTAAAATAAGTAGTGTATAGTATGTTTGGATTTACTGTTCCGCTGTATTTTTCTCTTTTATTTAGGGGTGTATTCAATGCTCGTCTGATCCTTTCCGACGGAAAGGATCCGACAATGCCATTCCGACTGTTTTTAAAGTTGGATTGACATTGTTGGAAATGGGGCTAAAACCTGTCTGATTTGGCCACGTTTCCGACAAACGCTCGGTTCCGCGGCTATTCTGCCGATCCACGTGTTTTCCGACAAGTCGGAATTGCCGACTTGCCTGAAAAATGGCAGGTAAATTGAACAGGTCGGAAACTGACGTCTTTCTGACAATTGAATACACCCCTTAGAGTACAATGATGACTTTTTAATTCTTATTAGGATTCTTAATGGACATATAGGGGTATATTCAATTAAGGTTGAAACTTCCGTCTTGTCGAAAAGACGGCAGTTTTTGACTTTTTCAGGTCGGATGGGGTTCCGACCTATTCAGTCCCGAGCATTTTTATTCGGATCCATTCCGACAAATGCATGTTGGAATGGATCCAACCTTAATTGAATATACCCCATATTGCGTATTGTTCATTTACATACATAGCTAGTGATGATCTAGATAGAACACACATTCGTATAGTACTTTGATAAAACAGAGACCTAATTATTCATAATTCAGTGTTTTTTATCCTTATACACAATCCAGCTTCTAAACTAGGGGTGGGCAAAATACGGCCCGCGGGCCGGATGCGGGCCGCAAACCGATCCTGCCCGGCCCACTGCCTCCCACCAGCAAGCAATGACAAGCGGCCCGACCAGCTGAGCTGCTTGTCATTGCTCTGCACTGCAGTACCTCCAAGCTGCCAGCGGCGCCTCTCTCCCCTGCTGCTGCTGCGTTGTAGCAGCCTCCTCCTCCCGCCTCCAGACTCCCCAGTGACAACGGCTGTGTTCAGCCGAAAAGGGGGCGGGGCTACATGCCGATGAAGGGGCGGGGCTACGTGCCAATGAAGAGGCGGGGCTACACGGAACTTCAGGGGGCGGAGCTACACGGGACAAGAGCCAGACTGCTACAGATCCATCCTTCCTGCCACTGCCAGCCAGATCAGTAAGTTACTGGGAAAAGTGAGTGAGAGAGAGTGTGTGTGTGTGTATATATGTGAGAGTGTGTGTGTGTATTCGTGTGTGCGGACAGTGGCGTCAGACTGTTTTTAGGTTGGGGGGAGAGATCTTTAGCTCTCGCTGTACCAAACCCTCACCGTGTCACCCCCATGGTGTTCTGTCACTGTCACCCCCCGTGTTCTGTCACCGTGTCACCCCCCGTGTTCTGTCACCGTGTCACCCCCACTGTGTTCTGTCACCGTGTCACCCCCACTGTGTTCTGTCACCGTGTCACCCCCACTGTGTTCTGTCACCGTGTCACCCCCACTGTGTTCTGTCACCGTGTCACCCCCCCGTGTTCTGTCACCGTGTCACCCCCCCGTGTTCTGTCACCGTGTCACACCCCCGTGTTCTGTCACCGTGTCACACCCCCGTGTTCTGTCACCGTGTCACACCCCCGTGTTCTGTCACCGTGTCACACCCCCGTGTTCTGTCACTGTGTCACACCCCCGTGTTCTGTCACTGTGTCACCCCCCCGTGTTCTGTCACACCCCCGTGTTCTGTCACCGTGTCACACCCCCGTGTTCTGTCACTGTGTCACCCCCCCGTGTTCTGTCACCCCCCCGTGTTCTGTCACCCCCCCCGTGTTCTGTCACCCCCCCCGTGTTCTGTCACCCCCCCCGTGTTCTGTCACCCCCCCCGTGTTCTGTCACCCCCCCCGTGTTCTGTCACCCCCCCGTGTTCTGTCACCCCCCCGTGTTCTGTCACCCCCCCGTGTTCTGTCACCCCCCCGTGTTCTGTCACCCCCCCGTGTTCTGTCACCCCCCCGTGTTCTGTCACCCCCCCGTGTTCTGTCACCCCCCCGTGTTCTGTCACCCCCCCGTGTTCTGTCACCCCCCCGTGTTCTGTCACCCCCCCGTGTTCTGTCACCCCCCCGTGTTCTGTCACCCCCCCGTGTTCTGTCACCCCCCCGTGTTCTGTCACCCCCCCGTGTTCTGTCACCCCCCCGTGTTCTGTCACTGTGTCACCCCCCCGTGTTCTGTCACTGTGTCACCCCCCCCCGTGTTCTGTCACTGTCACCCCCCCCCCGTGTTCTGTCACTGTCACCCCCCCCCCGTGTTCTGTCACTGTCACCCCCCCCCGTGTTCTGTCACTGTCACACCCCCCCGTGTTCTGTCACACCCCCCGTGTTCTGTCACTGTGTCACCCCCACCGTGTTCTGTCACTGTGTCACCCCCACCGTGTTCTGTCACTGTGTCACCCCCACCGTGTTCTGTCACCGTGTCACCCCCCCGTGTTCTGTCACCGTGTCACCCCCCCCCGTGTTCTGTCACCGTGTCACCCCCCCGTGTTCTGTCACCGTGTCACCCCCCCCCGTGTTCTGTCACTGTCACACCCCCCCTCAGTGTTCTGTCACTCACCCCCACCGTGTTCTGTCACCCCCACCGTGTTCTGTCACCCCCACCGTGTTCTGTCACCCCCACCGTGTTCTGTCACCCCCACCGTGTTCTGTCACCCCCACCGTGTTCTGTCACCCCCACCGTGTTCTGTCACCCCCACCGTGTTCTGTCACCCCCACCGTGTTCTGTCACCCCCACCGTGTTCTGTCACCCCCACCGTGTTCTGTCACCGTGTCACCCCCACCGTGTTCTGTCACCGTGTCACCCCCACCGTGTTCTGTCACCGTGTCACCCCCACCGTGTTCTGTCACCGTGTCACCCCCACCGTGTTCTGTCACCGTGTCACCCCCACCGTGTTCTGTCACCGTGTCACCCCCACCGTGTTCTGTCACCGTGTCACCCCCACCGTGTTCTGTCACCGTGTCACCCCCACCGTGTTCTGTCACCGTGTCACCCCCACCGTGTTCTGTCACCGTGTCACCCCCACCGTGTTCTGTCACCGTGTCACCCCCACCGTGCGCTGTCACCCCCACCGTGCGCTGTCACCCCCACCGTGCGCTGTCACCCCCACCGTGCGCTGTCACCCCCTCCGTGCGCTGTCACCCCCTCCGTGCGCTGTCACCCCCTCCGTGCGCTGTCACCCCCTCCGTGCGCTGTCACCCCCTCCGTGCGCTGTCACCCCCTCCGTGCGCTGTCACCCCCTCCGTGCGCTGTCACCCCCTCCGTGCGCTGTCACCCCCTCCGTGCGCTGTCACCCCCTCCGTGCGCTGTCACCCCCTCCGTGCGCTGTCACCCCCTCCGTGCGCTGTCACCCCCTCCGTGCGCTGTCACCCCCTCCGTGCGCTGTCACCCCCTCCGTGCGCTGTCACCCCCTCCGTGCGCTGTCACCCCCTCCGTGCGCTGTCACCCCCTCCGTGCGCTGTCACTGTGTCACCCCCCGTGTGCTGTCACCGTGTCACCCCCCCCGTGTGGTGCCCAAAAAGGGTGTGTGGCCTAATTTAAAAGGGGTGGGGCCTGGCGGATATTTTCTCTTTCGCTCCGGGGGCATGTCCAGCTTCCCCGAAGATGCTGGCTGCCCCCGGAGACTGGACTGTGTGTGCCGGCTCTTATCTGTGACCCCTCGTGTTCTGTCACTGTGTCACACTCCCCGTGTCCTATCACTGGTGGTCATTCCGAGTTGGTCGCTCGTTACTTTTTTTTTCGCAACGGAGCGATTAGTCGCTATAGTGCATGCGCAATGTCCGCAGTGCGACTGCGCCAAGTAAATTTGCTATGCAGTTAGGTATTTTACTCACGGCATTATGAGGTTTTCTTCTTCGTTCTGGTGATCGTAATGTGATTGATAGGAAGTGGGTGTTTCTGGGCGGAAACTGGCCGTTTTATGGGTGTGTGTGAAAAAACGCTGCCGTTTCTGGGAAAAACGCGGGAGTGGCTGGAGAAACGGGGGAGTGTCTGGGCGAACGCTGGGAGTGTTTGTGACGTCAAACCAGGAACGAAATTGACTGAACTGATCGCAGTGGCAGAGTAAGTCCCGAGCTACTCAGAAACTGCTAAGAAATTTCTATTCGCAATTTTGAGAATCTTTCGTTCGCAAGTTTGCTAAGCTAAGATTCACTCCCAGTAGGCGGCGGCTTAGCGTGTGCAATACTGCTAAAAGCAGCTTGCGAGCAAACAACTCGGAATGAGGGCCCCTGTGTCACACCTTTCCCCAGGGGCCATAAGACACTGGATAATTTGCTTGCTGCGCAATAATTATCCTAAATAAAATGTTAATGTGTAAAAGGGGGCTCTACCTTCCGTACTGTGTAAAAGGGGGCTCTACCTTCCGTACTGTGTAAAATGGAGCTCTACCTGCTGTAATGTGTAAAAGGGGGCTCTACCTGCCGTACTGTGTAAAAGGAAGCTCTATCTGCTGTAATGTGTAAAAGGGGGCTCTACCTTCCGTACTGTGTAAAAGGGAGCTCTACCTGCTGTAATGTGTGTAAGTGGCGCTGTGTGGCGCAATTTGAATAATGGAGACTATTGTGCAGCCTAATATGAATCTGTATTATTTTTTGTCCACACTCCTTCCACATGAAGCCACGTCCCTATATTTTTGGCAAGTGGGGGGAGCTGCTATTTTGTGTGTGGCCCTCGGATACTGACAGGAAATGTCAAGTGGCCCCTCACCTGAAATAATTGCCCACCCCTGTTCTAAAGTATATACTGTATATTGTACTGCAAAGTAAATTGTTTGTCGGCTGATCTCTTATTTTATGTAACAGACGATGCTGTACAATGGGCTGAGCCTAATTCAGATATCTACGCAAATTCAATGGTTTGTGGACGTTTCCCGTGCAGAACGGAACGCTGCGAGCGTTCGGGAGCAGGGAGGGGACGGCTACGGAGACCCCGTTCTGTAGACGAGACAGGGTCTGTGTCTTCCGATGCAGATTTCCTTGTCCCGGCAGTGTAAATTCCCCTGCCATCCTGAATAACTTAATGGTCACGCATCTTCGGACACCTCTTTCCAGACTCCTCCTCCTGCGGCATTTTGTACAGCAGCTGCGTCCAAAGATCTTTATAATTTCAAAGAAAATGTAAATGACACTCTCAAACAATGAAATCTGACCTGTTTACGGGAGCATTTACTGTAAGAAATATTCTGGTTTTATTTTAGTCGGAAACAAAGAGCTTTATTTATGACGCCAGCAGCCGCTTCCTGGTGGGATGGATGGGAAATTTGTAAACTGCACTCACACTCTGTGTTAAGCTAAAGTACATTTTCACCTCCAATCCGGCGGGAAGAAGCCGCTGCTTCTTAATTAAAGCCGAAAGAGTGAATTTGGAAAGCTACAAACAGACAAAGAGTAGAGATAATAGGGGGGAATTCAGTTGCCGACGACTTGTTCGGCCTGGTGAATCTGTGCGACACCTGCCGCACTTTACGGCAGCAGTAACTTGCACAAAAGTGTTCGCTACCCTATAGGGTAGTGAGCACTTTTGTGTTAATCGACCTGGCGAAGTGTGCAAAATGGACTGCTGTTGCCGGTGTTTACACACTGCGGCAACGGCAGATCGCACCCTTCACCGGTTCTGTGGCGGTGGTCGTAGGGTATCTTGTGTGAATCCACATGGCGCATGCCTAAAACAGTGTTTGCACACACACATAATGATTTCTTCATAGCTAACACATAGATTTACTTATTGTAAGCGTGTTTAAGCTATTTTGTGTTTGCATATGCCAGATGGATAGCTATTTCTGTGTGTTAGACATATGGATTTTCGATCTCTGTGCTGTCTACAGTCACTATGGGGGTCATTCCGAGTTGATCGCTCGCTAGCTGTTTTTAGCAGCCGTGCAAACACATAGTCGCTGCCCACAGGGGAGTGTATTTTCGCTTTGCAAGTGTGCGATTACCTGTGCAGCCGAGCTCTGCAAAAACATTTTGTGCAGTTTCTGAGTAGGTCTGAACTTACTCAGCACTTGCGATCACTTCAGCCTGTCCGGTACCGGAATTGACGTCAGACACCCGCCCTGCAAACGCCCGGACACGCCTGCGTTTTTCCAAACACTCCTAGAAAACGGTCAGTTGCTACCCTCAAACGCCTTCTTCCTGTCAATCTCCTTGCGATCGCCCGTGCGAATGGATTCTTCGTTAAATCCATCGCTCAGCAACGTTCCGCTTTGTACCCGTATGACGCGCCTGCGCATTGCGTTGCATGCGCAGTTTTGACCTGATTGCACCGCAGCGAAAAAACCTAGCGTGCGATAAGGTTGGAATGACCCCGTATGTCAGCAGCATAAAGATTGTCAAACTACTTCCCATTGGAGAGGTTTCTGTAGTTTAATCGATGACTAATTACACACACAAATGAATGGTTTACAACACAGGCACAAGTGGGATGTTAGTGTAAACCAGACGCACAGAACAACACCAGTGGGAGAGGGCGGAAAGGAGGAAGTATATTTTTATATATGGGTAAATTTACGAGAAACAACAAAATAGTGTTATGTTAAAGATCTAATTTGATTGAGCAGGAGTGTACCTAATACAGGTTATACAGGTACGGTGTCTGGATTCTCTTTACTGTGTGAGCCGTCGGTGTCAGATGCAGCATGTGTGTATATTTAGCTTAGTCAGTGTTTGCTGAGTCTGTGGGAACCTAGGGTGTCCTCTGTGACCCCACGCGGCCATGTCTAGAACAGTGTATGCTCACACGTGACGCTTTCTCCTGGTGGCGATGGTATGCTCTGTGCTTGTTAGGTTATTGTACTGGTAGCAATGAGTTCTTTCATTTATTTATTAACCGTTCCTTATAAATTCCGTTGCGCTTTACAATTGCAAGCAAAAATTAAAAACAAAAGTGGGTGATAACAAACAGTCATAGAGGTAGGAGGGACCTGCTCGCAAGCTTACACTCTATAGATAACGTAATGATCCTAGGGGAAATGTGGCCTTGAGGGAGACGAAGTAATCTATAAGCAGGACCAGCGTTGTGTGAGTTGGCTAACCACTTATTGTGACAGCAGAGTACACATTTCCTGAGCGGCAAGGCCATAGGGCGTTTCATGTGACTGTCTCCAGGGTACGGCAGAAAGGGACGGCCAGTTTTTGCATTATCACAGAGACTGGTTAACTTCTTACAAGAGTTTTGGGAAGGATTCTGCACACGTCTGGAAGGGTAGAATCTGGATTTCCTGATGATCTTAGAGTGCTTTGCAATGATTTAATATTGTAATCTTTCTCCCCCAGACTGCACAATTGTTATAATATTATGTATTCCGTTATATGCCTGCTTTGCATTTGCTTCACTTAGTATATAGCGGCTCTAATAGAATTTTGAAGTTTGAAAGGGCTGTATTGTCTCTAAATCCTTGTTAGAAGTGTTACAGATTAAGGGGGATATGGATCAAAGTTTGGCAAGAGAGAACGTGGAGAGAGAGTACCAACCAATCCGCTCTTAACTGTCATTCTTCAAACAACGCCTGTAACATGATAGAAGCTGATTGATTGCTACTTTGGGCCTAATTCAGACCTGAGCAAATTTGTTAGCTAATGGGCAAAACCATGTGCACTGCAGGTGGGGCAGATGTAACATGTGCAGAGAGAGTTAGATTTGGGTGGGTTATATTGTTTCTGTGCAGGGTAAATACTGGCTGCTTTATTTCTACACTGCAATTTAGATTTCAGTTTGAACACACCACACCCAAATCTAACTCTCTCTGCACATGTTACATCTGCCCCCCCCCCCCCCCCTGCAGTGCACATGTGATGAAGTGTGTATTACCCCCTGAGGAACATGAAGCATAGTATAACCATAGCACTGAGCGCAGATGTTTGTAGCGAGAGGTCCATAAACAGAGAGCTAACATGAGCAGATGCCTTTTCCGCGCCAAGCTATAATATTAAACCTGTTTTATTTCTTTTTGTATGGACCAGCTTAAATATAACGGAATCTTCTAGGGTTTGGAGCATTGGATAGCGCTTTATGACTGGGTGTAATGACAGATCCGTTTCGTTTACAATTTTGGTGAATTAAGCGATAGAGCCCGTGTATGGAAGGTCTGTGAATACCATGAGGCTGTGTACGGAAATATCTGGCTTTGGAAATGTAATTCTTCTGATGTCCGGCGTTGCTTTTGGAAGATGAAGAAGAATCCGTTTTATCATGAACTAATAAGATATGGTCCAAGCTTCCCTGACACTTTTCTGATATTGATTAGTAAAACTTCCCCCTGCCAGATGCTTCGTCAGCCGTCTGTTACATTACTGCAGTGATCTCTGATGGTCCGAGGAGTAATTAATGGATTAATGGTGGTAATTCTAAGTTGATCGCAGCAGGACATTTTTTAGCAGTTGGGCAAAACCATGTGCACTGCAGGGAGGGCAGATATAACGTGCAGAGAGAGTTAGATTTGGGTGGGTTATTTTGTTTCTGTGCAGGGTAAATACTGGCTGCTTTATTTTTACACTGCAATTTAGATTTCAGTTTGAACACAAACCACCCAAATCTAACTCTCTCTGCACATGTTACATCTTCCTCCCCTGCAGTGCACATGGTTTTGCCCAACTGCTAACAAAAATCCTGCTGCGATCAACTTGGAATTACCCCCATTATACTCTGAAGATCATGATGCAACTTGTGGCTTTGTATAGGAACAAGGATGTGTGAGGTTCTGGGGGTGGTGATGGCCTGTGGAACATCATTCATGGCAAATAAATTACATAAACTGTCCTAGACGGAGACTGAGATTTCCGTTTGTAGACATTCACCCCTGGTGTGCCGCTTGGGAGAGTTTGTGGCCTCTGGGAGCAGAGTGTTAAATCAACCTTACAGAGATGTCAGGGAGAAAATTCCATACGCAACGTAGGAAAGGGGTCTTTACTGTTAGGGAATTCCAGATCCTTATTGCCCTATCAGAGAAGGAGGTAATGGCGGACTCTATATAGGCATTTAAAAACGGATTGGATAAATTTCTGACTGAAAAAGATATCCGAGGTTATAGCATTTAAAATATTGACATTGTTATTCTGGGAGGAACATGATTTACAGTTGATAACGAAACATAAAACATTATTTCAATTGGGACATTATAATGAACTTGGCTTAAGCCCGATTACAGGTTGAACCCGATGGGCATTTTGCCTCTTTTCAACCTCATTAACTATGTTACTATGTATTATTGCTCATTACTTACACTTCTATCATGCGATCTGTCCTTTAGATCCGCTTTCTTGGACTGAAGTTGTTCAGTCTATTTGTTCAGCTGCCACAATTTAACAAATTGTGTGGTGGTTTTAAAAAAAAATAAGTTATCTTCATTTTATTGATTGTATATATCTCTTTCAGAGAGGAGATAAGTGTATTTATTCATTTAACTGTAAAGTCTGAGATGAGGGACTCGAGGAAACCATGACCTGACGGTCGACGCCGGGAACCTCAACCCGCGTAACTTGCTTGTGCGGGTGACGCACCAGATCTCACTCGGAATGCGAACATGCGCCTCGGTGGCTAGCTCCGTCCATGTGTTTGCACAATTTTTGCTGCCAGTGTGTTAGCATATGGGTGTACTGGGGTCTTAAAAAAGTTACCACAAATTAGTGGGAGTAACATTTTTTGGTTTTCTTCTACTATTCCTGTTCTCCTTTCAGGGTGAGATATTGGGATCTCCTGCTCCTAATTCCCAATGTCCTTTTCTTTGCATTCCTCCTCTGGAAGCTGCCGTCGGCCAGAGCTAAAATCAGAGTCACGTCAAGTCCCATTTTCACCACGTTCTACATCCTGGTGAGTAGGCCTGTGTGTGTGTATGCTTTATGTCAGCACTGTCACTGGTTCCCTCCTGTGTGTATTAGTCCAGCACACAAAATGGCTGCCTCCACCCTGTGCAGGCCAGTCCTACAGTCTCACTCATTTAAAGGACAGATATTTCCATCTCTCTACAAAGCAGTGTTTGTAGTCCTCTATTGAGAAAAGTTTATAGCGCCTCATATGCAAGTGTTTCGCTACATCAAGTGGAGTTGTATTACCACCAATAAATTACATGGTCCTAAGTTAATATCCTAGATACTAGGTGGGGGCTGCTCTGTGCTACATGCGGTGCATCTAAGGTTGAAAACCCTGTTAATTTTTTTGCTGCAGAGCAGGTATGTGAGTGGAAGTACCTCCGCCCCCCCCCCCCCTACACACACACAGCAGATAAACTGTTTGGTTTCTTAAAATACCCCTTCCGTTTTTATTTGTGGCAATTACTACCCTATACCGCCCCCTGGCATTGCCGATATTACACTGTTACACTGTGGTAGAATCTTCATGTAAGACTGTGTGATGAGATAAAGGTCCCTCCCTTTATTGGCACACAGCAGCTAGGAAACGGCACACCAGTCCAGGGTTTTCATGCAATCTAGCCGTAGTTCGTTTTATTGTGTGGTATAGAAAAAAAAATAAAATAAATCCTAGCCTGTCTAGGCTTCTAACTAAACTGGTTCCCTCTCTAAATGGTAGGACCTAGCATCCCTACAACAAACCATAAGCTAATGCACAATACTCACAGCCAAAAGTATCTCTCAACAAGTACTGGGGCACCGAGTAAAACCATGACATCTTTATCAGCCTCTACAGGCCCAAGCTCTAATTAGCCTGTTCTCAGGCTGTGGACCCAAAAATCGGTGGAGCCCGCTCTCACTCTCCATCCATAACCCCAGGAACCCTTAACCGGCTTTTACTAAAGCCCAAAAGTCTTGCCAAAACTATTTTGTAATTTTAGACATTTTCTTGGGGTTTTAAAACTCATAGATCAGAAACCTGGGGCAAATATATTTCCCATGTACCTCCTTACCAGTGCTTTTATCACAACCGTAATACCTGAATAGCCTATAAAACGTAAGCCTAACTGTTTACTTATGGATCAGCGCTCTAATTGTTGCTTTGGTTCTAGGTCTTTGTGGTGGCCCTTGTGGGGATCACTCGAGCTGTTGTGTCGATGACAGTGAGTTCTTCCAGTGTCGCTACTGTCACAGACAAGGTTAGAACCGACCAAAGCTCAGAAAGTACTTTGCTTAATTTGCCCCCATTCACCTGTCAAATTATTCTGCTACAGTGAACGTGTGTGTGACAGAATGTGATTGTTGCTACGGGCTACAGAAGCTTTCTCCCATGCACCAGTGTCCTTACTGACTGCTGTTACTATGGTACATCCCTGGTAAACCCAGTTATAATCTTCCTCTATCGCCCAGGTTCTGTGGGAAATCACCAGGTTCTTCCTGCTCGCCATAGAACTTAGCGTCATCATCTTGGGGCTGGCGTTTGGTGAGTGCTTCATTTGTGTTGCGTTACAAGACAAAACTGATAAATCCGCTCCAAATAGCCTGTTACTAATTGTCTGGCATCGTTTAGCTTTCATGTGTAGTTAATGACACACAGTCCTCCTTAGACGGACAGTTACTCCGTGTCTCCGTGTTTTTCTGCCATCCCTATATTCTGCCCCACGTTCTCTGCACCGTCTCAAGTTTCCGTTCTTCTCAGAACCTTTTTCAAAACACTAGAACGGTTGAAGAACCCAGAATTATGTGACCAATGAGAGTCCTTCACATTCCTGCGATCACACACAGCAAACACTTGGTGTAAAGTGCATGGATTAAGTCACTGTGTTGATTCAAGTCTTAGGGTTTTATCTGAGTAGAATCCTGGCTGTGTTTTCCAGGTCATCTTGAAAGTAAATCCAGTGTGAAGAGGGTCCTGGCGATCACGGCAGTGCTGTCACTCGGCTATTCTGTGACGCAGGTGAATCCGCACTTTGTACATTTTATAAGTTGTGTATATAAGGGCTATATCGCTAGGCTGCATTTTCGTACAGCGGCCGATCAGGTCTAAACTGCGCATGTAGTGTTCACTCTAGGGGCAGGGCAGGGCGCCGGACTGTGAGGAGCACAAGCGTGTGCGCTCGCGGCAAAAAGGGGGCGTGGTCATGAAAATAGGGGGCGTGGTCAATATACATAATACAAGTGGGCGGTTCAGCCCATAGACGGGGGGTGTGGGCGGCCGGCGGCGTCACTGTTGGGGGGCGTGCGTAGGTGCTGAGCTTCCCCCAAGCGCCCTCACAGCGTAAATGGATGTCGCGCGCATGCGCACGGCATCTTTACACGCTGGGAGGGCAGAAAGCGGGCGGCTGTTTTAGCAGGGTGCCGCAGAAAGGGCAGGGCGGGTTTTGCCCTTAAAAAATCGGGCAGGGCGCGGCGCCCTGCTAAAACAGCCTAGCGTGAACACTAGCATGCGTATGCATCGCACAGGTACAAAGCAGATCGCCGCTCAGCGATGTGTTTGTGCGAAGGATCCGTTCGCACGGGCGTTCGCAAGGAGATTGACAGGAACAAGCCGTTTATGGGTGTCAACTGACCGTTTTTTGGGAGTGGTTGGAAAAACGCAGGCGTGTCCAAGCGTTTGCAGGGAGGGTTCCTGACGTCAATTCCGGGCCCGGACAGGCTGAAGTGATCGCAGAGACTATACAAGATCTGTTTCTACCGCTCTGCTACACATGCGTTCGCACACTTGCAAAGCGAAAATACACGCCCCCTGTAGGCGGCGACTATGCAAACGCAGGACTGCAAAAAAAAACCTAGCGAGCGATCGGGTCGGAATTAGACCCATAGTTGTATGTAAATTGTATGATTGCGCTATGGCACTGGCTTCGGTGCGAACTTTACGGGAGTAAATTGTACCATGAAGTAATGTGAATCTGCCCAGAGAGCTGTAAGTGTATGAAACCTGCTGTTCTTCTTCTAGGGCACTTTGGAAATCCTGTACCCCGACTCCCACCTCTCGGCAGAGGACTTTAACATTTACGGACACGGTGGCCGACACTTCTGGCTCGCCAGCTCCTGCTTTTTCTTCCTGGTAAGGGGGGATTATGTCTATGGCGCTATCGGGTCTTGTGAGAAATGATTTTAGTTTTTATTTCTATGCCTAGAAATGTTCTGGTTTCTACTGATATGATCTACCTGGCGAGGGTAAGCGTGGGGTGTGTAGTGTAGTAATGCGGTTATATATATTTAGTAAAGCGTGGAGTTAGGACCTACTTATGGGTTTTATACAGTAAGTAGGGAGTATAGTCTGTGCTCAGTGCGGAGCGTTAACTAGAACCAGGTTCTAAGATTCTTACTGATTTCCATTAGCTGCAGCCTTGTTGTACGGAATCCTACGCAGTGTTCCCTGTCTTGTTTCTCTAACTATATCTAACATTCCCTCCTGGTCTTTCTTGTCCGCAGGTGTATACATTTGTGTCTATACTACCCAAAACCCCACTGAGAGACCGCATCTCGCTACCATGTGAGTGAAACGCGTCAGAACCAGTGAGGCTCCTCCTCCACATATTACCCACATATAATACACATGTACCTACCTCGTCTAACATCCCCCTATAATAATGTTAACGTTTACTGGTAACATTCGTCCCCTGTTTATAAAAAAACAAAACACAGTTGGATCCTCGGAAATGGAAGATCTATATACACCTGTTCATATCACACATTCGTTCCTTCCAATTTATCAAGGCTTAGAGAATTCTCATCACTTACATTACGTAGAGCCGCGGAGCCCGTCCAATCACTAGGCACCGGTGACATTGGAGCATGGCGGAGTCTATACTGTTTCTCTATAATGTCCCTGCACAGACAATTTATCTGAAGATGTTGCATTAATAATTATACTGCTTGGTGCTGACATAGAGCCTATTTCTTTTTCATCCACTAGGGGTCACTGGAGTACTCTTGGGATATGGACGGTGTTAGCAAGGACTGGGCACTGAATATTCAAATTTCAGTAACTCTCCTCCCCTCCATACTCCCAGAATACCACAGTGTTTTTTCGGTGCTCACATGGACAGGAAGCACAAGTGTGGACCTCCGAGGGGGACATACATTTTTTACTTTTAAATATTTTTGTTTTTATTTTTTATACATTACAATCCTTTCCCAGCTTACACAAAAGCTCTGGGTACGGGATTATAGAAGCTGCTGCGTGCAGCTCTTGGCGTGTCGGGCCTCACAAAGGAGCCCCCTCACAGCCACAAGCAGCCCAGCTAACAACAGCTGAGGCTGCAGAAAGGACTGGACGGAACTTGTTGGAGAAGCCCCGTCAGAGTCCAGGAGCACTGGATCGCAGGTATTTATGCCCGGGGCGGTCAGCTCCCGCCCCGCCGTGTGTGGTACCCGCCGCCGGCCGTTACTTCCCTGCTGCCTGCCTCTTGTCACAGGCTCCATAGCGCCCGCACTACCCGCCGCTCCCGACCCGCCAGCCAGTGTAACATCATGCCTGTTGCCGCCGCTACCCAGCCCCGGACTGATAGTATGAGCAGCCGCAGCTGGGCGCTCCCCACCGCTCGGCTCCCTGCGCCGCTGCTCTCCCCCTCCCTCCCGTTTCAGAGCTCCGGGCCGCGAACGGCGGCTGGCGCGGCTCTGTCTGCCGGGGGAGGAGAGAGGGGAGACTGACAGTGGACAGTGCTTGCTGCCGTGGTCCGTCTGTGAGGGGGAGGTCGCGCGGGAGAGGGGAGGATTGTGATCGCATTGAAGCGAGAGGCCTTATAAACTAAGCTGCATTTTAATGCAGCAGCATTCAGGCTTTTAAGCCTATATTGCATATAACTTTAAATGGGTATATATGCTTGTGTATTTGGAGATATATATTATATATATATATATATATATATATGTGTGTGTGTGTATATGTATGTGTGTATGTGTATATATATATATGTGTGTGTATGTATGTATGTATGTATGTATATATATATATATATGTATGTGTATATATATATATATATATATATATATATATATATATATATGTGTATGTATATATGTATGTACAAAAGAAGCTACCAGCGCCACGGATACAGTATCTAAGGTATATACAACAGTATGGGAAAAATACGTACTGGACTAGTATACAGAACCTAGCCTGGTGGACACTCCCTTCAAAATATTTAGGGCGTCAGCTAAAGAACCTCAAAAACATGTGAAGGCACTGGTATATATGCCTACAAGTTAGAAAATGGTGCAGGGGGATGAGGTTATTGCAAGCTACCAATGTGTCTAGTAAATGATGTAAAAACCAGGTGCTGGAAAAGGTATAAAATTTAATTACAAAAAGACAAAGCACTAAAAAAGGGTAATGTGTGGAATAGTAACAATATTCAAATGCAGCCTAGTCAAGAAATATTGTTTTTTTTTAAAAAGGAAGAAGCAAAAGGCTGAGCTAAAAAAGTCAGAGACACATATGCCAAAATTCATAAAAAGGTACATAAAAACACAGAAAATAGGGTATAAAATACACAGGATAAAACATTAAAAAAAGGTGGGAGAGGTAGCTTATCTTTAGAGGTTGAGGTAAAATCAGAATAGGGTGAGATATATAGATATATATATATATAATTTATTTTTTTTTTTTTTTTTTTTCAGGAAGTTGCTGTCCTACTACATTCGGCCATCGGATGGAGCATGGGTGTTACTAGGAATTTTGCACAGATCAGGTTTCATGTAGTGTAGCCCATGTGCACTGCACTTCAGGCTTATATACACTTTAGTAACATTTACTGAGTCGTGGGACTTGTTATCTTTGTCTACTTGTCTGTATCTGTACATAATAAGTCAGGCTAATGCTAACTCAAAGGCAGCTTAACTGCAACGTCTGTGCGTGTGTGACACAATATGTTTGTAAATACAACAAATACGTTCCCTTCCCCTCAGCCTCCATACCAAGGCTGGAGGATGTTATGTCGGGTTTACAATCAAAAATGGCCACGCCAGGTAAGGAACGTGAGACGGCGAGATCTGAGGCTAGGACAATGCCTCCTGGGATACCAGTAGGGGCTCAGGAGTCGTCCAGCACTTTGCACAAAAGTCTAGCTCTATTCCGAAAAATAGTTATGACGATTCAATGCCATACCTTATATTGCAAGAAGAATATGAGGAGGGTGAGGTGTGCCAGTAGTCAGATAGTGAGGGTACTATTAACCCCGCCGCACGTCAGGTTCTAGATTGTACAGACTGAAGAACCTATTTCAAATAAAGTGTTATTTGCTAAACAACAGAGATCTTCAGTGTGTTTTCCTTATTCAGATTCTCTTAATAAACCAGAGTCTATGAATGGGAAAATCCACCGGCTGTGGATTCGCTCGTGTCAAAACTTTCACAGTTACCCATTCCATCTGCTACTACGCTTAAAGACCAGTCAGAGTGTAAGCTAGAAGCTATACTAAAGTCAATGTATACAGCAGCCGGGGTGTTGCTTAGACCTACTTTAGGGGGAATTTCGGAGAATAAGGCTATAGTTGCGTGGCACACAGCTCAGGTCAGCCTACAGAAAGACCACATTATAATTCTCACTGATCATGCGGCACGACGTGCCCTCTGGCTGCGTTCTTGGCAGACGGAGGCAGAGGTTAAACGAGGTATAGTAGCGTTACCTTATGCTGGCGAGAAATTGTTTGGTCCTGAAGTGGACATATGGATTTCTGAGGTACCTAGACGGTAATACTCTGAACCAGCGTTCCAATCCTTTAGACCTCAGCCCTATCAAGGCCGTGATACAGGAACAACCACACATGGTAGACGTAGAGGACGTGGTTTCAACAAACCACTAACAGTCGTCAGGACGCTAAGACCATCAACAAGCCAGTGGCATGACGGGCTCCCAGCCATCTCGGATCTCCAGTTGTGGGGGCACGCCTTCAGACGTTCCATTTGGCGTGGTTCCAGACATCCACAGATGGGTGGATCTGCAATTTAATGTAAAAAGGTTACAAAATACAGTTCGACTGTCTCCCGCCACTGCGGTTTTTCAAGACAGGACTGCCTGTGTCGGACGACAAGAGGGCGGTTCTGCAAATTGCCATTCAGTCTCTGCTGGATTCCGCAGTTTTGATTCCGGTCCCTGTACACCAACAAGGTCAGGGTTATTATTCCAGTTTGTTTGTTGCTCCAAAGCCGGATGGCTCGGTCAGGCCAATATTGAACTTACAGGATCTCATTCAGTACGTCACTTACTACAGATTCAAGTTGGAATCTCTGCGGTCAGTAATTGCAGGTTTAGAGCCACAGGAATTTAGGATTGCGCTGGATCTCAAGGATGCGTACTTACACATTCCGATTTGGCCACCTCATCAGAGGTTCTTGCGTTTTGCTATACGGCAGAACCATTACCAGTTTCAGGCTCTACCGTTTGGCCTCTCGTCAGTGACTCGGGTATTCACCAAAGTGATGTCTGTGATGATAGCTCATCTCAGATCCTTGGGAGTGATAATAGTTCCGTACTTGGACGATCTGCTCATCAAAGCTCCATCTCAACAGATGCTCCTCCAACATGCGTTGTTAACGTACAATGTACTAGCTCAGCACGGTTGGATTGTCAACTTCAAGAAATCACATCTAATTCCGTCTCAACGACTTCAATTCCTAGGTATGATTCTCGATACGGTAAATCAAAGAATTTACCTACCACAACAGAAGGTACAGATTATTCGTCATCTGGTACAATTAGTGCTCAAGCCACGCACAGTCTCGGTACATTTGTCCATTCGCCTCTTAGGCACAATGGTGGTGGCTTTCGAAGCGCTTCAGGTCGGAAGATTTCACTCGCGTCCTTTTCAACTGGATGTGCTCGTAGGTCGGGCTCGCATCTGCAGATTCACCACAGGGTGAGGTTGTCGCCACGGACCAGAGTATCTCTACTCTGGTGGCTCAAAGTACACAATCTAACCGCAGGGTCTCTTGGCGGATCACGAAAGATTGCTATCTATAAATGTCCTGGAACTCCAGGTAATTTACAATGAGCTACGACAAGTAGTGCACATGCTTCGGTCTCAGACTGTCCAGGTGCAGTCAGACAACGCGACGGCGGTCGCGTACATTAACAAACAAAGAGGAACGAGAAGCCACATGGCAATGCGGGAAGTAGCTCGAATCCTCATTTGGCCCGAGCATCACCAAGTGATATTGTCGGCAGTATTCATTCCGGGAGTGGACAACTGGGAGGCGGATTATCTCAGTCGTCGGGATTTTCATCCAGGAAAATGGGCATTAAATCCAGAAGGGTGGGGTTACCCTCAGGTGGACCTGATGGCATCTCGCCACAATCACCAAACGCCCCAGTATGTGTTCAGAACGAGAGATCCAAAGGCAGTGGCGGTGGATGCTCAGCCTCGTGTATCTGTTTCCACCGTTTCCGCTGCTTCCTCTGTTGCTAAAACGGATCAAAAGAGAGTCCGCCACAGTCATACTAGTGGCGCCTCATTGGCCTCGGAGAGCTTGGTTCTCGGATCTCCGCGAATTACTCGCAGACGATCCTTGGCCGCTCCCACTACGTCCGGACTTGTTACAACAGGGTCCGTTCCTTTACCCCGATTTAGCGCGGCTGCGTTTGATGGGGTGGCTGTGGAGACCGCCCTCTTAAGAAGAGAGGGCATTCCAGAATCGGTTATACCAACCATGTTACGTGCTAGGAAGCCAGTTACGGCAGCTCATTATTACAGAATTTGGCGTGCCTATATAGGTTGGTGTGAAGCTCGGAATTTTCCGACATCATCTTTCAAGTTATCCCGTCTTTTGTTATTTCTACAGACGGGGTTAGATGGAGGACTGCGTTTATCTACACTAAAGGTGCAGGTCTCTGCTTTGTCAATTTACTTTCAAAGACGATTGGCTCTATTGCCGTCTGTACACACCTTTCTGCAAGGTGTCCTCCGAGTACAGCCTCCATTCTTTCCACCTACAGCGCCATGGGACTTGAATCTGGTTTTAGATTTCTTACAGTTGTCATATTTTGAACCCTTACAGCAAGTGGATATTAAGTTTCTCACTTGGAAAACAATTTTTCTTCTAGCCTTAGCTTCGGCAAGGCGTGTTTCAGATTTGGGTGCCTTGTCTTGCAAGCCACCGTTTTTGGGGTTTCATGATGACAGAGCGGAACTTCGGATGAATTCCGTTTTATTGCCAAGGGTAGTGTCATCTTTTTCACATCAATCAAACAATGGTAGTTCCTGTGTGAACAGGTAATTCGGGAACTTTGGATGTGGTACGCGCATTACGCGTTTAGGTATCCTGAACGTCTACAGTTCGTAAGACGGATACGTTGTTTGTTCTCTATCATGCTGCCAAGATGGGTTGGCCAGCTTCTAAGCAGCCCTTATCCAGATGAATAAAACTGACCATACGTCAGGCTTACCTTCACGCTAGGTTACAGCCGCCTACATCAGTAACAGCTCATTCCACACGTTCTGTGGGAACTTCATGGGCAGCTGGTCGTGGAGCTTCTACGACGCAGCTTTGCCGTGCGGCTACATGGTCATCAGTGCACACGTTTGTGCGCTTTTACAAGTTTGATACGTTTGCGGCATCAGCATATAGCTTTGGCCGCTTAGTGTTACAGGTGCCAAACAGCTCTCCCGCCCACAGGGGAAGCTTTGGTACGTCCCAAGAGTACTCCAGTGACCCCTAGTGGATGAAAAAGAAAATAAGATTTTGGTACTTACCAGGTAAATCCTTTTCTTTGAATCCATAGGGGGCACTGGACGCCCACCCAGAGCAGTTTTACCTGGTTGTGGTAAGTTCAGTGGATCTTATGGTAACACATTCTCACCGATTTATCGGTTATGGTGTCAACTGGTTAGTTGTCAGTTACGTTATGTGTCAACTTTATTGTTGTCCATTATGTTATAATGTTATAGGTAATTCTCCATTGTTCATCCTCTCTATCCTGTTCGCCTCAGGAAAAAACACTGAGGTATTCTGGGAGTATGGAGGGGAGGAGAGTTACTGAAATTTGAATATTCAGTGCCCAGTCCTTGCTAACACCGTCCATATCCCAAGAGTACTCCAGTGCCCCCTATGGATTCAAAGAAAAGGATTTACCTGGTAAGTACCAAAATCCTATTTTCTGAGTTGATCGCAGCAGCAAATTTGTTAGCAGTTGGGCAAAACCATGTGCACTGCAGGTGGGGCAGATGTAACATGTGCAGAGAGAGTTAGATTTGGGTGGGGTGTGTTAAAACTGAAATCTGAATTGCAGTGTAACAATAAAGCAGCCAGTATTTACCCTGCACAGAAACAATATACCCCACCCAAATCTAACTCTCTCTGCACATGTTATATCTGCCCCCCCTGCAGTGCACATGGGGGGTCATTCCGAGTTGTTCGCTCGCAAGCGGATTTTAGCAGATTTGCTCATGCTAAGCCGCCGCCTACTGGGAGTGAATCTTAGCATCTTAAAATTGCGAACGATGTATTCGCAATATTGCGATTACACACCTCGTAGCAGTTTCTGAGTAGCTTCAGACTTACTCGGCATCTGCGATCATTTCAGTGCTTGTCGTTCCTGGTTTGACGTCACAAACACACCCAGCGTTCGCCCAGACACTCCCCCTTTTCTCCAGGCCACTCCTGCGTTTTTTCCGGAAACGGTAGCGTTTTTTTCCCACACGCCCATAAAACGGCCTGTTTCCGCCCAGTAACACCCATTTCCTGTCAATCACATTACGATCGCCAGAACGAAGAAAAAGCCGTGAGTAAAAATCCTAAGTGCATAGCAAATTTACTTGGCGCAGTCGCAGTGCGGACATTGCGCATGCGCATTAAGCGGAAAATCGCTGCAATGCGAATATTTTTAACGAGCGAACAACTCGGAATGACCCCCATGGTTTTGCCCAACTGCTAACAAATTTGCTGCTGCGATCAGGTCTGAATTCCCCCCATAGTGAGGATATTTATGTGACCTGTTTGAGATCTCTCCTGTCTCCATTGCAGCTAGGAAGAGTTTCTACATCTACGCTATAATCCTGGCTGTACTGAACATGGTGCAGCTCATTGGAAGTGCCCTGCTGTGTGCGGATATCAGTAAAGGGCTGTGGTAAGTACGGTGAGCCACACTCTCTCCAAATCCTTGTTCGTCCCCTCATTTATAATACAGCCTCCTGCTACCTTGTTACGCAGTGAGAAGCGACAAACCCGTCGGACTTAGAGAGACGAGTACACAGATCGCTACTGCTGATCTCGCCTGTTTATTCCACAAAATAACCATAAAAATAGAATTAACGTCTAAGAAAATGGTAACCACACAAAGTATGGGCGGGAGAGCGCCGGCCGTGTTGTAATATTTGTCGTACTAAGAATTTGGCTGCTGTGGGAAGAACCTGGCCAAATAGTATGTTCCGGGGAGGGGCTGCAAACAGAGCATGTGCGGCTTATATCCGATCCTGGAATATCCTCTTAATCTAACGGCTGCTGCCAAGTCCTGCGGCCATCAGTAGTAAATATTGCCTTGCATCCTCAGTTTAAAGTGGCCCTGACACTTATGCACAAAGGAGGCATCCGTGTTTTGGGCGGAACCCATCTGCAGCCCGCATAGTAGCTGCAGGTATTCCTTCAACCCACAAAATGTCTGCTTCTGCCACGTTCAGGCGACCGGTTCAAATTTAAGTTATGTCCAGAAGTTTGAGGGTCACTTAGTTGTTTGTAGGTTAGCATTGCGTGTTTATTTATTGTCCTTTATATAGTGCCACCATAATATGCAGCCCTGTACAGAGAGTATTTTATCCGTTGTCCACAGAGCTTACAATCTAAATTCTCTAACCCACACCATTTTTGTCAGCAGCTAATTCACCTATCAGTATGTATTTGGACGGTGGGAGGAAACCGGAGCCCAATTAAACTCAGACAGAAAATATATACTTGTGTAAACCCGTTAATTCTGCACTACTGATTGCATAGTGCCACCTGTGTGTATTTAACGTGCACAAAAAATACAGATTGTTGGAACAAAGTGTTCTGGTAACTTAACGCTATTTGCCACTCTCCACAGTCACTTGAGGTCTTCATAATATCTAGGTTAGAGCTATTTTGGATAAACGTACTTCTTCTCTTTCTTCTATAGCATGGTCGATATGACAACATTTTTGTACTTCAGCCTGTTCGCTCCACTGATGTATGTGGCATTCCTGAAAAGCTTCTTCGGGTGAGTACAAAACAAATGAATAGCAAAGTCCTGGGGGGCCTTGGGCTGGATAACATTCTCTTCATGAGTGCTGCCCTCTTGTGGCTATTCTGAAATAGGATGTTGTTGTATTGTACTGCAGAATGTTTAATTGGGGATTATTGGTGTTCTACACATTATAACTTTTGAATTGAAATGATGTAAGTACGGAAAGCCGAAGAGTTAAATATCAGCATGACCGTAGAGACGCGGCAGCCAGCGCCTAGTTTGTTGGAAGATTGCGTGTCCATTTACTGTCTCTATAGATTCAGTTGCTCTCAGTAGATGGATTTAAATATTAATTGAAATTTAAAGACCCGCCCCACACACACACGCACACGCACACACGCCCCCTCCCCCTCACTATAAATAAAGTTTAGCAAACCATAAGCATGGAGGAATATTTTGACTTGGTAAAACTATGCTGAGCTGGGTGTGGAGGGGCAAACCTAACATCTGAGACATCAGGCCGGATGTATTAAAGTCCTAGTTGGCTGGAGGTGCGGGTTCCCGGCCCAATCTCGGGCGTTTTCTCCAAGCGGCAATCATGCTGCTTTAAAAAAAACAAAACCCCGAAACAGCCGAGTTTGGCCGGGAACCCGCAGCTCCAGCCGACTCAGACTTCATTATATCTGGCCCATCACCTGAGCTTGGCGTAGGTGCATCGGGTCTGGGACTCAGGGTCGACAACAAAAAGGTCGACACACCTTATGTCGACGCCAATTGGTCGGCATGGACAAAAGGTCGACAGGAACAAGGTCGACATGAGTTTTTTATGTATTTTTGGTGTCGTTTTCTTCGTAGAGTGACCGGGAACCCCAATTAGTGCACCGCGTCCCCTCGCATGGCTCGCTTCGCTCGCCATGCTTCGGGCATGGTGCCTTCGCTCCGCTACCGCTTCGCTCGGCACAGATTACCGTTCCAATCGTAGTCCACGTGGATCGTTAAGTATGAAAAGGTAAAAAAAGGGGAAAAAATCGTGAAAAACTCATGTCGACCTTTTGTCCACGTCGACCTTTTGTCCATGTCGACCTAAGGTGTGTCGACAAATTGACGTCGACCTAAGGTGTGTCGACCTTTTTGTTGTCGACCTGGAGTCCGGATACCGGTGCATCCACGCCTGTTTGTGTGCTAAAGGCAGCGATTTCCCTGCATAGTAAATTCTAGAAATAAAGAACATAGTTTGCAACCCTATAATTGCAGTATGGTTTATCCAGGTGGAAACGTTCCATCTTTTGCTGGGTATGCACCTAACTTTTTATTGAGTCCCACTGAGGCGCTCCTGTTCTGTCTCCTGACCTCTATCTTTCTGGTCTAGGTCTGAGCCCAAGATCCTCTTCTCCTACAAATCCCAAGTGGATGAGCCGGAAGATACAGACGTGCACCTCCCGCATTCTTACGCCGTTGCCAGAAAAGAGGGTGTAGACACGGAAATCTACTCCAACACCCAGATCGACACCACGGCGTACCTAGATGACGTTGCCTCAATGCCGCACATTGGGAGCATCAATAGCATTGACAGTGATCGATGGAAAGCTATAAACGCCTGAGTGTCGACAACTCAGTAGAGTCACATAAGGCCGCGTGTCGGCTCAGGTCCGCTGAACTTTCTGTCTTTAGTTTCCCAAATCTTGGTCTAAGAAAGACGTGGATGTTCCTCAAAGTGCTACAGAAAATCTTCATTAGTATTCTTTCTTTGAACAAAGCTCTTGTGTAGAAACTCGAGAGGAAATAAGACCGACAACACCAGAGGTCTTCTACAATGCTGCTAAGCCCTTGCACTTCTTAATTGGGTTTATGGGCTGGCAGCTCATGTCTTGTTCTACCAGAATGCCCTGTATGGCAGAAGGCCCACATGGGGGGGATCTGTTATTGATGGGTGCTCTGCTCTGATTAGCTGGCTAACTGGAGCCTTGCATGTACCCTGTGTCCTTACTGTCCCTGGCCGCACCTGGGTTTCATGTATAACAGCATCAGTATTCACATGGCTGCTAAATGCTTTCTGCCAAGAGAACATTGTCAGGTTCCCCCGGCAGGGAAGGGGACTCCCCGTACCCGGCTCTATCCAGTACAACTCAGATTGACCTGTGAATCCGCTCTGTAGGAATGAATATCCTGACATCACAGCTGAAATCAGTCACCAGTGAGAATGCAGATTAAAATACACAGATTCTGAACACCTTGCAAACCTAAATAATTGATCACACGGAGCTCTTGTTAAATATTTAAATGTGTAACACTCCTCGACTGGTCAGAAAAGAGAGAGCAATTCCTGTGAACACCCGGAACTTTACTATCTGGTTATGTCATCTGTTTACAGGAACGTCACTGTAGCAACGCCGGATCGTGCGTCATCGCCAGTTTGCAGATTGAACTAACATTCACAAGATTGCAACCTGTCGACTAAGAACTAGTGACATCACCGGCGTATGAGTCACACGGTGCTGCGGCGATGTCACAAGATCCTAATGAATCCATAGGCTGAGAATTGGCCACACCCACTATATCGCTGTCGACTTAATGTTCGGTGGGTACGCTGTCTTAGAAAAGATGGAAAGCCCCAGCCACGCTGCAGTATTTATTATGATTGGCTGGTGGTCTCGTTGAAGGGTAGAACATGGGCACAGAAGGCACTTAAGGAATAGCTAGTACTGTTATCTGTATACATCCTACACTGTGGTGCCCCCTTCAGGGTACGCCACGCTGTTGCACGCCTCGACCAGTGATAAACATCCCATACTGGAGAAAACTATAGCTGTGCTAGAACTCCGCATATCCGTATCCACTCAACAAACCGCCTCGTGGGCGTAAATTACATTTCTTCTGTATATTAAGTAGAAAATTATTTTGACTTAAAGAAGTAGCAATACTGCCGAATCACTTATTTTATTATTTAATTGGTATAGTAATGTCCTTATTTTATGCTTTTTCTTGATTGCAATCTTGCGACGTGTTTTGAAGTCTCCATCTGTGTATCACAGATTGTACGATTGCTGGGATCTGTCACAAAGATGCCCAACTAGAGGGTAAGATGAGCCCCTAGAGTTTATTTCTGTGTGCGCGGCCCGCGGCTTTCCATAGTTCCCGCACGCACAGCCCTTTCCCTTTAAATCATCATCATCATTATTATTATTTTTTTTAATGGGGTCCAGTATTGAATATCCCGCGATATTATGATGTTGTTCAGAAATCTTTGCCGTCACGGATTTGGTAAAAGTTCTACCAAGTCTCGGTTATCTGAGGCCTTTGTGACTGTCCATTCCTTTTCTAAGTAACTGGTGTAATGGAGAGGGAAGGAGACTACAGTATGGGGGACACTGGCACAGGGGAGCTGACATTGGGGTATATTTTTTTGGGTTCAGTATCACAAGCTACAGTTCCTGCCCTGGAAGGTATAGTCTTGCAATTCTGTGTGTGCTTTAGGATTTATTGCAAACTCCCTTTTCCTGACTGCTTATATCAGGCATGTCCAGACTGCGGCCCTCCAGCTGTTGAGAGACTACACATCCCAGCATGCCCTGACACAGCTTTAGCATTCTCTGACAGCAAAACTATGTCAGGGCATGCTGGGATATGTAGTTTCACAACAGCTGGAGGGCCGCAGTTTGGACATGCCTGGCTTATATCAATGCAAAATTGATTGCTTTTATCTGGGGACAAGGCCTGTTATGTAGTAACAGTATGTCATTGATTTGTACTGGGTCCTAAAGTCATTTGGATTTAGTCTGCAGGCCTTGCTTGACAGTGAATCAAGTTTATATGCCTTCCATTCTAAGAGCTGCAGCACCCTCTTGCTGCAGACCAATGTTACTGCACCTGCCCTTCCTTCCAATGCTTCATCTTCCAGTGCCAGACCTCCAAATATCTAACTGTATTATTCTACGTTTACCAGTAGCATGCCTAACTTCCTTTACCTCCAGCATACCCACCATATAGACTTGTTTATTTATGCATATATCATGCCAAAATGAAATTACAGATTGAAAAGCCAAGGCAGGCAATCAAAGCACTTATTTGAAGGATCTATTTTTAAAATGCTGTATTTTTATGGTGAGCTAACACGCAAACACTAAAGTGTTATCCCTGGTACCTCACGAGGGAGGTATCAAAAATCTGTGTCTCATCTTCTGACGCAGGATAATATTTATTTTAATAATTAGCTGGCAAAGACGCAAAATCGGAAATTCTTCTTTATCAGTCACCTGAAATATGTGATTTCTACTGTGTGAGAATTGTGTTTTTGTATTGGTTTCCAAGGACTGATCACTGTTAAAGGACCACTGAAGCTAAAACAAAAGTTGCTATAAAGACCTCGTGTAAAACGCAAACGAATAATTTAATGTTTCCATATCCAGACAAAGAGCTGCTTGAGCTCTATGTATATATAACACTATTTCTGCCCTTGTTCATAAAATTCTTAGGGCTTCTCAGTCTACATCGCAGGACGTGTCAAATACATCTTCCTTCACCGATCATCTCCGATACGTTGTACCTTCAGTTGTGAAACGCGTCACTCACATCCACGTTGGTGACCGTTACTTCAGTGTACAAAATTTGTAGTTTTTAGGTTTTGATATTTTAAATAATTGACCGTTCAGTTAAATAGAGGGTGTACCTTTACACTCCATCATACAGAAGTGAGCGGAAAATGGGAAAACGCGTGTAAACACACTTAGTGAGTGCGTATGAGATTACAGATGCCATGCCATTAGGAAATGTAGCTATTTAATCGGCTTTTCAGGCCTTAGTAGCCTCAAAGTGCAGTAACAGTGGATAGATGTGACTGGTCCCTTTTAATAAGTCTTTAGCAAAAACTGATGTTTCATTTAAAGACGTTTTATTTTATGGAGAACTGCAAGTCCCAGCTTGTCCATCGCTTTACAGCAACAACTATTTTACTAAGCAAATGGGGACTGATTAAATGACCATGAAGCTAGATTGTCATTTGGCTTTGTATCGTTGTAACCACGCAGCACCCGGAGGCATGAACACAACCTGTATTTAAGACCAAATGATATTATTCCGTGCTCACCTGTAACATTATTAATGGAAGGAGAATATTGGAGACCAAGTTGATGATAAGAGAACATCACCAGACATCTACACGTGTGATTATTCAACGTGCGTTTTAGGTTCAGTGGTCCTTCACTCAGACTTCTAAAGCAACTTGTGTATAAATTATGCAATTATTATGGAATGAATATCATGTCTTTATTTTTTATCATGTTTTTGTTCGTTCAACATTCCTGGCTCATTCAGTGTCTGAAATCCAGGTGCATTTCTTTTCCAGAAGAAGATGGGAGGAATTGCAGAGAAATGACTTGTGTGTGTATACCTTTAAGAAATGTAAATAATATATTTTTATGGTTGTAAAAAATAAAAAATGCTTTTGATGAACCATACTCCATTCCTCAGAGTAATATTATTTAAATGTCCTGAAGGCCTGTGTACTTTATAGATCTGTAGCAGATATATGGATAACAGGTTCCCCTTCCCCGTTGATCACGGGTAACCCCAATGTTGAAAAAGTACAGACTGTTTTTGCTCAGTGAACGTAGTCCTCTTACTTAGATAATGCGCAGACCTCTGATTGGCTTGCCCAGAATACCAATTAGATGCAAAGAGGACCTTCTGCTACGTAGAATCCCATGAGTGGCATTCGCTGCCACCTTTCCGGAGCCTACGCCAGAGATAGCAGCTATATTTTAGTGTTACATGCCTAAAAACTAATCAAAATACTGTAGACCAGCATAGTTTAAAAAATAAAATAAAAATAAAATAAAGTTTCCTTACGATTGATTTGTGTATGAAAGTCACTGTGTCTCTGTAAGAGCCTTGCACATCGGACGTGTCTCACCTGGAGATCTCTCATCCTGACTCAGGCTACAGACGGAGCTCTTAGCAAGATACGCTACTCCCCGTGGGGGTGAAAGTACACAGTGACGCATTTGCTAATTGTAAAACATATTGATACCAGAGATAAAGTACTGTCTTGCTATGTGAATGGTGATTTCCATGGGAAGGGGACTGAATTTGCTGATGTGATGGCTGGAAAAATAGTTGGCGGCATGACCTCCTGCTCGGACGGATGATCCGTGTAATTGTGCAGAAATTAGCTTTAACGGGTGGCTATGAGGTCTTGTATGCTCACTTTATGGTGTTTTTTTTAGGTGAGAATCTTCTAGCGAGAGAATCAGGCGTCTTTTTTTTTTCTTTTTCTTTTTTTCTTTCTGATGAAAAATGCATCGCAACGCACTAGGACGCACGAGAAGACTGAGCTGATTAATGCGATATAGCAAACGTATATCTGTGTGCAACTGAGTCTCTGAACCTGTATACGCAGTGCTACAATGTTTCTCTAACGTCCTAGTGGATGCTGGGGACTCCGTCAGGACCATGGGGAATAGCGGCTCCGCAGGAGACAGGGCACAAAAGCAAGCTTTTAGGATCACATGGTGTGTACTGGCTCCTCCCCCTATGACCCTCCTCCAAGCCTCAGTTAGGTTTTTGTGCCCGTCCGAGCAGGGTGCAATCTAGGTGGCTCTCCTAAAGAGCTGCTTAGAAAAAGTTTTTAGGTTTTTTATTTTCAGTGAGTCCTGCTGGCAACAGGCTCACTGCATCGAGGGACTTAGGGGAGAGATTTTCAACTCACCTGCGTGCAGGATGGATTGGAGTCTTAGGCTACTGGACATAGCTCCAGAGGGAGTCGGAACACAGGTCACCCTGGGGTTCGTCCCGGAGCCGCGCCGCCGATCCCCCTTACAGATGCTGAAGATCGAGGGTCCGGAAACAGGCGGCAGAAGGCTCTTCAGTCTTCATGAAGGTAGCGCACAGCACTGCAGCTGTGCGCCATTGTTGCTACACACTTCACACTGAACGGTCACGGAGGGTGCAGGGCGCTGCTGGGGGCGCCCTGGGCAGCAATATTTAATACCTTTTATGGCAAAGGAATACATCACATATAGCCATTGAGGCTATATGTATGTATTTAACCCAGGCCAGATATCTCAAAACCCGGGAGAAAAGCCCGCCGAAAAGGGGGCGGGGCTTATTCTCCTCAGCACACAGCGCCATTTTCCTGCTCAGCTCCGCTGTGAGGAAGGCTCCCAGGACTCTCCCCTGCACTGCACTACAGAAACAGGGTAACAAAGAGAAGGGGGGCATATTTTGGCGATATTTATATATTTTAAAGCGCATATAACAGAAACAACACCTTTTAGGGTTGTTTATATACATTTTATAGCGCTTTTTGGTGTGTGCTGGCAAACTCTCCCTCTGTCTCCCCAAAGGGCTAGTGGGGTCCTGTCTTCGATAAGAGCATTCCCTGTGTGTCTGCTGTGTGTCGGTACGTGTGTGTCGACATGTATGAGGACGATGTTGGTATGGAGGCGGAGCAATTGCCGGTAATGGTGATGTCACCCCCTAGGGAGTCGACACCGGAATGGATGGCCTTAATTATGGAATTACGTGATAATGTTAGTACATTACAAAAGTCAGTTGACGAAATGAGACGGCCGGAAAACCAGTTGGTACCTGCTCAGGCGTCTCAGACACCGTCAGGGGCTGTAAAACGTCCCTTACCTCAGTCAGTCGACACAGGTACCGACACAGATGAATCTAGTGTCGACGGTGAAGAAACAAACGTATTTTCCAATAGGGCCACACGTTATATGATCACGGCAATGAAGGAGGCTTTGCAGATCTCTGATACTGCAGGTACCTCAAAAAGGGGTATTATGTGGGGGGTGAAAAAACTACCTGTAGCTTTTCCATAATCAGAGGAATTGAATGACGTGTGTGATGAAGCGTGGGTTAACCCCGATAGAAAACTGCTAATTTCAAAGAAGTTATTGGCATTATACCCTTTCCCACCAGAGGTTAGGGCGCGCTGGGAAACACCCCTTAGGGTGGATAAAGCGCTCACACGTTTATCAAAACAAGTGGCGTTGCCGTCTCCTGATACGGCCGCCCTCAAGGATCCAGCAGATAGGAGGCTGGAAACTACACTGAAGAGTATTTACACACATACTGGTGTTATACTCCGACCAGCAATAGCCTCAGCCTGGATGTGCAGTGCTGGGGTAGTGTGGTTGGATTCCCTGACTGAAAATATTGATACCCTGGATAGGGACAGTATTTTATTGACTTTAGAGCAATTAAAGGATGCGTTTCTTTATATGCGAGATGCTCAGAGGGATATTTGCACTCTGGCATCGAGAGTAAATGCGATGTCCATATCTGCCAGAAGAAGTTTATGGACGTGACAGTGGTCAGGTGATGCGGATTCCAAAAGGCATATGGAAGTATTGCCATATAAAGGAGAGGAATTATTTGGGGTCGGTCTATCGGATCTGGTGGCCACGGCAACTGCCGGCAAATCCACTTTTTTACCTCAGACCCCCTCCCAACAGAAAAAGACACCGTCTTTTCAGCCGCAGTCCTTTCGCTCCTATAAAAACAAGCGGGCAAAAGGACAGTCTTATCTGCCCCGAGGCAGAGGAAAGGGTAAGAGAGGGCAGCAAGCAGCCCCTGCCCAGGAACAGAAGCCCGCCCCGGGTTCTACAAAGCCATCAGCATGACGCTGGGGCTTTACTAGCGGACTCAGGAGCGGTGGGGGGTCGACTAAAGATTTTCAGCAATCAGTGGGCTCGCTCACAGGTGGACCCGTGGATCCTGCAGATAGTATCTCAGGGTTACATGTTGGAATTCGAAAGGTCTCCCCCTCGCCGGTTCCTAAAGTCTGCTTTACCAACGTCTCCCTTAGAAAGGGCGACGGTATTGGAAGCCATTCACAAGCTGTATTCTCAGCAGGTGATAATCAAGGTACCCCTCCTACAACAGGGAAAAGGGTATTATTCCACACTATTTGTGGTACCGAAGCCGGACGGTTCGGTAAGACCTATTCTAAATCTGAAATCCTTGAACCTGTACATACAGAAATTCAAGTTCAAGATGGAGTCACTAAGAGCAGTGATAGCGAATCTGGAAGAAGGGGACTTCATGGTGTCCCTGGACATAAAAGATGCTTATCTGCATGTCCCAATTTACCCCTCACACCAAGGGTATCTCAGGTTCGTGATACAAGACTGTCATTATCATTTTAAAACGCTGCCGTTTGGTTTGTCCACGGCACCTCGGGTCTTTACCAAGGTAATGACCGAAATGATGGTTCTTCTCGAAGAAAAGGCGTATTAATTATCCCTTACTTGGACGATCTCCTGATAAGGGCAAGGTCCAGAGAACAGCTGGAAGTCGGGGTAGCACTAACCCAAGTAGTGCTTCAACAACACGGGTGGATTCTGAATCTTCCAAAATCTCAATTGACACCGACAACACGTCTGCTGTTCCTGGGAATGATTCTGGACACTGTTCAGAAAAAGGTGTTTCTCCCGGAGGAGAAAGCAAGGGAGTTATCCGAACTTGTCAGGAACCTCCTAAAACCAGGAAATGTGTCAGTACATCAATGCACAAGAGTCCTGGGAAAGATGGTGGCTTCTTACGAAGCAATTCCATTCGGCAGATTCCACGCACGAATATTTCAGTGGGATCTGCTGGACAAATGGTCCGGATCGCATCTGCACATGCATCAGCGGATAACACTGTCACCAAGAACAAGGTTGTCTCTCCTGTGGTGGTTGCAGAGTGCCCATCTGTTAGAGGGCCGCAGGTTCGGCATACAGGACTGGGTCCTGGTGACTACGGATGCCAGCCTACGAGGCTGGGGAGCAGTCACACAGGGAAGAAACTTCCAGGGTGTATGGTCAAACCTGGAGACGTCTCTTCACATAAATATACTGGAGCTAAGAGCGATCTACAATGCTCTAAGCCTGGCGAAACCGCTGCTTCAGGGTCAGCCGGTGTTGATCCAGTCGGACAACATCACGGCAGTCGCCCACGTAAACAGACAAGGCGGCACGAGAAGCAGAAGAGCAATGACAGAAGCTGCAAGGATTCTTCGCTGGGCGGAAAATCATGTCATAGCACTGTCAGCAGTGTTCATCCCGGGAGTGGACAACTGGGAAGCAGACTTCCTCAGCAGACACGACCTTCACCCGGGAGAGTGGGGACTTCATCCGGAAGTTTTCCACATGATTGTGAACCATTGGGAAAAACCAAAGGTGGACATGATGGCGTCTCGCCTCAACAAAAAACTGGACAGATATTGCGCCAGGTCAAGAGACCCTCAGGCAATAGCTGTGGACGCTCTGGTAACACCGTGGGTGTACCAGTCAGTGTATGTGTTCCCTCCTCTGCCTCTCATACCAAAGGTACTGAGAATTATACGGAAAAGGGGAGTAAGAACAATACTAGTGGCTCCGGATTGGCCAAGAAGAACTTGGTACCCGGAACTTCAAGAGATGCTCACGGAAGATCCGTGGCCTCTACCTCTAAGAAGGGATCTGCTTCAGCAGGGACCTTGTATGTTCCAAGACTTACCGCGACTGCGTTTGACGGCATGGCGGTTGAACGCCGGATTCTAAAAGAAAAGGGCATTCCAGAGGAAGTTATTCCTACCTTGATTAAAGCTAGGAAGGAAGTGACCGCACAACATTATCACCGCATTTGGAGAAAATATGTTGCGTGGTGTGAAGCCAAGAAAGCCCCAACGGAAGAATTTCAATTGGGTCGATTCCTACATTTCCTGCAGGCAGGATTGTCTATGGGCCTAAAATTGGGGTCTATTAAAGTTCAAATTTCGGCCTTATCAATCTTCTTCCAGAAAGAATTGGCTTCAGTGCCTGAAGTACAAACTTTTGTCAAGGGTGTACTACATATACAGCCCCCAATTGTGCCTCCAGTGGCACCGTGGGATCTAAACGTAGTTTTGGATTTTCTCAAATCTCATTGGTTTGAGCCTCTCAAATCGGTAGATTTGAAGTATCTTACATGGAAAGTAACCATGCTACTGGCACTGGCTTCAGCCAGGAGAGTTTCAGAGTTGGCGGCTTTATCGTACAAAAGCCCATATCTGATTTTCCATTCGGACAGGGCAGAACTGCGGACACGTCCTCATTTTCTCCCTAAGGTGGTTTCGGCTTTTCACTTGAACCAGCCTATTGTGGTGCCTGCGGCTACTAGCGACTTGGAGGACTCCAAGTTACTGGACGTTGTCAGAGCATTGAAAATATATATTTCAAGGACAGCTGGAGTCAGAAAATCTGACTCGTTGTTTATCTTGTATGCACCCAACAAGATGGGTGCTCCTGCGTCTAAGCAGACGATTGCTCGTTGGATCTGTAGCACAATCCAACTTGCACATTCTGTGGCAGGCCTGCCACAGCCTAAAACTGTTAAAGCCCACTCCACAAGGAAGGTGGGCTCATCTTGGGCGGCTGCCCGAGGGGTCTCGGCATTACAACTTTGCCGAGCAGCTACGTGGTCAGGGGAGAACACGTTTGTAAAATTTTACAAATTTGATACTCTGGCTAAAGAGGACTTGGAGTTCTCTCATTCGGTGCTGCAGAGTCATCCGCACTCTCCCGCCCGTTTGGGAGCTTTGGTATAATCCCCATGGTCCTGACGGAGTCCCCAGCATCCACTAGGACGTTAGAGAAAATAAGAATTTACTTACCGATAATTCTATTTCTCATAGTCCGTAGTGGATGCTGGGCGCCCATCCCAAGTGCGGATTGTCTGCAAATACTTGTACATAGTTATTGTTACAAAAATCGGGTTATTATTGTTGTGAGCCATCTTTTTTTAGAGGCTACTTCTTTGTTATCATACTGTTAACTGGGTTCAGATCACAAGTTGTACGGTGTGATTGGTGTGGCTGGTATGAGTCTTACCCGGGATTCAAGATCCTTCCTTATTGTGTACGCTCGTCCGGGCACAGTACCTAACTGAGGCTTGGAGGAGGGTCATAGGGGGAGGAGCCAGTACACACCATGTGATCCTAAAAGCTTGCTTTTGTGCCCTGTCTCCTGCGGAGCCGCTATTCCCCATGGTCCTGACGGAGTCCCCAGCATCCACTACGGACTATGAGAAATAGAATTATCGGTAAGTAAATTCTTATTTTTTTCCAATCCAAGTTCTGTTCTGCTCCGTATACAGACTGGGCCACACACAGTATACAGGTGTCATATATCCCATTACTCGGACCAGTCTCCTCTTGCATTCTAGTTGCATGCCCGACGTTAGCAGAGTTGCCAGGATCTGGCGGCTCACTCACACAAGGCTGGATGTATGGGTAGAGTAACATCTTCCTCTGCAGGATAAAGTGCAGGCCCGCACCAGGCACTGCATCATCATGTTTCTGTCTAACCTTGAAGTTACTCATTCAGTGTTCCATCTGCCCTAAAATACTGGTGCTCTGGACATCCAAATGAGATTCTTGTAGTAGCATGGACCTGCTTTCAGGCTAAGGGAGAGATTTATCAAAGCTCGGATAGAGCTAAAGTACCAACCAATCAGATTGTCATTTTTGAAACACAGCCTGTAACATGGCAGCTAGGAGCTGATTGGTTGGTACTTTATCCCTCTCAAAACTGTAATAAATCCCCCCGAGTTGCTTGGGAATGACTATAACTCCTCGTCCGCCCGCCTGTAACAACACAGCTGATGGACTTCTTCAACAGAGCTACTGTGCAATGCGAGGCTAACACTGAATAATGCAGTGTTCTTCAACCACTGCCGTGGCACATTAGTGTTCCCTGAGCAGTCCCCAGGTGTGCCGCCATAGAAGCAGAGCCAGGCCCATCAGTGTTTTGCCGCTACTGAGGCCCTGGAACGATCAATACTGGTGGGTTTAGTGGTTGCAGAGCCAGTTCTTATTTTGGGCCCGGGCAGTGTTGGGCTCTTTTGGCTTTCTCAGATGTGGCTCAGGCGTTACCTATGGAGAAGCTGCGACATGATATCCTAGGACACGCAACTGTACCATGCATCACCATTATATTTGAGCGTGCCTTGGCAATATTTAAATCTTGTTCAGTGTGCCGCGAGTTGTAAAAGGTTGAAAATCTCTGGAATAATGTGTTTTACTATCGTGTTCCAGGGCTGTAACAAGGGGTGTACGGCTGGTGCCATTGCCAAGTGGGCACCAAGCTTGCTGCCCCATGGCACCTTTTTCCGGTTTGCAATATGCCTGGCACCTACCTTCCCTTTCTGCTGAGACTCTCATATGGTTCGTCTATGAAAAATGTAATTGGGAATATAGCTGTCCGTATAATGTTGCAGCCCCTTTGAAATGACCACGGTATGACAGTGCTATTATTTTGGCTGATATAAAAACTAGCTTTAAACTAGAGATGTGCGGGTTCGGATTTACTCTGTTCTTAATGCCAGAATTAACGCCAGTTTGGATTTAACCGTATTTTTCTTATTGGCTATCCTAAACACGTGACATCCGAGAGCCAATAAGAAACCACTTTGAGATCCGGCTAAATCTGAACCTGCACATCTCTACTTTAAACCAACGCAGGACGTCCAGCAATGCTATAAATCGGAAACATAAATATTTATTTTTGCAGAATTCCGGATGGGAAAACGGTCAGGCCTATGGCTGTACGTGGGCCTGGTCACTGTTTAATAGCTGTGATTGGGGGAGCACGTGAGCTGGTTGTTCCTCTGACAACTGGATGTCAGCGATGTGGTATTACAAATGAGGGCTGCTAGCTGTAGTCACCTAATTGGTCAGGCTGTGTGTTGCCGTATACATTCTTGCTAGAATAAATCTGGGTCATGTGACTCTCGCTCAGTAGTGGTGAACAAAGACTCGGAAGAAAAATTGATTTCTTGCACTTTTTTCATCCCATGCATCAAAGAGAATTTTCCCCACTGGCTGAGACGCCTCGTGTCTCCATCTGTGATTCGCCGCGTCTTCTGGCCTCTACATTAATAAAACGGATAGCGGTAAAATCCGCTGGGAGTTCACAGACATAGTCACCAGATGTTCATCTAGCTGTGTTCGTAAATCAAAGCCCTCATCTCCTGGCTGTCCGTCGTCTCCTCGTCACATAATTAATGACTGAAAATAAGCTCTGTCTCATGTAAATTTGAAAACATTCAGACCAAGGGGAATCTAATTTTCCTGCTTTACATAGAGTTTGGAAGTGATATGAAGATGAAATGGTCGTTGGCTGCTTACAACCTGCAGAGTGCATATATAAACCATCTATGGAGAAATACAGGAGGTTCACAAGACCAGTTTGCAAGAGATACACACACACACGGTGACTCAAAAGTTGCAGTACACCCTCTTGTTTCAAAAACTGTGCAGGATATGGGAAAACCGTATATTCCAGTAAGGTATGGGTGAGGTGGGCTATCTTTTAGGGTATGTACCGAACATGGGCACCATCTTGAAATCGGCCATCTTGAATCAAAGTCAGTTTTCCCATTTCCTGAACAACTTTTGAAACAAAAGGGTGTACTTCGACTTCTGAATCACCGTGTGTGTGTGTATATGTGTGTATATATATATATATATATATATATATATATATATCCGTTACAATGTGTCACATTTTTGTGGAGTGTTAAGGACACCACTAGGATTTGAGCTTATAACTTGATTATAGCAGCACAGCGGGGAGGGGTGATGCATGCCCACCCACTCTGCAGGCCAATTCTTTGAGCGTATGTGGGGCCTGTGGCACAGTGACTGTGAGTTATACCCATACTTGAATCCTACTCTCTGGGAGAACCAGGAGTGGAGGTAGAAGTAGGAGGTTTGTTATTTGTGGTGCCTCACACTGCAATGCAATGTTTGGGATTTGCAGCATTGGGGTGTCATCTAGTTCCTGGACCATCCACTTGCCTTAACTGGAGGAGTGGTCAGGATCGGGAGGTTGGTCCATCTATCTGGGGATGTGTGAAAAAAAAAACTCCCTGAAATTCGTGAGCCCCACTATAGCCTCAAGGTCATTGCCTGTGTTAATGTAGCATTTGGGCCTTAGCTGTGTGAATGAATCACCGGACTTTCTCTGGGGTCAAGCCTTTCATCAGTACATACCATCCAGTATAGGGACAGGCCAAGTTGAGATGGGGGGGTGCATGCCCAGCGCTAAAAAGTGTCGTGACATGACATCACTGGGGAGTGTTCACATCACGGGGTATTTTTGCCACCCCCCCCCCCTTCTCACAGGCAGATGTGTGCGGCCCCCCAGTCATCGCTGCTGTACAAAGCCACTCCGGGTCAGATTGGGATAGGGGCTGTTCTGTAGAAATTGGGATGGTTGGGGAGGTCTGCCCATATGACGAACCTTGGTTTTACTCAGTTCTAACCATCTGATAAAGTCTATATTAGACAGTTTCCTATGTCTACGTATAGCGCGTCTCTTTTTGTGGTAAGCTAAGGAGAAAATGGCCCAGGTAGTAGATAAAGGGGGCAAAACTTTTTTTTTAAGTATATAAGTGAAAGAAGAAAAAGAAATGGATGAATAATAAGACTTAAGACAGGGGATGTGGTTAAGATGTGGGATCACAGTAGTCGGAATACTGACGCCGGACTCCCAACACCCGTCAGAATGTCGTCGCTGACATCTCGACTGTAAGTTTAGCGGTCGGGAAAGGGGGGGGGGATATTGGGTATAAGTGCCACCTGGAGGGTTAGGGTTGGGCTGTGGAAGGGCGGGAGGGGGGTTAGGGTTAGGTACCACCGGGGGGAGGTTAGGGTTAGGCTGCGGGGAAGGGAGGGTTAGGTTTAGGCTGCGGGAACTGAGGGGTAGGGAAGCAAGGGCTAACATAATTACCTTGCCCCTTTCGGGATTTCAAACATTGGGATGCCAGCGTGGGTATTGTGACCACCGGCATCTCGTATGGCGGTCAAACATACTGAACACAGACAGAGAGTAAGAATTTGGTGGGGGGAGACAAGGCAATAGCAGATCATCTAAATAATTATTTTTGCTCCGTATACACTACAGAAGGAGAGGGGAAGGGGCCACAGTTAAGTTGCAAGGACACTCATAAAAATAAGGTAGATGAATGTACACTTACAAAGGAGAAGGTCTTAATAGAATAGCGTAGATGTAGCATGTAGACTTTAGTAAAGCATTTCACACTGTCCCACATCACTGACCACTAAATAAACTGGAAATCTTGGGATTGGATTATAAAACAGTTAAATGGAGAAGATCTTGGTTGCAGGATAGGAAACAGAGAGTTGTAGTAAATGGAGTGCAGTCTCAGGAGGGAAATGTTTCCAGTGGAGTACCCCAGGGATCTATACATGCACCCGTGCTCTTTATTATCTTTGTTGGTGACATTGCAAATGGTATTGAAGGGAAAGTATGCCTTTTTTGCAGATGATACAAAGGTATGCAACAGGGTAGACACTCCGGGAGGGGTAAAACAAATGATTGATGATCTACGTAGACTAGAGGAATAGTTAAGAGTGTGGCAATTACAGTTTTATGCCCAAAAAAATTAAAATCATGCACTTGGGTCTCAAAAATCCAAAGGCTAAATATAGTATTAATGGCCCTATACTGGAAACTACTGAGGAGGAAAGGGATCTAGGAGTCACTATTTAGGTGAATTAAAGGCAGGTAAGCAATGTAACAAAGCAATGAGGAAGGCTAGTCAGATGCTTGTCTGCATAGGGAGAGGAATCAGCAGCAGAAAGAAAGAAGTAATAATGCCCCTGTATAGGTCATTGGTACGGCCTCATCTAGAATAATGGGGCAGATGTATTAACCTGGAGATGGCATTGTGTTCAGTGCTGGAGGCTGAATCTCCAGAAGGATATTAATACATTAGAGACTGTACAAAGAAGGGCAACTAAAATGGTGCATGGCCTACATCACACAACTTACCCGGAAAGACTAAAAGATCTTAACTACAAGTATAGTTTGGAGCAGAGAAGGGAAAGGGGGGACATGATACAGACTTTCACATATATCAAGGGTTTTACCAAGGTACAGGAGGGAAACATTCTTCAAATGAAGAGAAGTATTAGAACATGAGGACATGCGCAGAGACTGGAGGGGAGAGGTTCAGAAGAATTGTAAGGAAAAATCACTTCACAGACGGTAGTGGATAAGTGGAATAGCCTTCCATCAGAGGTGGTAGAGGCTGAGACAGTAGAGCAATTTAAACATGCTTGGGATAGACATATGAATATAATTACATAGAACTAAGCAACAAAGAGGGTTGAGATTACCTAAAGGATAAAAGAGGGGCAGACTAGAAGTTCTTATCTGCTGCCAAATTCTATGTTTCTTTGTAAGTAGCGTCTCTCACTCCCTTACTCCTAGTTAGCATAAGTACATTCAATTTAAAATAAATATGATGTGATTTAAGTGTTACCTGTACGGTTAAAGTCACTGAGTGTCAGGCAACCTGGGGAACTGGCCTTTTTACAGCTGTACACCTGTCTCTAAGGTAATGAGAAGTTTCTAGGGAAGCACGGTTGACATAGTGGTTAGTATTGTAGCCTCACAGCAAGGGGTGTAACGAGGGTGGCTCCGGTGGAGCACAAGCTCCCGGCGCTGGAAAAGTTAGAAGGCGCACTGCCGCCTGACTCCCCCCTCCCTTCACCCATTATACCGTTTGCCGCTGTACAGGCAGCCGCAGAGCAGGAGGAGGAGAAGCAGGGGGGCGCACACTGACTCAGACTCGGAGACTATGTAGGTAACAGGGCAGGCCAGAGGAGACAGCAGGAGACACTGATAGCCAGCACATGCCGGAGCTCTGCTGTCCTCTTTATATGTCTGTCTGCTTGCAGCTGTGCAGCACCACTCTCTGCCCCCGATGCTGCAGCACCTCTTTATGCCCCAGCTGCAGCAGCACCTCTCTCTATGTCCCGGCTGCAGCAGCACATATCTCTGCCCGGCTGTTGCAGCTCCTCTCTCTGCATTAGAAGCTGCTTAGTAACATGTATAAGCGTCTCTACTGTGGCATAACGTATATAAGGGGCGATACTGTGTTGTGTAACGTGTATAAGGGGCTCTATTGTGTGCTGTAACTTGTATAAAGGGCACTACTGTGTGGCGTAACGTGTATAAGGGGCTTTAATGTGTGCTGTAACTTGTATAAAGGGCACTACTGTGTGTCATAACGTATATAAGGGGCTCTATTGTGTGCTGTAACTTGTATAATGGGCACTACTGTGTGGCGTAACATGTATAAGGGGCTCTACTGTGTGGCGTAACGTATATAAGGGGCTCTACTGTGTGGCGTAACGTGTATAAGGGGCTATACTGTGTGGCGTAACGTGTATAAGGGGCTCTATTGTGTGCTGTAACTCGTATAAAGGGCACTACTGTGTGGCGTAACATGTATAAGGGGTTCTACTGTGTGGCGTAACATATATAAGGGTGATAATGTCGGTATTATCTTAGACCGCAAAGCTATACCCCTTTGTACACTATTACCGTTGAGCCGCTATGGCCGCTAGACTACGTGCACGTGCTACGCACTTTGTACGCTATTTGCGTACAGAGTCCTGCACGTGGTACGCACTTGGCGTACGCACGCTGCGCTGAGTGTACGGAGTACACACAGCGAGCGCTCACACAATGGATAACCTTTAAACCTTGTTAATGATACAATGTAATGATATGCTTATACTTTAAACCTTTGGCAGCAAAGTACTGCAACGATGTTATACCTTTAAACCTTAAATAGCGCTGGCGATACAAAGTATCCGCAGTGCGTACACCTTAACAATGCTTATACACCTTAAACAGGTTAAACTACTTTAAAGCCCATGCAGGAAAGTGAAAACACAACACTGTTTGTAGTTTAAACCACAGGGTTCTAAGGCCTCCGTGGATTGATTCCAAAAGATAAAACAATACAATTTATACACTACAGACTAACAAGTAAATCTAAACAGAAATAATGGCTACAGAGAATGTACGTACGTGAGAATATTCGCAAGCGCAACCCGAACTCGGTCCTCCGCTGGTCATACAGATAGCGTTTAGAGTCTTCTGACCGGCCAGGCAACAATGGTCCTTATATACACAACATGCATACACAATACAATGGTCACTGTAATCTCATTGTTCATTGGACACAGAGATATGTCTCCACATTACAGCAAAGGTCATAGGTGGATTTGAAAAGGTGGGCGCTGTCTTTCCCAACTGCTCTTGTGGGTGGTATCCTCTGGATTCCCGCCGCATATGTAATTTACAGTAAATACAGTTAATGTTCATAATCTACTTTTGTACATAACTATACGCAGGAACAAGCGATCTTTCTCTAACTAACACCGGAATGTTACCCTCAAAATACCCTACAGCTGGATACTAGACATCACCTTCCAACCTTTATCTGACCCTTCCTATCATGCAAAGGTGAATCTCTCTGTCCAGGAACTGTTTAAACTAATAATACTTGCTGACATGGTCTAGGGGAACTATATCTACAATATACGCTATATGGGTTAAATATGCAATGTTCTAATAACACGCTACACGCTCACAAACTCCGCCGTAAATACCCATATCATGCACATGATCGCCGGAGCGATCTTACGCAACTTGCGGATATGTGCACGCACGGCGGACTGAGTGCACGAGCAGCGGGCATGTGCATGGGGTTAGTACAAGGCATATGCATTATGATATTTTTCGACTTTGACAGTCCACCCTTTGGCAGTCAACAATAACTGCCACTATCTAAACATTAAACAGAAAAATATATACTACAATACCTATAAATGATTGGGTGGTAGGAGGAGAGGAGTAGGCGGGAAATGTATGGCCTAGTGGGATAGTAAAAGCATGTATGTATGAAATCCATGTCTGAGGGGCATGTATCATCGTACCGTACATGTTCTAGATAAGCTTCGAGGTATTGCGAAGTATACATTAAATCCTTCTTATCCCGTATTAAGGGTCTGTAAGTGGGCCAACAAACACTACCGAGCTCTTTTCGGCTTCTTGTTCCAACAAATGGGGTGCACATTTAGTTGATGATACATGGAGGGGGGAAAAACATGTGAGTGCTAATATATGTATCTATATCACCTGTCGACTATGTGTCACTACCTGAAGGTTGTAGAGATGAAGATAAGAAACATATCACAAATACATTCACATAATAATGTGTGCAATCGTCCTTGGGTGTTGGTTGGAGTCTTGTCCGGATGGGTGTATCCTTGCTGTGGGTGGTAATCAAAGTCTTTCAAGTGTCCATAAAAGTCTTTAAAAGTCTTTAGAGTGTCTATAAAAGTCTTTAGCATGTCCATCAAAGTCTGTAGAATGTCCATCAAAGTCTTCTTCCGAATGGATGTATTTTTGCTTGGGAGAAAAACAAAGGAGAAACGGGTGAAAGAAACGGACCGTGGAATCACGTCTTATCACAACATTGTCTCAATTGATGGGTCATAAATTAAACCAGTTTGTGTAACAATGCCCCCGCTCCTCAAACTCATCACTTTGGTACTGCGCTTGCACCGCGTTAAAAATCAAACACATCTAAATATCAAACCAATCATTACGACGACTCCCAGGATACAAAGGAGAAACTTTCCTACACTCACGATAACATTTTGAGCCCATTCTCCTAAACCAGAGAACCAATTGCGTGGGTTCAACCATGAGACCCAGCCGGTCAGTTCATTACTCACAGCAGTCAGGGTAAGGTTGTGTCTCCTTCGGAACTCCCATTTCAATTGCAAGATATCGTCCATCTTTTGATCTATGACCTCGGTTGGGTCATCAGTGCTGTTTGTAATATACGTGCAGCACTTCACACCATACTGAGTTGCTAGGGTGACACAGTACCCGCCTGTCACCGCTGTGATGTAATTGAGAACCATCCTGTGCTGGATCAGTTCCGTTTTGTAAGCTTGCAATTCCCTCCCTGTATACCTGAAGGTGTCATCATACATCTCGGTGATATTATCTATCAGGTTCGCTAGCGCATGAATATACCTAAAATTTATAATTCCTCTGGCGGTACGGGTGATATCTAGCGCGAGTAGGAATTGAATCCCGGTGGATTCGTGGATCAAATCAGAGGCTGCGTGCTCTGTCCTATCTATAAGGTGTCTCTTAACGATGTGTTCATAATGAGTGTGAGTGTAAGGAGCTTGAGCATTGCGGTGAACGTCTTTCATCTTATTATGGGTTATGGTCATTACTTCTGGCAACATTTTTCCAATGTAACACAATCCCTCTGAGTTTGGGGCAAGCCACTTATACGCCTTCCTCCCACATATGAAATATGCATCATCGGGGAGAACATATGGGACAGAATATGACATTACCATATTGCAAACCTTCCAAGTGAAAAATCCTACCCCTAACTCTCTCATCTGTTCAGTACACGTATCAGGCTGTATGATATGCGCACAGTACCCTGGAGATACTTCTCCAACCCGCATGGTCCTACTTTCTAGAGTATACCTGTACCGAAAATATCTTCCAACGTCGGCTATTTGGCGTATAAGTTCTGAGTCTACGGGCATTCTATTGGCTCTGTGTGAAAATGCCATGGTTTGGTTATTCCATGTCACTTCCCAATTTCCAGGCTTTCGGGGATTGGAAATGTTGAAACATACTAAGGACCTATCCACATGATATTGGTGGAGCTTCAAACTAGGGGGCCTAGAAATATTAAATTTCTTGTCCACCGGTCTCCCACCCCTTAATTCAAGTACCTCATCTATTGTTAAGGGATACGGTACTAGTCCTGACTTGCTCTGACCTTGAGGTACTTGTGAGCACACCCAGCATTCTGTTTGGTTTAAAACCTTACCCACTAATGAGTGATAGTCACTCAATGGATGACGGTCCATGTTGATATTAAGGCTGGACTGACATCTCTGGATGCACCCGTCCTCAACTATGTTTTCACAGTTTCTACAAATACAATTCTCCTCAGCCAACAACCCTTCTCAGTGCCTCCTAGTTTCATGACTACCAGATCGTTTTCTGATACTCGCCTTTGCTCGGTGAATGTGTTGCTCTTAGAATTCTACAAATCCGTCCTCGTCATCAGAACCCATTCCAGATCCTTTCTCGACCTCTCTGGTACTCTCACCGAAACAGACTGCTCTGGTCAACAACAGGGTCAACAGGAAAATCCGGAATGCAGTCTCTTGGGGTAAGTCCATCTTGCTAAGGGGGGAAAAAGGAGCAAGGAAGGGGGGAAAAGAGGGTAATGGGAGATGGAGAAAATAATAAAAAGGAACAAGAAATTTGGTGCGACAACCGCCTCTGGTCTTGTAGTTCTCTGTGCTCAGGTGCCGTGACAACAGTCCTGCCTCTCAACCTTCCCGGAACAAGCACTCCAGTGATACGATTTCCTCCACACTCTGCTCTTTGTCACGGGCTTTCTCTGGGTCAGCGACCTTCTTACAGTGGGACGAGTGGACCCAAGTCTCTCTCTCGGCAGCCTTCAATGCTGTCGTGCTGGTTAGTAAGACTTGGTACGGTCCTTCCCACCGGTCAATAAGGCAACCTGAGCGTAGAAAATTTCGAATCATTACATAATCCCCAGGTTCAATGTCATGACAATTACTGTCTGGCAGGTCAGGAATCACCAGCTTTAGATTGCTGTTTTGATTCCTCAACTGCTTGCTCATCTTAACTAAATATTTTACAGTTACTTCATTATTGCATTTCAAATCATCCTGGGGGTCAATCATTACATGGGGTTGTTGACCAAAAAGAATCTCAAAAGGTGATAAGTTAAGGGGGGACCTGGGAGTGGTTCTGATGCTGTACAATACAAGTGGCAAAGCTTCTGGCCACAACAATCCAGTTTCAGCCATCACCTTGCTCAGCTTGTTCTTAATAGTGCTGTTTACTCTTTCCACTTTCGCACTCGCCTGTGGGCGGTACGGAGTATGCAGCTTACTATTAATTCCCATTAATTTGCACATAACCTGAAAGACTTCACCTGTAAAATGGGTACCCCTATCACTTTCAAATATCCTAGGGATACCATATCTGCACACAAATTCCTGCACGATCTTCTTTGCAGTGAACGTAGCAGTATTTGTGGCAGGGGGAATGCTTCTACCCAATTTGAAAACACATCAATACAAACCAACACATACTTTAAATTTCTGCAGGGTGGCAACTGTATGAAATCAATTTGTATTACCTGAAAAGGGCCGTCTGTTGGCGGGATATGGGATGGTTCTGTTGGTATTGACTTTCCAATATTCTTCCTCAAGCAGATAAGACATGTCATTGCTCTCTTACCCGCATGAGAAGAGAATCCTGGCGCACACCAGTAGGCTCTCACCAGCTTGCACATACCCTCTTTGCCCAGATGAGTCAGACCATGTGCCGCCTCAGCTAAACTTGGAAGGTATGCTCTGGGAGCTACTGGCTTACCCTGTCCAGAGTCCTGAGGACTCCTGGCCATACCCTTTTGAACTCCAGACTGCCTTTTCCTGTGGAGAACACAAATTTTGCATTTCACTTAATTTTTGTGTGTTGACGGTATTGAATACCATCAGTTGTGTGATGTCTGTCTGTATGGGGGTGCTGGCTGCTGATTTAGCAGCTTCGTCTGCCCGGCTGTTACCAAGTGACACTGGGTCTTGGCTGTACGTGTGGGCTTTGCACTTGATAACAGCCACTCTGTCAGGTTCCTGTATCGCTGCTAGAAGTCTTTTGATGTGGGTCGCATGCGCTACGGGTGTGCCAGCTGCCGTCATGAAATTTCTGAGGTGCCATAGGGCCCCGAAATCATGCACTACTCCAAAGGCATACCTAGAATCTGTGTAGATATTGGCTGATTTACCCTTAGCCAATTCACACGCTCTGGTCAGGGCGACCAGCTCAGCAACTTGTGCTGAGTGTGGTGGGCCCAGGGGTTCCGCTTCTACGATACCTTTATCATCTACGACTGCGTATCCAGTACACAAGTCTCCCGAGTCCGTCTGTCTGTGGCAACTACCGTCAGTGTAAAAAGTAAAATCTACGCCTTCCAGTGGGTTGTCACTAATGTCGGGCCTTGCAGTGAAAGTTTGGTTCAAATATTCCATACAATCATGTGTGTCAGTGTCTGTACTAAATCCTCCTTCACCATCACTCTCATCCCCCACCCTTTGTGCCTGTCCAGGCACACCTGGGAGATACGTTGCAGGATTTAGTGCGCTGCATCTCCTTATGGTGATGTTTACAGGGGCCATTAGTGCTAATTCCCACCTTGTAAACCGTGCTGATGAGACATGTCTGGTTTGGGCAGAATTCAGCAAGGCTGACACTGCATGAGGTGTATGGATGGTCAGGTTGTGTCCTAACACTACATCTTCGCTTTTACTCACTAGCAATGCTATTGCTGCAACACTTCGCAAGCATGTGGGGAGAGACCGTGCTACAGTGTCCAATTGTGCACTGTAGTAAGCTACCGGCCTGCTGGCATCAACATGTCTCTGGGTTAGGACACCTGCCGCACACCCAGCACTCTCCGTACCGTATAATTCAAAGGGTTTCCCATAATCTGGCATACCTAAGGCAGGTGCTTGTGATAGACACTGTTTGAGTCTCTCAAATGCCAGTTCGGACTCATCTGTGTGCGAAATTCGATCTGGTTTGTTTGACGAGACCATCTCTTGCAAAGGTAGGGCTAGTATGAAGAACCCTGGGATCCAGTTTCGGCAGTACCCACACATTCCTAGGAAAGTGCGGATCTGTTGCTGGGTTTGTGGCAGAGTCATGTCGCGAATCGCCTGTATTCTATCAGCGGTGAGGTGTCTCAGTCCTTGTGTCAAGCAATGTCCCAAGTATTTCACTTTGGTCTGGCACAACTGTTACTTATCCTTTGAAACCTCGTGTCCCGTATTAGAAAGGTGAAACAGAAGCTGTTTCGTGTCTTTCAAGGACGATTCGAGTGAATCAGAACACAGCAGTAAGTCATCTACATACTGTATTAATACTGATCCGCTCTCAGGTTGAAAGGATTGTAAACAGTCATGCAAAGCCTGTGAGAAAATACTTGGGATGTCAATGAAACCTTGGGGTAAGCGAGTCCAGGTGTACTGTACTCCTCTGTATGTAAATGCAAACAAGTATTGGCTGTCAGGGTGCAGAGGGACCGAAAAGAAAGCAGAACAGAGGTCAATGACAGTGAAAAACTTTGCAGTGGGAGGGATTTGCATGAGGATGACAGCTGGATTTGGCACTACGGGGAATTGGCTCTCAACTATCTTGTTTATCCCCCTTAGATCCTGCACTAGCCTGTAACCCCTCCCCCCACTCTTTTTCACAGGGAAGATGGGACTATTGGCAGTGCTGGACGTCCTGACTAGGATGCCCTGTTGTAGCAAGCGCTCTATGATGGGGTACACTCCTAATTCTACCTCTGGCTTCAGAGGATACTGTGGGATTTTTGGAGCTATCCTACCATCTTTTACTTGCACCACTACAGGAGCTACATTTGCCATCAATCCAGTGTCTTGTCCATCTTTGGTCCAGAGGGACTCCGGTATCTGGGAAATCATTTCCTCTACCTTGGATGGACACCTGTCTATAACAGCAGAGTGTGACATTAACCTCTGTGGAGTGTCTAACATATCCTGCACTTCCTGAACGTGATTCTCGGGTATATCTAAGAAGACACCCTCAGGAGTACAATATATATCACACCCCATCTTGCACAATAAATCTCTCCCGAGTAGATTAGTCGGAGCCGATGCAGCCAGCAAAAAGGAGTGCTTAGTCTGTAAAGGCCCTATCGTAATCTCTGCTGGTTTACTTAAAGGATAGTGTTGCACTACTCCTGTTACCCCCATTGCTGAAATTGTTTTACCCGTTGTTTTCATACCTACCGTTGAATTTAACACTGACCTGGCCGCCCCTGTATCTACAAGGAAAGGTAGTGATCTACCAGCTACATCAACTGTAACCTCGGGTTCATTTCCAAGGCTAGCAATCAACTTCACTGGCTGCAAACTACAGGTGTGGCCTAACCCCTATTGTATGTTGTGACCCTCCCGCAGCGCGGTGGCAGCTACAATATGTGAGGGGGTAACTGAAAATTTCCAGAGGTCTGCCAGTACTTCCTAGGTGGGTACCTCCTTGTTTCCCCTGCATGTGGCTCGTAATTCCTCCTCTGCGGTCCCTGATCCCAATTACGTGTGTCATGCTGTGAGTCATGTTCCTGTCTTTGGGGTCGATATACCTTATGTGGGTCTTTAAAATTACAGTTACATGCGTAATGTCCTTCCCTCTGACATTTAAAACATTTTACCACATATGACTTACCATCAGGGGTCTGGGGTTTAGGCTGATGTGGCTTCGTTGTCAGGGCTTTTATACTTACTGTCATCAGCTTATCCCCCTGTGACTCCCTGTGCCTAATGATGTTCCGATCATGCTCAATAGCGGACTCTCTTAATGCAGCCACCGAGATACCTCTCCAACTTGGTTGAGTGGTTTGTACCCTTGTTCTCAACGTTTCCTTTAAGCCGTCCATTAATACGGACACCGCTACCTCCCGATGATGCACATTTTCCTTAATGTCCGCGACCCCAGTGTATCTATCCATTTCCTGCAGTGCTCGATGGAAATAGTCAGAAGCCGTTTCACCTTCTTTTTGTCTAATGGAGAAGATTTTATTCCACTTGACAACAGTTGGGAAATATACTCCTAACTGCAGATTGATCTGTTTTACGTTCTCCTGATTGTATTCATCAGTGAGAGGTACCTCTGCGTCTAATTTACAGTCAGCAATGAATTTCACAGGGTCAATATTAGAGGGCAAACATGCCCGTAGCACTGTCCGCCAATCTTTGTTATTGGGTTCGGTGTCGTTACCTAGTTCTCTAATAAACCTCTGACATGCGGCTAGATCTTTCCTGGGATCGGGAAATTCAGACATAATTGTCCTCAATTCTGTCCGGGACCAGGGGCAATGCATAGCAATGTTCCTGACGGGAGTGATTCCCAGAGCGTCAGTCTTCCCATTGGGGACTGCGATCACCCTGACAGGATTCAGTTCAATTACATCATTCTGGGTTGCTTCTACAATGTGAGGTGCAATTGTCTCTGCATAATGTACTGTACCGTACTTACCTGTGGACACGACCTCACCTGTCCCTCCGCTAGGGGCCTTTGCTACTGCTCTTACTGGTTGGGCCGTGCCCACTTGGGTGTCTTGTATGGTGGCTGCTAGAGAGAGTGCCGATATCGTGGTGGGCTCATCTTCTTGGTCGCAGTCCTGAGGGAAGTTTAAGATGGGATACAACTTGCACGGGTTAGTATTAATACATTTATTAAGTTCACTCTTATCATATATTAGTATGCCATTCTCTGTAGCCACTTTCTCTCCTGTAATGTACGGTAGTGGTGGGTCAGTTGCTATCAGTTTCCTGCTAGGGTTGGAACCAGCCGCTTGAGCTAATCCCCTTTGCATATCACCCTCCTGTTGCCATAAATGTAAACAATCATAATGTCTAATCCTTTGTTTTCTGGATTTTATTAGACATATCCTTCTCCTTAAATTTTGCAACACCTCAGGACTAAAACTGCCTACCCTAGGGAACGGTTCCCTATCTTCCGCAGTCATACGTTCCCATTCATTGCATAAGACCTCTGCGTGTGATCCATATTTCTCACACATTATGTACCCCGCCGACCCTTTGGGCCGCGGAATATCAACCTGAACCCTGGTTGATCGTCCCTTACTTGAGCAGCTGGCCCCCATTCTTTGCAGGTATTGCCTTCTCAGCTAATCCCTACAAAAACCAAATTACTCAGAGGTAAGGCGACTGTGAAAGTTCTCAGAGCGCTCTCACCCACTCACACCCACGTTGGCCAATACACCTACACACTGTCCTCAGCGCTGGTCGTACCCAACCTAGGGCCCTACGTAACCTCTATTTACTGAGAGTGTGTGGGAGTGACTTACCCTTCCCAGTAAATATCAGTCGTTGGAGATTTCCTGAGTGACCAGCGAAACTCCCTTAAAATAAAAAAACCTGTTACACAAATCACGTTGCATGTACAAATAGCGTCTATGATTCCGCGATTTTATGCAAATGGCGTAATGGGTATCAAGTTGAACTAACTATTGCACACACTAACGCGCGGTACAATCGCACGGCGTATAAGTAACTGTTACTTATCCGCTATACGACCAATGGAATCGTTTTTCAGGCTGCGAAACCTCAGCCGGAGCGTATCTGAATGGGCCTGTATGGGTACTACGCAAACCCCTGGGGCTGCGCTCTCACTGCTGTCCTTTATCAGGCCACGGTATTCAGAGCTTCGCTTGACTTAGTCAGCGGATTTCTGACTTCGCTGACCTCTTGGTCTGCTGTTATACTAATTGCTCCTTTATACCTTAAACAATGTTAACGTGAGAAAGCCACTCCCACGCCACCAAGTGTCCACTCACCTGATGTGGTCTCCTACAGGATCCCGAATTCTGGGTTCACAAAAACCTTTATTTGCACACTCACGCTCGTTCACTCATATACACTTTGATTTTTCTGTACAGAAAATTAACTTTCATTCATATAAAACAGCCTAGTCCCAGAGGTGACACAGTAAGAGAAGGTTCTTTTAAACTAAATATTGGAAACTGAACAAATTTGTGCTATTATCGCGTGGCTACCGTATCGCCTAAACTGAAACAATGCTATTGTGTGATTTGGATTTAGTGGGCGTACCTGTACGCACGTTGCGTAAACACGCCACGTGTGTACGCCTTTATGTTGCGTACGCAGTCCCGAACACTGTCCGAGACACGTGTACAAAGGCCGTACGTCCGCAGTACTACAAATCCCACACTTCTATAAATGTAAGCGATGTTTAACTATAATCACTTACTTAACGCTACACACAGTTTCTACTGTATCAACCTTTACAACTAGGCCAGGCTGCGTGTGCGTCTTACACTTACTTCCTTAAATATTAACTCTTATATGTTAACTAAATAGCAACAAATTTTCCAGTACAGATCAAAATAAATCTAGTAATCAGTGATTATGGCAACGGTATGAGCAGATATGCAAAGTACAAAATACAGGTGTGTGCGTCTGATGCATGCGCATTTGGCGCCAAAACAGACATTTACAGATTTTAAAAAGAAAAAAAAAAATAGCTTTTGCGTTCTTACCTGACGGATCCCTCCAGCATCCCTTCAAACCATGCAGGGCAGACGCTTATCTAATCAGCACTAGTGTATCCACCAACCAAGAGAAGGCTACAGGGGATACTCCGCCCTTTGCTGATAGATAAAGTCTGCGAAAACTCTGCTAGGCTGCGGGTATGAGAAGGAACCGGACGAGCTCCCAATTGATAATGTCGGTATTATCTTAGACCGCAAAGCTATACCCCTTTGTACACTATTACCGTTGAGCCGCTATGGCCGCTAGACTACGTGCACGTGCTATGCACTTTGTACGCTATTTGCGTACAGAGTCCTGCACGTGGTACGCACTTGGCGTACGCACGCTGCGCTGAGTGTACGGAGTACACACAGCGAGCGCTCACACAATGGATAACCTTTAAACCTTGTTAATGATACAATGTAATGATATGCTTATACTTTAAACCTTTGGCAGCAAAGTACTGCAACGATGTTATACCTTTAAACCTTAAATAGCGCTGGCGATACAAAGTATCTGCAGTGCGTACACCTTAACAATGCTTATACACCTTAAACAGGTTAAACTACTTTAAAGCCCATGCAGGAAAGTGAAAACACAACACTGTTTGTAGTTTAAACCACAGGGTTCTAAGGCCTCCGTGGATTGATTCCAAAAGATAAAACAATACAATTTATACACTACAGACTAACAAGTAAATCTAAACAGAAATAATGGCTACAGAGAATGTACGTACGTGAGAATATTCGCAAGGGCAACCCGAACTCGGTCCTCCGCTGGTCATACAGATAGTGTTTAGAGTCTTCTGACCGGCCAGGCAACAATGGTCCTTATATACACAACATGCATACACAATACAATGGTCACTGTAATCTCATTGTTCATTGGACACAGAGATATGTCTCCACATTACAGCAAAGGTCATAGGTGGATTTGAAAAGGTGGGCGCTGTCTTTCCCAACTGCTCTTGTGGGTGGTATCCTCTGGATTCCCGCCGCATATGTAATTTACAGTAAATACAGTTAATGTTCATAATCTACTTTTGTACATAACTATACGCAGGAACAAGCGATCTTTCTCTAACTAACACCGGAATGTTACCCTCAAAATACCCTACAGCTGGATACTAGACATCACCTTTCAACCTTTATCTGACCCTTCCTATCATGCAAAGGCGAATCTCTCTGTCCAGGAACTGTTTAAACTAATAATACTTGCTGACATGGTCTAGGGGAACTATATCTACAATATACGCTATATGGGTTAAATATGCAATGTTCTAATAACACGCTACACGCTCACAAACTCCGCCGTAAATACCCATATCATGCGCATGATCGCCGGAGCGATCTTACGCAACTTGCGGATATGTGCACGCACGGCGGACTGAGTGCACGAGCAGCGGGCATGTGCATGGGGTTAGTACAAGGCATATGCATTATGATATTTTTCGACTTTGACAAGGGGCTCTACTGGGTGGGGTAACATGTATAAGGGGCTATACTGTGTGGCGTAACGTGTATAAGGGGCACTACTATGTGGCGTGAAGTGTATAAGAGGAGTTCTACTGCGTGGTGTAATGTGAATAACAGACAATACTGTGCTGTGTAATATGAATTGGTACGTGTTAGTGGCCACCCACCTTCCCCATGAAGTCACACCCCTATAATTTTGGGCGCCCCTATGTTAATCATAGGGGCGCCCAAATAAAACTTACACCCTGAGCGCCACAAAGTCTAGAACCAGCCCTGTCACCAATTTAAGATTTTTTCTTTTCAATTGAAAATATTTTTTTATTTTCAAATGTAACATTCACCCAATTCAGTAAAGTGGAGGGGGCGTCAAAACATACCCTTGCTCTGGGCACTATGGCGCCTAGCCACACCTCTGCTCATGGCCCTGAGGTCATGAGCTGAATTACTTAGAAAGGCCCTATTTGTGTAGAGTTTGTATGTACCCCCAGTGCTTACGTGGGTTTCTTCCGGTTAATTCAGTTTCCTCCCACATTCCAAAAACATACTAGCAGGCTAACTGGCTGCTGAAGAGCCTTAGTATGTATTTCTGTCCATGTGATGCAGAATTTATTAGATTGTAAGCTCCACTGGGGCAGGGACTGATGTGAACGATTGACATATTCACAGAATATGTGTGTGCAATATATATTAGTTAGGGCTACTTGCTGTCTTACTTTTCATATGCAATAAGTATACAATAAAAGGCTATTGTAAGCCCATAAGGGAAGATGTAATTTACTGGGATAACTATATAATACAAAACTACTGCTGAACCATAACACACAGGAGCCTTGTACTAATACTCATATATAAATATAGAAACTGCCCTGCTGCTGACAGATCATGGTAATCACACACACCCATTCAGCAGCAGGGCAATGGTGCGAACTACAACTCCCGGCATGCTCCGCGGCTAATGCTCTACGGCGATTGGCGGTTGGCTGCCCCTCTCCGGCGCTCGCCAATGGTGGCCTGGCTCTTGCGCATGCGCGTCCCTCACGGCGACAGGGAGAGAGCTGACTGACTGTGGGTTACCATTACCAGTGCTGGCAAATGGGGGGCACTGAGAGCACCGGCGGCAGGAAGGTGTCCTTCGGGATGGATGAGGAGGACAGGGTGCAGGTGCTGCGAGGACTCAGGGTGAGAGGAACAACGTGCTGGCTCTCAGCTCTGGGTGCCCCTGCATGGGGAAGGGGGGTCTCTGCGCCAGTTATGGGGTTCCTGTACCAGTGACAGGGTCCCGGTGCCTGTAATGGGGGATCTGTAAAAGTTACAGGGTCCCTGTGCGTGCTATGGTGTTATAGGGGTACTGGGCCAGCTATGGGGTCCCTGTGCCAGTTATAGGGTCCCTGTGGGTGCTATAGGGGTTCTGGGCCGGCTGTGGGGTCCCTGTGCCAGTTATAGGGTCCCTGTGGGTGCTATAGGGGTTCTGGGCCGGCTGTGGGGTCCCTGTGCCAGTTATAGGGTCCCTGTGGGTGCTATAGGGTTTCTGGGACGGCTATGGGCTCCCTGTGCCAGCTATAGGGTTCTTGGGCCGGCTATACGGTCCCTGTGCCAGTTATAGGGTTATAGGGTTATTGGGTCGGCTATGGGGTCCCTGTGCCAGCTATAGGGTTATTGGGCCGGCTATGGGGTCCCTGTGCCAGTTATAGGGTTATTGGGCCGGCTATGGGGTCCCTGTGCCAGCTATAGGGTTATTGGGCCGACTATGGGGTCCCTGTGCCAGTTATAGGGTTATTGGGCCGGCTATGGGCTCCCTGTGCCAGTTATAGGGTTCTTGGGCCGTCTATGCGGTCACTGTGCCAGTTATAGGGTTATTGGGTCGGCTATGGGGTCCCTGTGCCAGTTATAGGGGTCTTGGGCTGGCTATGGGGTCCCTGTGCCAGATATAGGCTTCCTGTACCAGTTAGAGTCCTGGTGTCAGCTGTGGGGCCCCTGTGCCAGTTATAGGGTTCCTGTGCCAGTTATAGGGTTCCTGTACCAGTTATAGGGTTCCTGTACCAGTTACAGGGTCCCGGTGTGGCAAAGGGGTTAGTATGGGGTCTCTGTGGCAGCTATGGGCTTCCTGTGCCTATTATAGGTCCACTGTAAGGATGACGGGTGCTGGGCACATAGGATAAGAGTGCTGCATGCTGGTATTGCACAGAGAACCAGCTGTCATTAGTAAAGCAATGGGTTATACCTGTCCTGCATGCCAGGTGTAGCATGCACTTCTCTCCTAGGATGAGGGATACAGCGGCTGGGATGTGTGACTGGGGATCGTGCACTGACACTGAGCCTCATGCAGCGTCTGGATTTCCATCCTATGTCACCAGTATTATAAACGCATCTGACCAGTGTCACCTGGTGCATGCTTCTAAGTGTTATGTGGCCCCAGATTCATGTCCGTGTACTGCTCACATACATTCATAGGAGTTCCCTGCTACACTGGGTGCATATTACCATTATATAGTGCCTGGCCCCCTCTCTACTGTGTGGGTGCATGTAACCATTATACAGCCCCTGTTACATGTGTATATACCGCTTACATACACTCATTATATAGTGCCTGGCCCCCTCTCTACTGTGTGGGTGTATGTAACCATTATACAGGCCCCTGTTACATGTGTATACACCGCTTGCATACACTCATTATATAGTGCCTGCCCCCCTCTATACTGTGTGGGTGCATGTAACCATTATACAGGCCCCTGTTACATGTGTATACACCGCTTACATACACTCATTATATAGTGCCTGGCCCCCCTCTATACTGTGTGGGTGCATGTAACCATTATACAGGCTCCTGTTACATGTGTATACACCGCTTACATACACTCATTATATAGTGCCTGGCCCCCTCTATACTGTGTGGGTGCATGTAACCATTATACAGGCTCCTGTTACATGTGTATATACCGCTTACATACACTCATTATATAGTGCCTGGCCCCTCTATACTGTGTGGGTGCATGTAACCATTATACAGGCCCCTGTTACATGTGTATATACCGCTTACATACACTCATTATATAGTGCCTGGCCCCCTCTATACTGTGTGGGTGCATGTAACCATTATACAGGCCTCTGTTACATGTGTATACACCGCTTACATACACTCATTATATAGTGCCTGGCCCCCTCTCTACTGTGTGGGTGTATGTAACCATTATACAGGCCCCTGTTACATGTGTATACACCGCTTGCATACACTCATTATATAGTGCCTGCCCCCCTCTATACTGTGTGGGTGCATGTAACCATTATACAGGCCTCTGTTACATGTGTATACACCGCTTACATACACTCATTATATAGTGCCTGGCCCCTCTATACTGTGTGGGTGCATGTAACCATTATACAGGCCCCTGTTACATGTGTATATACCGCTTACATACACTCATTATATAGTGCCTGGCCCCCTCTATACTGTGTGGGTGCATGTAACCATTATACAGGCTCCTGTTACATGTGTATATACCGCTTACATACACTCATTATATAGTGCCTGGCCCCCTCTATACTGTGTGGGTGCATGTAACCATTATACAGCCCCTGTTACATGTGTATATACCGCTTACATACACTCATTATATAGTGCCTGGCCCCTCTATACTGTGTGGGTGCATGTAACCATTATACAGGCCCCTGTTACATGTGTATATACCGCTTACATACACTCATTATATAGTGCCTGGCCCCCTCTATACTGTGTGGGTGCATGTAACCATTATACAGGCTCCTGTTACATGTGTATATACCGCTTACATACAGTCATTATATAGTGCCTGGCCCCCTCTATACTGTGTGGGTGCATGTAACCATTATACAGCCCCTGTTACATGTGTATATACCGCTTACATACACTCATTATATAGTGCCTGCCCCCCCTCTATACTGTGTGGGTGTATGTAACCATTATACAGGCTCCTGTTACATGTGTATATACCGCTTACATACACTCATTATATAGTGCCTGGCCCCCTCTATACTGTGTGGGTGTATGTAACCATTATACAGGCCCCTGTTACATGTGTATATACCGCTTACATACACTCATTATATAGTGCCTGGCCCCTCTATACTGTGTGGGTGCATGTAACCATTATACAGGCTCCTGTTACATGTGTATATACCGCTTACATACACTCATTATATAGTGCCTGGCCCCCTCTATACTGTGTGGGTGTATGTAACCATTATACAGGCCCCTGTTACATGTGTATATACCGCTTACATACACTCATTATATAGTGCCTGGCCCCTCTATACTGTGTGGGTGCATGTAACCATTATACAGGCTCCTGTTACATGTGTATATACCGCTTACATACACTCTTTATATAGTGCCTGGCCCCCCTCTATACTGTGTGGGTGCATGTAACCATTATACAGGCCCCTGTTACATGTGTATATACCGCTTACATACACTTATTATATAGTGCCTGGCCTCCTCTATACTGTGTGGGTGCATGTAACCATTATACAGGCTCCTGTTACATGTGTATATACCGCTTACATACACTCATTATATAGTGCCTGGCCTCCTCTATACTGTGTGGGTGCATGTAACCATTATACAGGCTCCTGTTACATGTGTATATACCGCTTACATACACTTATTATATAGTGCCTGGCCCCCTCTATACTGTGTGGGTGCATGTAACCATTATACAGGCCCCTGTTACATGTGTATATACCGCTTACATACACTCATTATATAGTGCCTGGCCCCCTCTATACTGTGTGGGTGCATGTAACCATTATACAGGCTCCTGTTACATGTGTATATACCGCTTACATACACTCATTATATAGTGCCTGGCCACCTCTATACTGTGTGGGTGCATGTAACCATTATACAGGCTCCTGTTACATGTGTATATACCGCTTACATACACTCATTATATAGTGCCTGGCCACCTCTATACTGTGTGGGTGCATGTAACCATTATACAGGCTCCTGTTACATGTGTATATACCGCTTAAATACACTCATTATATAGTGCCTGGCCTCCTCTATACTGTGTGGGTACATGTAACCATTATACAGGCCCTATTACATGTGTATATACCGCTTACATACACTCATTATATAGTGCCTGGCCTCCTCTATACTGTGTGGGTGCATGTAACCATTATACAGGCCCTATTACATGTGTATATACCGCTTACATACACTCATTATATAGTGCCTGGCCTCCTCTATACTGTGTGGGTGCATGTAACCATTATACAGGCCCCTGTTACATGTGTATATACCGCTTACATACACTCATTATATAGTGCCTGGCCTCCTCTATACTGTGTGGGTGCATGTAACCATTATACAGGCTCCTGTTACATGTGTATATACCGCTTACATACACTCATTATATAGTGCCTGCCCCCTCTATACTGTGTGGGTGTATGTAACCATTATACAGGCCCCTGTTACATGTGAATATACCGCTTACATACACTCATTATATAGTGCCTGTCCCCTCTATATTGTGTGGGTGCATGTAACCATTATACAGGCCCCTGTTACATGTGTATATACCGCTTACATACACTCATTATATAGTGCCTGGCCCCCTCTATACTGTGTGGGTGCATGTAACCATTATACAGGCCCCTGTTACATGTGTATATACCGCTTACATACACTCATTATATAGTGCCTGCCCCCCCTCTATACTGTGTTGGTGCATGTTACCATTATACAGGCTCCTGTTACATGTGTATATACCGCTTACATACATTCATTATATAGTGCCTGGCCTCCTCTATACTGTGTGGGTGCATGTAACCATTATACAGGCTCCTGTTACATGTGTATATACCGCTTACATACACTCATTATATAGTGCCTGGCCCCTCTATACTGTGTGGGTGCATGTAACCATTGTACAGGCCCCTGTTACATGTGTATATACCGCTTACATACACTCATTATATAGTGCCTGGCCCCCTCTCTATACTGTGTGGGTGCATGTAACCATTATACAGGCCCCTGTTACATGTGTATATACCGCTTACATACACTCATTATATAGTGCCTGGCCCCTCTATACTGTGTGGGTGCATGTAACCATTATATAGGCCTCTGTTACATGTGTATATACCGCTTACATACACTCATTATATAGTGCCTGGCCTCCTCTATACTGTGTGGGTGCATGTAACCATTATACAGGCCTCTGTTACATGTGTATATACCGCTTACATACACTCATTATATAGTGCCTGGCCCCCTCTATACTGTGTGGGTGCATGTAACCATTATACAGGCCCCTGTTACATGTGTATATACCGCTAACATACACTCATATAGTGTCTGCCCCCTCTATACTGTGTGGGTGCATGTAACCATTATACAGGCCTCTGTTACATGTGTATATACCGCTTACATACACTCATTATATAGTGCCTGGCCTCCTCTATACAGTGTGGGTGCATGTAACCATTATACAGGCCTCTGTTACATGTGTATATACCGCTTACATACACTCATTATATAGTGCCTGGCCCCCTCTATACTGTGTGGGTGCATGCAACCATTATACAGGCCCCTGTTACATGTGTATATACCGCTTACATACACTCATTATATAGTGCCTGGCCCCTCTATACTGTGTGGGTGCATGTAACCATTATACAGGCCTCTGTTACATGTGTATATACCGCTTACATACACTCATTATATAGTGCCTGGCCTCCTCTATACTGTGTGGGTGCATGTAACCATTATACAGGCCCCTGTTACATGTGTATATACCGCTTACATACACTCATTATATAGTGCCTGGCCACCTCTATACTGTGTGGGTGCATGTAACCATTATACAGGCCCCTGTTACATGTGTATATACCGCTTACATACACTCATTATATAGTGCCTGGCCTCCTCTATACTGTGTGGGTGCATGTAACCATTATACAGCCCCTGTTACATGTGTATATACCGCTTACATACACTCATTATATAGTGCCTGGCCCCCTCTATACTGTGTGGGTGCATGTAACCATTATACAGGCTCCTGTTACATGTGTATATACCGCTTACATACACTCATTATATAGTGCCTGCCCCCCTCTATACTGTGTGGGTGCATGTAACCATTATACAGGCCCCTGTTACATGTGTATATACCGCTTACATACACTCATTATATAGTGCCTGGCCCTCTATACTGTGTTGGTGCATGTAACCATTATACAGGCTCCTGTTACATGTGTATATACCGCTTACATACACTCATTATATAGTGCCTGGCCCCCTCTATACTGTGTGGGTGCATGTAACCATTATACAGGCCCCTGTTACATGTGTATATACTGCTTACATACACTCATTATATAGTGCCTGGCCCCCTCTATACTGTGTGGGTGCATGTAACCATTATACAGGCCCCTGTTACATGTGTATATACCGCTTACATACACTCATTATATAGTGCCTGGCCCGTTTATACTGTGTGGGTGCATGTAACCATTATACAGGCTCCTGTTACATGTGTATATACCGCTTACATACACTCATTATATAGTGCCTGGCCCCCTCTATACTGTGTGGGTGCAAGTAACCATTATACAGGCCCCTGTTACATGTGTATATACCGCTTACATACACTCATTATATAGTGCCTGGCCCCCTCTATACTGTGTGGGTGCATGTAACCATTATACAGGCTCCTGTTACATGTGTATATACCGCTTACATACACTCATTATATAGTGCCTGGCCCCCTCTATACTGTGTGGGTGCATGTAACCATTATACAGGCCCCTGTTACATGTGTATATACCGCTTACATACACTCATTATATAGTGCCTGGCCTCCTCTATACTGTGTGGGTGCATGTAACCATTATACAGCCCCTGTTACATGTGTATATACCGCTTACATACACTCATTATATAGTGCCTGGCCCCCTCTATACTGTGTGGGTGCATGTAACCATTATACAGGCTCCTGTTACATGTGTATATACCGCTTACATACACTCATTATATAGTGCCTGCCCCCCTCTATACTGTGTGGGTGCATGTAACCATTATACAGGCCCCTGTTACATGTGTATATACCGCTTACATACACTCATTATATAGTGCCTGGCCCTCTATACTGTGTGGGTGCATGTAACCATTATACAGGCTCCTGTTACATGTGTATATACCGCTTACATACACTCATTATATAGTGCCTGCCCCCCTCTATACTGTGTGGGTGCATGTAACCATTATACAGGCCCCTGTTACATGTGTATATACCGCTTACATACACTCATTATATAGTGCCTGGCCCTCTATACTGTGTGGGTGCATGTAACCATTATACAGGCCCCTGTTACATGTGTATATACCGCTTACATACACTCATTATATAGTGCCTGGCCCCTCTATACTGTGTGGGTGCATGTAACCATTATACAGGCCCCTGTTACATGTGTATACACCGCTTACATACACTCATTATATAGTGCCTGGCCTCCTCTATACTGTGTGGGTGCATGTAACCATTATACAGGCCCCTGTTACATGTGTATATACCGCTTACATACACTCATTATATAGTGCCTGGCCCCTCTATACTGTGTGGGTGCATGTAACCATTATACAGGCCCCTGTTACATGTGTATACACCGCTTACATACACTCATTATATAGTGCCTGGCCCCCTCTATACTGTGTGGGTGCATGTAAACATTATACAGGCTCCTGTTACATGTGTATATACCGCTTACATACACTCATTATATAGTGCCTGGCCCCCTCTCTATACTGTGTGGGTGCATGTAACCATTATTCAGGCCCCTGTTACATGTGTATACACCGCTTACATACACTCATTATATAGTGCCTGGCCCCTCTATACTGTGTGGGTGCATGTAACCATTATACAGGCTCCTGTTACATGTGTATATACCGCTTACATACACTCATTATATAGTGCCTGGCCCCCCTCTATACTGTGTGGGTGCATGTAACCATTATACAGGCTCCTGTTACATGTGTATATACCGCTTACATACACTCATTATATAGTGCCTGGCCCCTCTATACTGTGTGGGTGCATGTAACCATTATACAGGCCCCTGTTACATGTGTATATACCGCTTACATACACTCATTATATAGTGCCTGGCCCCCTTTATACTGTGTGGGTGCATGTAACCATTATACAGGCTCCTGTTACATGTGTATATACCGCTTACATACACTCATTATATAGTGCCTGGCCCCCTCTATACTGTGTGGGTGCATGTAACCATTATACAGGCTCCTGTTACATGTTTATACACCGCTTACATACACTCATTATATAGTGCCTGGCCTCCTCTATACTGTGTGGGTGCATGTAACCATTATACAGGCCTCTGTTACATGTGTATATACCGCTTACATACACTCATTATATAGTGCCTGGCCCCCTCTATACTGTGTGGGTGCATGCAACCATTATACAGGCCCCTGTTACATGTGTATATACCGCTTACATACACTCATTATATAGTGCCTGGCCCCTCTATACTGTGTGGGTGCATGTAACCATTATACAGGCCTCTGTTACATGTGTATATACCGCTTACATACACTCATTATATAGTGCCTGGCCTCCTCTATACTGTGTGGGTGCATGTAACCATTATACAGGCCCCTGTTACATGTGTATATACCGCTTACATACACTCATTATATAGTGCCTGGCCCCCTCTATACTGTGTGGGTGCATGTAACCATTATACAGGCCCCTGTTACATGTGTATATACCGCTTACATACACTCATTATATAGTGCCTGGCCCCCTCTATACTGTGTGGGTGCATGTAACCATTATACAGCCCCTGTTACATGTGTATACACCGCTTACATACACTCATTATATAGTGCCTGGCCCCTCTATACTGTGTGGGTGCATGTAACCATTATACAGGCTCCTGTTACATGTGTATATACTGCTTACATACACTCATTATATAGTGCCTGGCCCACTCTATACTGTGTGGGTGCATGTAACCATTATACAGCCCCTGTTACATGTGTATATACCGCTTACATACACTCATTATATAGTGCCTGGCCCCCTATATACTGTGTGGGTGCATGTAACCATTATACAGGCTCCTGTTACATGTGTATACACCGCTTACATACACTCATTATATAGTGCCTGGCCCCCTCTATACTGTGTGGGTGCATGTAACTATTATACAGGCCCCTGTTACATGTGTATATACCGCTTACATACACTCATTATATAGTGCCTGGCCCCCTCTATACTGTGTGGGTGCATGTAACCATTATACAGGCCCTGTTACATGTGTATACACCGCTTACATACACTCATTATATAGTGCCTGGCCCCCTCTATAATGTGCGGGTGCATGTAACCATTATACAGGCCCCTGTTACATGTGTATATACCGCTTACATACATTCATTATATAGTGCCTGGCCCCCTCTATACTGTGTGGGTGCATGTAACCATTATACAGGCTCCTGTTACATGTGTATATACCGCTTACATACACTCATTATATAGTGCCTGGCCCCTCTATACTGTGTGGGTGCATGTAACCATTAAACAGGCCCCTGTTACATGTATATATACCGCTTACATACACTCATTATATAGTGCCTGGCCCCTCTATACTGTGTGGGTGCATGTAACCACTATACAGGCCCCTGTTACATGTGTATACACCGCTTACATACACTCATTATATAGTGCCTGGCCTCCTCTATACTGTGTGGGTGCATGTAACCATTATACAGGCTCCTGTTTCATGTGTATATACCGCTTACATACACTCATTATATAGTGCCTGGCCCCCTCTATACTGTGTGGGTGCATGTAACCAATATACAGGCTCCTGTTACATGTGTATATACCGCTTACATACACTCATTATATAGTGCCTGGCCCCCTCTATAATGTGCGGGTGCATGTAACCATTATACAGGCCCCTGTTACATGTGTATACACCGCTTACATACACTCATTATATAGTGCCTGGCCCCCTCTATACTGTGCGGGTGCATTGAACCATTATACAGGCTCCTGTTACATGTGTATACACCGCTTACATACACTCATTATATAGTGCCTGGCCCCCTCTATACTGTGCGGGTGCATTGAACCATTATACAGGCTCCTGTTACATGTGTATACACCGCTTACATACACTCATTATATAGTGCCTGGCCCCCTCTATACTGTGTTGGTGTATGTAACCATTATACAGGCTCCTGTTACATGTGTATATACCGCTTACATACACTCATTATATAGTGCCTGGCCCCCTCTATACTGTGTGGGTGCATGTAACCATTATACAGGCTCCTGTTACATGTGTATATACCGCTTACATACACTCATTATATAGTGCCTGGCCTCCTCTATACTGTGTGGGTGCATGTAACCATTATACAGGCCTCTGTTACATGTGTATACACCGCTTACATACACTCATTATATAGTGCCTGGCCCCCTCTCTATACTGTGTGGGTGCATGTAACCATTATACAGGCCCCTGTTACATGTGTATATACCGCTTACATACACTCATTATATAGTGCCTGGCCCCCCTCTATACTGTGTGGGTGCATGTAACCATTATACAGGCCCCTGTTACATGTGTATATTCCGCTTACATACACTCATTATATAGTGCCTGGCCCCCTCTATACTGTGTGGGTGCATGTAACCATTATACAGGCCCCTGTTACATGTGTATATACCGCTTACATACATTCATTATATAGTGCCTGCCCACCTCTATACTGTGTGGGTGCATGTAACCATTATACAGGCCCCTGTTACATGTGTATATTCCGCTTACATACACTCATTATATAGTGCCTGGCCCCCTCTCTATACTGTGTGGGTGCATGTAACCATTATACAGGCTCCTGTTACATGTGTATATACCGCTTACATACACTCATTATATAGTGCCTGCCCCCCTCTATACTGTGTGGGTGCATGTAACCATTATACAGGCTCCTGTTACATGTGTATATACCGCTTACATACACTCATTATATAGTGCCTGCCCCCCTCTATACTGTGTGGGTGCATGTAACCATTATACAGGCTCCTGTTACATGTGTATATACCGCTTACATACACTCATTATATAGTGCCTGCCCCCCTCTATACTGTGTGGGTGCATGTAACCATTATACAGGCTCCTGTTACATGTGTATATACCGCTTACATACACTCATTATATAGTGCCTGGCCTCCTCTATACTGTGTGGGTGCATGTAACCATTATACAGCCCCTGTTACATGTGTATATACCGCTTACATACACTCATTATATAGTGCCTGGCCCCCTCTATACTGTGTGGGTGCATGTAACCATTATACACGCCCCTGTTACATGTGTATATACCGCTTACATACACTTATTATATAATGCCTGGCCCCCCTCTATACTGTGTGGGTGCATGTAACCATTATACAGGCTCCTGTTACATGTGTATATACCGCTTACATACACTCATTATATAGTGCCTGGCCTCCTCTATACTGTGTGGGTGCATGTAACCATTATACAGGCTCCTGTTACATGTGTATATACCGCTTACATACACTCATTATATAGTGCCTGGCCCCCTCTCTATACTGTGTTGGTGCATGTAACCATTATACAGGCTCCTGTTACATGTGTATATACCGCTTACATACACTCATATAGTGCCTGCCCCCCTCTATACTGTGTTGGTGCATGTAACCATTATACACGCCCCTGTTACATGTGTATACACCGCTTACATACACTCATATAGTGCCTGGCCCCCCTCTATACTGTGTGGGTGCATGTAACCATTATACAGGCCCCTGTTACATGTGTATATACCGCTTACATACACTCATTATATAGTGCCTGGCCTCCTCTATACTGTGTGGGTGCATGTAACCATTATACAGGCCCCTGTTACATGTGTATATTCCGCTTACATACACTTATTATATAGTGCCTGGCCCCCTCTATACTGTGTGGGTGCAAGTAACCATTATACAGGCCCCTGTTACATGTGTATATACCGCTTACATACACTCATTATATAGTGCCTGGCCCCCTCTATACTGTGTGGGTGCATGTAACCATTATACAGGCTCCTGTTACATGTGTATATACCGCTTACATACACTCATTATATAGTGCCTGCCCCCCCTCTATACTGTTGGTGCATGTAACCATTATACAGGCTCCTGTTACATGTGTATATACCGCTTACATACACTCATTATATAGTGCCTGGCCCCCTCTATACTGTGTGGGTGTATGTAACCATTATACAGGCTCCTGTTACATGTGTATATACCGCTTACATACACTCATTATATAGTGCCTGGCCCCCTCTATACTGTGTGGGTGCATGTAACCATTATACAGGCCCCTGTTACATGTGTATATACCGCTTACATACAGTCATTATATAGTGCCTGCCCCCCCTCTATACTGTTGGTGCATGTAACCATTATACAGGCTCCTGTTACATGTGTATATACCGCTTACATACACTCATTATATAGTGCCTGGCCCCCTCTATACTGTGTGGGTGTATGTAACCATTATACAGGCTCCTGTTACATGTGTATATACCGCTTACATACACTCATTATATAGTGCCTGGCCCCCTCTCTATACTGTGTGGGTGCATGTAACCATTATACAGGCTCCTGTTACATGTGTATACACCGCTTACATACACTCATTATATAGTGCCTGGCCTCCTCTATACTGTGTGGGTGCATGTAACCATTATACAGGCCTCTGTTACATGTGTATATACCGCTTACATACACTCATTATATAGTGCCTGGCCCCCTCTATACTGTGTGGGTGCATGCAACCATTATACAGGCCCCTGTTACATGTGTATATACCGCTTACATACACTCATTATATAGTGCCTGGCCCCTCTATACTGTGTGGGTGCATGTAACCATTATACAGGCCTCTGTTACATGTGTATATACCGCTTACATACACTCATTATATAGTGCCTGTCCCCCTCTATACTGTGTGGGTGCATGTAACCATTATACAGGCCCCTGTTACATGTGTATATACCGCTTACATACACTCATTATATAGTGCCTGCCCCCCCTCTATACTGTGTTGGTGTATGTAACCATTATACAGGCCCCTGTTACATGTGTATATACCGCTTACATACACTCATTATATAGTGCCTGGCCCCCTCTATACTGTGTGGGTGTATGTAACCATTATACAGGCCCCTGTTACATGTGTATATATCGCTTACATACACTCATTATATAGTGCCTGGCCCCCTCTCTATACTGTGTGGGTGCATGTAACCATTATACAGGCCCCTGTTACATGTGTATATACCTCTTACATGCACTCATTATATAGTGCCTGGCCCCCTCTATACTGTGTGGGTGCATGTAACCATTATACAGGCTCCTGTTACATGTGTATATACCGCTTACATACACTCATTATATAGTGCCTGGCCCCCTCTATACTGTGTGGGTGCATGTAACCATTATACAGGCCCCTGTTACATGTGTATATACCGCTTACATGCACTCATTATATAGTGCCTGGCCCCCTCTATACTGTGTGGGTGCATGTAACCATTATACAGGCTCCTGTTACATGTGTATATACCACTTACATACACTCATTATATAGTGCCTGGCCCCCTCTATAATGTGCGGGTGCATTGAACCATTATACAGGCTCCTGTTACATGTGTATATACCGCTTACATACACTCATTATATAGTGCCTGGCCTCCTCTATACTGTGTGGGTGCATGTAACCATTATACAGCCCCTGTTACATGTGTATATACCGCTTACATACACTCATTATATAGTGCCTGGCCTCCTCTATACTGTGTGGGTGCATGTAACCATTATACAGGCCCCTGTTACATGTGTATATACCGCTTACATACACTCATTATATAGTGCCTGCCCCCCTCTATACTGTGTGGGTGCATGTAACCATTATACAGGCCCCTGTTACATGTGTATATACCGCTTACATACACTCATTATATAGTGCCTGGCCCCTCTATACTGTGTGGGTGCATGTAACCATTATACAGGCTCCTGTTACATGTGTATATACCGCTTAAATACACTCATTATATAGTGCCTGGCCCCCTCTATACTGTGTGGGTGTATGTAACCATTATACAGGCCCCTTTTACATGTGTATATATCGCTTACATACACTCATTATATAGTGCCTGGCCTCCTCTATACTGTGGGTGCATGTGACCATTATACAGGCCCCTGTTACATGTGTATACACGGGCTTACATACACTCATTATATAGTGCCTGTCCCCCTCTATACTGTGTGGGTGCATGTAACCATTATACAGGCCTCTGTTACATGTGTATATACCGCTTACATACACTCATTATATAGTGCCTGGCCCCCTCTATACTGTGTGGGTGCATGTAACCATTATACAGGCTCCTGTTACATGTGTATATACCGCTTACATACACTCATTATATAGTGCCTGGCCCCCTCTATACTGTGTGGGTGTATGTAACCATTGTACAGGCCCCGGTTACATGTGTATATACCGCTTACATACACTCATTATATAGTGCCTGGCCCCCTCTATACTGTGTGGGTGCATGTAACCATTATACAGCCCCTGTTACATGTGTATATACCGCTTACATACACTCATTATATAGTGCCTGGCCTCCTCTATACTGTGGGTGCATGTAACCATTATACAGGCCCCTGTTACATGTGTATATACCGCTTACATACACTCATTATATAGTGCCTGTCCCCCTCTATACTGTGTAGGTGCATGTAACCATTATACAGGCCTCTGTTACATGTGTATACACCGCTTACATACACTCATTATATAGTGCCTGCCCCCCCTCTATACTGTGTGGGTGTATGTAACCATTATACAGGCCTCTGTTACATGTGTGTATATACCGCTTACATACACTCATTATATAGTGCCTGGCCCCCTCTATACTGTGTGGGTGCATGTAACCATTATACAGGCTCCTGTTACATGTGTATATACCGCTTACATACAGTCATTATATAGTGCCTGTCCCCCTCTTTACTGTGTGGGTGCATGTAACCATTATACAGGCCCCTTTTACATGTGTATATACCGCTTACATACACTCATTATATAGTGCCTTGCCCCTCTATACTATGTGGGTGCATGTAACCATTATACAGGCCCCTGTTACATGTGTATATACCGCTTACATACATTCATTATATAGTGCCTGGCCCCCTCTATACTGTGTGGGTGCATGTAACCATTATACAGGCTCCTGTTACATGTGTATATACCGCTTACATACACTCATTATATAGTGCCTGGCCCCCTCTATACTGTGTGGGTGCATGTAACCATTATACAGGCTCCTGTTACATGTGTATATACCGCTTACATACACTCATTATATAGTGCCTGTCCCCCTCTATACTGTGTGGGTGCATGTAACCATTATACAGGCCCCTTTTACATGTGTATATACCGCTTACATACACTCATTATATAGTGCCTGGCCCCTCTATACTATGTGGGTGCATGTAACCATTATACAGGCTCCTGTTACATGTGTATATACCGCTTACATACACTCATTATATAGTGCCTGGCCCCCTCTATACTGTGTGGGTGCATGTAACCATTATACAGGCCCCTGTTACATGTGTATATACCGCTTACATACACTCATTATATAGTGCCTGGCCACCTCTATACTGTGTGGGTGCATGTAACCATTATACAGGCCCCTGTTACATGTGTATATACCGCTTACATACAGTCATTATATAGTGCCTGTCCCCCTCTATACTGTGTGGGTGCATGTAACCATTATACAGGCTCCTGTTACATGTGCATATACCGCTTACATACACTCATTATATAGTGCCTGGCCCCCTCTCTATACTGTGTTGGTGCATGTAACCATTATACAGGCCCCTGTTACATGTGTATATTCCGCTTACATACACTTATTTTCTCTATCGTCCTAAGTGGATGCTGGGGTTCCTGAAAGGACCATGGGGAATAGCGGCTCCGCAGGAGACAGGGCACAAAAAAGTAAAGCTTTTACCAGATCAGGTGGTGTGCACTGGCTCCTCCCCCTATGACCCTCCTCCAGACTCCAGTTAGATTTTGTGCCCGAACGAGAAGGGTGCAATCTAGGTGGCTCTCCTAAAGAGCTGCTTAGAGAAAGTTTAGCTTAGGTTTTTTACTTTACAGTGAGTCCTGCTGGCAACAGGATCACTGCAACGAGGGACTTAGGGGAGAAGTAGTGAACTCACCTGCGTGCAGAGTGGATTTGCTGCTTGGCTACTGGACACTAGCTCCAGAGGGACGATCACAGGTACAGCCTGGATGGTCACCGGAGCCGCGCCGCCGGCCCCCTTGCAGACGCTGAAGAGAGAAGAGGTCCAAAATCGGCGGCTGAAGACTCCTGAGTCTTCATAAAGGTAGCGCACAGCACTGCAGCTGTGCGCCATTTTCCTCTCAGCACACTTCACACAACAGTCACTGAGGGTGCAGAGCGCTGGGGGGGGCGCTCTGAGAGGCAAATAAAAACCTTATTAGAGGCAAAAAATACCTCACATATAGCCCACAGAGGCTATATGGAGATATTTAACCCCTGCCTAACTTCAAAAATAGCGGGAGACGAGCCCGCCGTAAAAGGGGCGGGGCCTATCTCCTCAGCACACAGCGCCATTTTCTCTCACAGAAAAGCTGGAGAGAAGGCTCCCAGGCTCTCCCCTGCACTGCACTACAGAAACAGGGTTAAAACAGAGAGGGGGGGCACTGATTTTGGCGATATTGTATATATATAAAAGATGCTATAAGGGAGAAACACTTATATAAGGTTGTCCCTATATAATTATAGCGTTTTTGGTGTGTGCTGGCAGACTCTCCCTCTGTCTCCCCAAAGGGCTAGTGGGTCCTGTCCTCTGTCAGAGCATTCCCGGTGTGTGTGCTGTGTGTCGGCACGTGTGTGTCGACATGTATGAGGACGATGTTGGTGAGGAGGCGGAGAAATTGCCTGTAATGGTGATGTCACTCTCTAGGGAGTCGACACCGGAATGGATGGCTTATTTAGAGAATTACGTGAGAATGTCAACACGCTGCAAGGTCGGTTGACGACATGAGACGGCCGACAATCTATTAGGACCGGTCCAGGCGTCTCAGAAACACCGTCAGGGGTTTTAAAAACGCCCATTTACCTCAGTCGGTCGACACAGACACAGACACGGACACTGAATACAGTGTCGACGGTGAATAAACAAACGTATTTCTCATTAGGGCCACACGTTAAGGGCAATGAAGGAGGTGTTACGTGTTTCTGATACTACAAGTACCACAAGAAAGGGTATTATGTGGGAGTGGAAAAAACTACCTGTAGTTTTTCCTGAATCAGATAAAATAAAATGAAGTGTGTGATGATGCGTAGGGTTACCCCGATAGCAAATATTGGCGTTATACCCTTTCCCGCCAGAAATTAGGGTACGTTGGGAAACACCCCTTAGGGTGATAAGGCGCTCACACGCTTATCAAGTGGCGTTACCGTCTCCAGATACGGCCGCCCTCAAGGAGCCAGCTGATAGGAAGCTGGAAAAATATCCTAAAAAGTATATACACACATACGGTGGTTATACTGCGACCAGCGATCGCCATCAGCCTGGAGATGCAGTGCTGGGTTGGCTTGGTCGGATTCCCTGACTGAAAATATTTTATTCATGTAGAGCATTTAATAGGATGCATTCTATATATATGTATGTGAGATGCACAGAGGGATATTTGCTCTCTGGCATCAAGATAAGTGCGTTGTCCATATCTCCCAGAAGATGTCAGGGACACGACAGTGGTCAGGTGATACAGATCCCATACGGCAGATGGAAGTATTGCTGTATAAAGGGAAGGAGTTATTTGGGGGTCGGTCCATCGGACCTGGGGACCACAGCAACAGCTGGGAAATCCAACCTTTTTTACCCCAAGTTACATCTCAGCTAAAAAAGACACCGTCTTTTCAGCCTCAATCTTTCCTTTCCCATGAGGGCATGCAGGCAAAAGGCCAGTCATATCTGCCCAGACATAGAGGTAAGGGAAGTAGACTGCAGCAGGCAGCCCTTTCCCAGGAAAAGAAGCCCTCCACCGCGTCTGCCAAGTCCTCAGCATGACGCTGGGGCCGTGCAAGCGGACTCAAGGTGGGGGGGTAGTCTCAAGAGTCTCAGGGCGCAGTGGGATCACTCGCAAGTTGACCCCTAGATCGTACGAGTATTATCCCAGGGGTAAAGATTGGAGAGTCGAGACATCTTCTCCTCGCAGGTTCCTGAAGTCTGCTTTACCAACGGCTCCCTCCGACAGGGAGGCAGCATTGGAAACAATTCACAAGCGGTATATCCAGCAGGTGATAATCAAAGTACCCCTCCTACGACAAGGAAAAGGGTATTATTTTTTCCACACTATATTGTGGTACTGAAGCCAGACGGCTTGGTGACACATAGTCTAAATCTAAAATGTTTTGAACACTTACATAAAAGGTTCAAATCGAGATAAAGTCACTCAGAGCAGTGATAGCGAACCGGAAAAAAGGGGACTATATGGTGTCCCTGGACATCAAGGATTACCTCCATGTCCAAATTTTGTCCTTCTCATCAAGGGTACCTCTGGTTCGTGGTACAGAACTGTCAATATCAGTTTCAGACGATGCCGTTTGAATTATCCACGGCACCCCGGGCCTTTTTACCAAGGTAATGGCCGAAAAGATGTTTCTTCAAAGAAAAAAGGCATCTAAATTATCCCTTACTTGCACGACCTAAAAAGGGCAAGTTCCAGAGAACAGTTGGAGGTCAGAAGAGCACTATCTAAAGTAGTTCTTCGACGGCACGACTGGATTCTAAATATTCCAAGAATCGCAGCTGTTTTCCGACGATACGTCTGCTGTTCCTAGGGATGATTCTGGACACGGTTCAGAAAAAGGTTTTTCTTCCCGAGGAAAAAGCCGAGGAGTTATCCGACCTGTCAGGAACCTCCTAAAACCAGGAAAGGTGTCTGTACATCAATGCACAAGAGTCCTGGGAAAAATGGTGGTTTTTTACGAAGCAATTCCATTCGGCAGATTCCATGCAAGAATTTTCCAAAGGGATCTGTTGGACAAATGGTCAGGGTCGCATCCTCAGATGCACCTGCGAATAACCCTGTCGCCAAGGACAAGGGTATATCTTCTGTGGTGGTTGCAAAAGGCTCATCTATTGGAGGGCCGCAGATTCGGCATACAGGATTTGATCCTGGTGACCACGGACGCCAGCCTGAGAGGTTGGGGAGCAGTCACACAAGGAAGAAACTTCCAGGGGGTATGGACGAACCTGGAAAAGTCTCTTCACATAAACATTCTGGTACTAAGAGCAATCTAAAATGCTCTAAGCCAGGCGGAACCACTCCTGCAAGGAAAACCGGTGTTGATTCAGTCGGACAACATCACGGCGGTCGCCCATGTAAACAGACAGGGCGGCACAAGAAGCAGGAGTGCAATGGCAGAAGCTGCCAAGATTCTTCGCTGGGCGGAGAATCACGTAATAGCACTGTCAGCAGTGTTCTTCCCGGGCGTGGACAACTGGGAAGCAGACTTCCTCAGCAGACACGATATTCACCCGGGAGAGGGGGGTCTTCATCCAGAAGTCTTCCACATGCTAATAAACTGTTGGGAAAGACCAATGGTAGACATGATGGCGTCTCGCCTCAACAAGAAACTGGACAAGTATTGCGCCAGGTCAAGAGATCCACAGGCAATAGCTGTGGACGCACTGGTAACACCTTGGGTGTACAAATCAGTATATGTGTTTCCTCCTCTGCCTCTCATACCAAAGGTATTGAAGATTATACGGTGAGGAGGAGTAAGAACAATACTAGTGGCTCCGGATTAGCCAAGAAGGACTTGGTACCCGGAACTTCAAGAGTTGGTCACGGACGACCCGTGCCCTCTACTTCTGAGAAGGGACCTGCTACAACAGGGTCCCTGTCTCTTTCAAGACTTACCGCGGCTGCGTTTGACGGCATGGCGGTTGAACGCCAGATCCTAAAAGGGAAAGGCATTCCAGAAGAAGTCATTCCTACCTTGATTAAGGCAAGGAAGGAAGTCACCGCGAAACATTATCACCGCATTTGGCGAAAATATGTCGCGTGGTGCGAGGATCGGAGTGTTCCGACGGAGGAATTTCAACTGGGTCGTTTCCTACATTTCCTACAATCAGGATTGTCTATGGGTCTCAAATTGAGATCTATTAAGGTTCAAATTTCGGCCCTGTCAATATTCTTCCAAAAAGAATTGGCCTCAGTTCCTGAGGTACAGACTTTTGTTAAAGGAGTACTGCATATACAGCCTCCTGTGGTGCCTCCGGTGGCACCGTGGGATCTAAATGTCGTTTTAGATTTCCTCAAATCCCATTGGTTTGAACCATTGAAAAAGGTGGATTTTAAATATCTCACATGGAAAGTGACTATGTTACTGGCCCTGGCTTCCGCCAGGAGAGTATCTGAATTGGCGGCTTTATCTTATAAAAGCCCTTATCTAATCTTCCATTCGGATAGGGCAGAACTGAGGACTCGTCCGCATTTTCTCCCTAAGGTGGTATCAGCGTTTCACCTGAACCAACCTATTGTGGTGCCTGCGGCCACTGGCGACTTGGAGGACTCCAAGTTGTTGGACGTTGTCAGAGCCTTAAAAATATACATTTCAAGCACGGCTGAAGTCAGAAAATCTGACTCGCTGTTGATACTATATGCACCCAACAAGTTGGGTGCCCCTGCTTCTAAGCAGACGTTTGCTCGTTGGATTTGTAACACAATTCAACTTGCTCATTCTGTGGCAGGCCTGCCACAGCCTAAATCTGTTAAGGCCCATTCCACAAGGAAGGTGGGCTCATCTTGGGCGGCTGCCCGAGGGGTCTCGGCATTACAATTCTGCCGAGCAGCTACGTGGTCGGGGGAAAACACGTTTGTAAAATTCTACAAATTTGATACCCTGGCAAAAGAGGACTTGGAATTCTCTCATTCGGTGCTGCAGAGTCATCCGCACTCTCCCGCCCGTTTGGGAGCTTTGGTATAATCCCCATGGTCCTTTCAGGAACCCCAGCATCCACTTAGGACGATAGAGAAAATAAGAATTTACTTACCGATAATTCTATTTCTCGGAGTCCGTAGTGGATGCTGGGCGCCCATCCCAAGTGCGGATTATCTGCAATACTGTACATAGTTATTGTTAACAAATTCGGGTTATATTGTTAAGGAGCCATCTTTAAGAGGCTCTTTCTGTTATCATACTGTTAACTGGGTTTAGATCACAAGTTGTACGGTGTGATTGGTGTGGCTGGTATGAGTCTTACCCGGGATTCAAATTGCCTCCCTTATTGTGTACGCTCGTCCGGGCACAGTACCTAACTGGAGTCTGGAGGAGGGTCATAGGGGGAGGAGCCAGTGCACACCACCTGATCTGGTAAAAGCTTTACTTTTTTGTGCCCTGTCTCCTGCGGAGCCGCTATTCCCCATGGTCCTTTCAGGAACCCCAGCATCCACTACGGACTCCGAGAAATAGAATTATCGGTAAGTAAATTCTTATTATATAGTGCCTGCCCCTCTATACTGTGTGGGTGCATGTAACCATTATACAGGCCCCTGTTACATGTGTATATACCGCTTATATACATTCATAGGAGTTCCCTGCTACACTGGGTGCATATTACCATTATATAGTGCCTGGCCCCCCTCTATACTGTGTGGGTGCATGTAACCATTATACAGCCCCTGTTACATGTGTATATTCCGCTTACATACACTTATTATATAGTGCCTGGCCCCCTCTATACTGTGTGGGTGCATGTAACCATTATACAGGCCCCTGTTACATGTGTATATACCGCTTACATACACTCATTATATAGTGCCTGGCCCCCTCTCTATACTGTGTGGGTGCATGTAACCATTATACAGGCCCCTTTTACATGTGTATATACCGCTTACATACACTCATCATATAGTGCCTGGCCCCCCTCTATACTGTGTGGGTGCATGTAACCATTATACAGCCCCTGTTACATGTGTATATACCGCTTACATACACTCATTATATAGTGCCTGGCCCCCTCTATACTGTGTGGGTGTATGTAACCATTATACAGGCTCCTGTTACATGTGTATATACCGCTTACATACACTCATTATATAGTGCCTGGCCCCCTCTATACTGTGTGGGTGCATGTAACCATTATACAGGCCCCTGTTACATGTGTATATACCGCTTACATACACTCATTATATAGTGCCTGGCCCCCTCTCTATACTGTGTGGGTGCATGTAACCATTATACAGCCCCTGTTACATGTGTATATACCGCTTACATACATTCATTATATAGTGCCTGGCCTCCTCTATACTGTGTGGGTGCATGTAACCATTATACAGGCTCCTGTTACATGTGTATATACCGCTTACATACACTCATTATATAGTGCCTGGCCCCCTCTATACTGTGTGGGTGCATGTAACCATTATACAGGCTCCTGTTACATGTGTATATACCACTTACATACACTCATTATATAGTGCCTGGCCCCCTCTCTATACTGTGTGGGTGCATGTAACCATTATACAGGCTCCTGTTACATGTGTATATACCGCTTACATACACTTATTATATAGTGCCTGTCCCCTCTCTATACTGTGTGGGTGTATGTAACCATTATACAGGCCCCTGTTACATGTGTATATACCGCTTACATACACTCATTATATAGTGCCTGGCCCCCTCTATACTGTGTGGGTGCATGTAACCATTATACAGGCTCCTGTTACATGTGTATATACCGCTTACATACACTCATTATATAGTGCCTGCCCCCCTCTATACTGTGTGGGTGCATGTAACCATTATACAGGCTCCTGTTACATGTGTATATACCGCTTACATACACTCATTATATAGTGCCTGGCCTCCTCTATACTGTGTGGGTGCATGTAACCATTATACAGCCCCTGTTACATGTGTATATACCGCTTACATACACTTATTATATAGTGCCTGACCCCCTCTATACTGTGTGGGTGCATGTAACCATTATACAGGCTCCTGTTACATGTGTATATACCGCTTACATACACTCATTATATAGTGCCTGGCCCCCTCTATACTGTGTGGGTGCATGTAACCATTATACAGGCTCCTGTTACATGTGTATATACCGCTTACATACACTCATTATATAGTGCCTGCCCCCCTCTATACTATGTGGGTGTATGTAACCATTATACAGGCTCCTGTTACATGTGTATATACCGCTTACATACACTCATTATATAGTGCCTGGCCCCCTCTATACTGTGTGGGTGCATGTAACCATTATACACGCCCCTGTTACATGTGTATATACCGCTTACATACACTCATATAGTGCCTGGCCCCCCTCTATACTGTGTGGGTGCATGTAACCATTATACAGGCTCCTGTTACATGTGTATATACCGCTTACATACACTCATTATATAGTGCCTGGCCTCCTCTATACTGTGTGGGTGCATGTAACCATTATACAGGCTCCTGTTACATGTGTATATACCGCTTACATACACTCATTATATAGTGCCTGGCCCCCTCTATACTGTGTGGGTGCATGTAACCATTATACAGCCCCTGTTACATGTGTATATTCCGCTTACATACACTTTTCTCTAACGTACTAAGTGGATGCTGGGGACTCCGTCAGGACCATGGGGTTTAGCGGCTCCGCAGGAGACAGGGCACAATAATAAAAGCTTTAGGATCAGGTGGTGTGCACTGGCTCCTCCCCCTATGACCCTCCTCCAAGCCTCAGTTAGATCTTTGTGCCCGGCCGAGAAGGGTGCAATCTAGGTGGCTCTCCTGAGCTGCTTAGAATAAAAGTTTAAGTTAGGTTTTTTATTTTCAGTGAGTCCTGCTGGCAACAGGCTCACTGCTACGAGGGACTTAGGGGAGAGAAGTAAACTCACCTGCGTGCAGGATGGATTTGCTTCTTAGGCTACTGGACACCATTAGCTCCAGAGGGAGTCGGAACACAGGTCTCACCCTGGGGTTCGTCCCGGAGCCGTGCCGCCGACCCCCCTTGCAGATGCCGAAGTTGAAGAGGTCCAGAGGTCCAGAAACAGGCGGCAGAAGACTTTCAGTCCTCATAAGGTAGCGCACAGCACTGCAGCTGTGCGCCATTGTTGTCAGCACACTTCATACCAGCGGTCACTGAGGGTGCAGGGCGCTGGGGGGGGCGCCCTGGGCAGCAATGTATTATACCTTTTTTATGGCTAAAATACATCACATATAGCCCTTGAGGCTATATGGAGGTATTTAACCCCTGCCAGATCTCACAAACTCCGGGAGAAGAGCCCGCCGTTTTAGGGGGCGGGGCCTATTCTCCTCAGCACACGGCGCCATTTTCCTGCTCAGCTCTGCTGTGAGGAAGGCTCCCAGGCTCTCCCCTGCACTGCACTACAGAAACAGGGTTAAAACAGAGAGGGGGGGCACTTATTTGGCGATATGATTACATATGTGAAAATGCTATAAGGGAAAACACTTGTATAAGGGGTTGTCCCTGTATAATTATAGCGTTTTTGGTGTGTGCTGGCAAACTCTCCCTCTGTCTCCCCAATGGGCTAGTGGGGTCCTGTCCTCTATCAGAGCATTCCCTGTGTGTGTGCTGTGTGTCGGTACGTGTGTGTCGACATGTAGGAGGACGATGTTGGTGAGGAGGCGGAGCAAATTGCCTGTATTGGTGATGTCACTCTCTAGGGAGTCGACACCGGAATGGATGGCTTATTTAGGAATTACGTGATAATGTCAACACGATGCAAGGTCGGTTGACGACATGAGACGGCCGGCAAACAAATTAGTACCTGTCCAGGCGTCTCAGACACCGTCAGGGGCTTGTAAAAACGCCCATTTACCTCAGTTGGTCGACACAGACACAGACACTGACTTCAGTGTCGACGGTGAAGAAACAAACGTATTTTCCTTTAGGGCCACACGTTACATGTTAAGGGCAATGAAGGAGGTGTTACATATTTCTGATACTACAAGTACCACAAATAAGGGTATTATGTAGGGTGGGAATAATCTACTTGTAGTTTTTCCTGAATCAGATAAATTAAAGTGTGTGATGATACGTGGGTTTCCTCCGATAGAAAATTATTGGAGGTATACCCTTTCCCGCCAGAAGTGAGGGCGAGTTGGGAAACACACCTTAGGGTGGATAAGGCGCTCACACGCTTATAAAAACAAGTGGCGTTACCGTCTCCAGATACGGCCGCCCTCAAAGAGCCAGCTGATAGGAAGCTGAAAAATATCCTAAAAAGTATATACACACATACTGGTGTTATACTACGACCAGCAATCGCCTCAGCCTGGATGTGCAGCGCTGGGGGGGCTTGGTCGGATTTCCTGACTGAAAATATTGATACCCTTGACAGGAACAATATTTTATTGACTATAGAGCATTTTAAGGATGCATTTCTATATATGCGAGATGCGCAGAGGGATATTTGCATTCTGGCATCAAGAGTAGATGTGATGTCCATATCTGCCAGACGATGTTTATAGACACGACAGTGGTCAGGTGATGCAGATTCCAGACGGCACATGGAAGTATTGCCGTATAAAGGGGCGGTCCATCGGACCTGGTGGCCATGACAACAGCTGGAAAATCCACTTTTGTTACCCCAAGTCACATCTCAGCAGAAAAGGACACAGTCTTTTCAGTCTCAAGGTGCATACACACGGAGCGATATAACTGAGCGATTTTGACTATATAGTCAAAATCGCTCAGAAAGTTAGTGCAGATCGCTCCGTGTGTACACAGCCAGCGATAGCGATGCGCGTCCCCGCTAGGTCGCTATCGCTGGGAAAAATAGTCAGTGCAGGCAAGTCAATTTTGGCTAACACTTTAAGAGCCCAGCGATTTTTCCCAGCGATAGCGATGTGCAGGCGGCGGTGGTGCGGGCGGCGGTGGTGCGGGCGGCGGCGGGTTGTGGCGGCGGGTTGTGGCGGCGGTGCGGGCGGGGGCGGGTTGCGGTGGCGGTGTGGGCGACGGCGGGTTGCGGCGGCGGTGGGTTGCGGTGTGGGCGGCGGCGGTGCGGGCGGCGGCGGGTTGCGGCAGCGGTGCGGGCGGGGGAAATTTTACCTTTCTATTGCAGAGTTTGGCAGCGGAGCGGTACCAGTTTCAAAAATGGCGCCTCAGCGTCATTTTTGAAATTCAAGATGGCCGCCGCGAGCCAATCACGGCTCGCCGCGTCATCGCCCCGCCCCCTCCCGCTGACTTATATAAGTCAGCGCGAGGCAGCGGCTGTCAGTCCGACGGCGGAGGAGGAGCGGAGAAGAGCTCCTGAAGACGCCGTGGAAGTCCTGGATGGGCGGCGGCTATGCAAAAGAGCTTAGCAGCCGCCGCCCACCAGGTGAAGACGCCGGAGCAAGACCCCAGAAGCCCTGGGGAGGTGGCGCCCCCCCAGGTGAAGACGCCGGAAGCCCTGGGAAGGCGGCGGCCATGCAAAAGAGCTTAAAGGCCGCCGCCCCCAGGTGAAGACCCAGTTTAATAAAGGATTTTTAAAAGAATGTGTTGTGTTTTTTTTTAAATATTTTCTTTACAGGTGGACTACAGGTGCCAGCGGGCCCTTTATGTCCGGGCATGCTGGCACTTGTGGTTCTCCAAGTGCCAACATGCTGGGGCAGGCTTGCTGGGACCTGTAGGCCTCCTGTAAAGAACAATATTACTATTGAAAGGCTATCAGCCTCCCATCCACCGGGCCACGGATGGGGGGGACAGCCTCGGGCTTCACCCCTGGCCCTTGGGTGGCCGTAGGGGGGGACTCCTTGATTTAAGGGGTCCTCACTCCTCCAGTGTACCCCGGCCAGGGGTGACTAGTTGGGGGGGTAATGGCACGGCCGCAGGGACCAATATAAAAGTGTCCCCCGGCTGTGGCATTATCTCCCTGGCTAGTGGAGCCCGGTGCTGGTTTGGAAAATACGGGGGACCCCTATGTCTTTTGTCCCCCGTATTTTTTAAACCAGGACCGGAAGCAGAGCCCGGTGCTGGTTGTCTAAATATGGGGGAACCCTACTCATTTTTCCCTCTGTATTTTAACAACCAGGACTGGCTCAAAGAGCCCAAGGCTGGTTTTACATAGCAGGGGGGACCCCACGCAAATTTTTTTTTTAACTTTCAGCTATTTAAATACCAGCCACCCTGTAAAATCGTCCTATATATGACACTCATCCCCTTATTTAAATGAGATAGTCAAAATCTCCCATAGCCAAAATCTCCCATAGCCAAAATCTCTTGCATAGTTAGACAAAATCTCTGGTAAAGTTAGTCAAAATCTCCTACTGCCAGTTCAAGGGAAAAGTTAGTCAAAATCTCTCATAGCCAAAATCTCTCCGTGTGTATGCACCTTCAGTCCTTTCGTACCCATAAAGGCAGGCGGGCAAAAGGCCAGTCATATCTGCCCAGGGTTAGAGGAAAGGGAAGAAGACTGCAGCAGGCAGCCCATTCCCAGGAACAGAAGTCCTCCACAGCTTCTGCCAAGTCCGCAGCATGACGCTGGGGCCATACAAGCGGACTCAGGTGCGGTGGGGGGTCATCTCAAGAGTTTCAGCACGCAGTGGGCTCACTCGCAAGTGGACTCCTGGATCCTACACGTAGTATCCCAGGTGTACATTGGAAATTCGAGACGTCTTCCCCTCACAAGTTCCTGAAGTCTGCTTTACCAACGTCTCCCTCCGACAGGGAGGCAGTATTGGAAAAAAATTCACAGGCTGTATTCCCAGCAGGTGATGATCAAAGTACCCCTCCTACAACAAGGGAAGGGGTATTTTTCCACACTATATTGTGGTACTGAAGCCAAACGGCTCGGTGAGATCTAAAAGATTTGAACAATTACATACAAGGGTTCAAATCAAGATGGAGTCACTCAGAGCAGTGATAGCGAACCAGGACGATATGGTGTCACTGGATATCAGGGACGCTTACCTACATGTCCAAATTTTGCCCTTCTCACCAAGGGTATCTCAGGTTCGTGGTACAGAACTGTCACTATCAGTTCAGACGCTGCCGTTTGGATTGTCCACGGCACCCCGGGTCTTTACCATGGTAATGGCCGAAATGATGATTCTTCCTAAAAGAAATATGGACGCTTTCCTGATAAGGGCAAGGTCCAGAGAACAGTTGGCGGTCGGAGTAGCACTATCTCAAGTAGTTCTACGACAGCACGAGTGGATTCTAAATATTCCAAAATCGCAGCTTTTTCCGACGACACGTCTAATGTTCCTAGGAATGATTCTGGACACAGTCCAGAAAAGGATGTTTTCTCCCGGAGAAGAAGACCAGGGAGTTATCCGAGCTAGTCAGGAACCTCCTAAAACCAGGAAAAGTATCAGTGCATCATTGCACAAGGGTCCTGTGAAAAATGGTGGTTTCTTACAAAGCGATCCCATTCGGTAGATTTCACGCAAGAACCTTTCAGTGGAATCTGCTGGGGAAAATGGTCCGGATCGCATCTTCAGATGCATCAGCGGACAACCCTGTCTCCAAGGACAAGGGTGTTTTCTTCTGCGGTGGCTGCAGAGTGCTCATCTATGAAAGGGCCGCAGATTCGACATTCAGGACTGGGTCCTGGTGACCACGGATGCCAGCCTGAGTGGCTGGGGAGCAGTCACACAAGGAAAAAATTTCCAGGGAGTGTGATCAAGTCTGGAGACTTCTCTCCACATAAATATACTGGAGCTAAGGGCAATTTACAAGGCTCTAAGCTTAGCAAGACCTCTGCTTCAAGGTCAGCCGGTATTGATCCAGTGGGACAACATCACGGCAGTCGCCCACGTAAACAGACAGGGCGGCACATGAAGCAGGAGGGAAATGGCAGAAACTGCAAGGATTCTTCGCTGGGCGAAAAATCATGTGATAACACTATCAGCAGTGTTAATTCCGGGAGTGGAAAACTGGGAAGCAAACTTCCTCAGCAGGCATAACCTCCACCCGGGAGAGTGGGGACTTCAGCGGGAAGTCTTCCACATGATTGTAAACCGTTGGGAAAAACCAAAGGTGGACATGATGGCGTCCCGCCTGAACAAAAAACTAGACAAATATTGCGCCAGGTCAAGGGACCCTCAGGCAATAGCGGTGGACGCTCTGGTAACACTGTGCGTGTACCAGTCATGGTATGTGTTCCCTCCTATGCATCTCATACCAAAAGTACTGAGAATCATAAGAAGGAGATGAGTAAGAACGATACTCGTGGTTCCGGATGGGTCAAGAAGGACTTGGTACCCGGAACTTCAAGAGATGCTCACGGAAGAACCGTGGCCTCTACCTTTAAGAAAGGACCTGCTCCAGCAGGGGCCTTGTCTGTTCCAAGACTTACTGCGGCTGCGTTTGACGGCATGGCAGTTGAACGCCGGATCCTGAAAGGGCATTCCAGATGAAGTCATCCCTACCCTGGTCGAAGCCAGGAAGGATGTAACCGCAAAACATTTTCACCGCATTTGGCGAAAATATGTTGCGTGGTGTGAGGCCAAGAAGGTCCCTACAGAGGAATTCCAACTGGGTCGTTTCCTACATTTCCTGAAAACAGGACTGTCTATGGGCCTAAAATTAGGGTCCATTAAGGTTCAAATTTCGACCCTGTCAAATTTCTTCCAGAAAGAACTAGCTTCAGTGCCTGAAGTTCAGACGTTTGTAAAAGGGGTACTGCATATACAGCCTCCTTTTGTGCCCCCAGTGGCACCTTGGGATCTCAATGTTGTTTTGAGTTTCCTAAAGTCACATTGGTGATCCACTCACCACTGTGGAATTAAAATATTTCACATGGAAGGTGAAGATTCTATTAGCCCTGGCTTCAGCCAGGCGTGTGTCAGAATGGGCGGCTTTATCATATAAAAGCCCTTACTTAATTTTTCATTCTGACAGGGCAGAATTGAGGACTCGTCCTCAATTTCTCCTTAAGGTGTTTTCTGTTTTTCACATGAACCAACCTATTGTGGTACCTGCGGCTACTAGGGACTTGGAGGACTCCAAGTTACTTGACGTTGTCAGGGCCCTGAAAATATATGTTTCCAGGACGACTGGAGTCAGAAAATCTGACTCGCTGTTTAGCCTGTATGCACCCAACAAGATGGGTGTTCCTGCTTCTAAGCAGACGATTGCTCGCTGGATTTGTAGTACAATTCAGCTTGCACATTCTGTGGCAGGCTTGCCACAGCCAAAATCAGTAAAAGCCCATTCCACAAGGAAGTGGGCTCATCTTGGGCGGCTGCCCGAGGGGTCTCGGCTTTACAACTTTGCCGAGCTGCTACTTGGTCAGGGGCACACCCTGACTGAGGAGGACCTGGAGTTCTCTCATTCGGTGCTGCAGAGTCATCCGCACTCTCCCGCCCGTTTGGGAGCTTTGGTATAATCCCCATGGTCCTGACGGAGTCCCCAGCATCCACTTAGGACGTTAGAGAAAATAAGAATTTACTTACCGATAATTCTATTTCTCGTAGTCCGTAGTGGATGCTGGGCGCCCATCCCAAGTGCGGATTGTCTGCAATACTTGTACATAGTTATTGTTACAAAAATCGGGTTATTCTTGTTGTGAGCCATCTTTTCAGAGGCTCCTTCGTTGTTATCATACTGTTAACTGGGTTCAGATCACAGGTTGTACGGTGTGATTGGTGTGGCTGGTATGAGTCTTACCCGGGATTCAATATCCTTCCTTATTATGCACGCTCGTCCGGGCACAGTATCCTAACTGAGGCTTGGAGGAGGGTCATAGGGGGAGGAGCCAGTGCACACCACCTGATCCTAAAGCTTTTATTATTGTGCCCTGTCTCCTGCGGAGCCGCTAAACCCCATGGTCCTGACGGAGTCCCCAGCATCCACTACGGACTACGAGAAATAGAATTATCGGTAAGTAAATTCTTATTATTATATAGTGCCTGCCCCTCTATACTGTGTGGGTGCATGTAACCATTATACAGGCCCCTGTTACATGTGTATATACCGCTTATATACATTCATAGGAGTTCCCTGCTACACTGGGTGCATATTACCATTATATAGTGCCTGGCCCCCCTCTATACTGTGTGGGTGCATGTAACCATTATACAGCCCCTGTTACATGTGTATATACCGCTTACATACACTCATTATATAGTGCCTGGCCCCCCTCTATACTGTGTGGGTGCATGTAACCATTATACAGCCCCTGTTACATGTGTATATACCACTTACATACACTCATTATATAGTGCCTGCCCCCCTCTATACTGTGTGGGTGCATGTAACCATTATACACGCCCCTGTTACATGTGTATATACCGCTTACATACACTCATTATATAGTGCCTGGCCCCCCTCTATACTGTGTGGGTGCATGTAACCATTATACAGGCTCCTGTTACATGTGTATATACCGCTTACATACACTTATTATATAATGCCTGGCCTCCTCTATACTGTGTGGGTGCATGTAACCATTATACAGGCTCCTGTTACATGTGTATATACCGCTTACATACACTCATTATATAATGCCTGGCCTCCTCTATACTGTGTGGGTGTATGTAACCATTATACAGGCCCCTGTTACATGTGTATATTCCGCTTACATACACTTATTATATAGTGCCTGGCCCCCTCTATACTGTGTGGGTGCATGTAACCATTATACAGGCCCCTGTTACATGTGTATATACCGCTTACATACACTCATTATATAGTGCCTGGCCCCCTCTCTATACTGTGTGGGTGCATGTAACCATTATACAGGCCCCTTTTACATGTGTATATACCGCTTACATACACTCATCATATAGTGCCTGGCCCCCCTCTATACTGTGTGGGTGCATGTAACCATTATACAGCCCCTGTTACATGTGTATATACCGCTTACATACACTCATTATATAGTGCCTGGCCCCCTCTATACTGTGTGGGTGTATGTAACCATTATACAGGCTCCTGTTACATGTGTATATACCGCTTACATACATTCATTATATAGTGCCTGGCCCCCTCTCTATACTGTGTGGGTGCATGTAACCATTATACAGCCCCTGTTACATGTGTATATACCGCTTACATACATTCATTATATAGTGCCTGGCCTCCTCTATACTGTGTGGGTGTATGTAACCATTATACAGGCTCCTGTTACATGTGTATATACCGCTTACATACACTCATTATATAGTGCCTGGCCCCCTCTATACTGTGTGGGTGCATGTAACCATTATACACGCCCCTGTTACATGTGTATATACCGCTTACATACACTCATTATATAGTGCCTGCCCCCCCTCTATACTGTGTTGGTGCATGTAACCATTATACAGGCTCCTGTTACATGTGTATATACCGCTTACATACACTCATTATATAGTGCCTGGCCTCCTCTATACTGTGTGGGTGCATGTAACCATTATACAGGCTCCTGTTACATGTGTATATACCGCTTACATACACATTATATAGTGCCTGGCCCCCTCTCTATACTGTGTGGGTGCATGTAACCATTATACAGGCTCCTGTTACATGTGTATATTCCGCTTACATACACTCATTATATAGTGCCTGGCCTCCTCTATACTGTGTGGGTGCATGTAACCATTATACAGGCTCCTGTTACATGTGTATATACCGCTTACATACACTCATATAGTGCCTGTCCCCCTCTATACTGTGTGGGTGCATGTAACCATTATACAGGCTCCTGTTACATGTGTATATACCGCTTACATACACTCATTATATAGTGCCTGGCCCCCTCTATACTGTGTGGGTGCATGTAACCATTATACAGGCTCCTGTTACATGTGTATATACCGCTTACATACACTCATTATATAGTGCCTGGCCCCCTCTATACTGTGTGGGTGTATGTAACCATTATACAGGCCCCTGTTACATGTGTATATACCGCTTACATACACTCATTATATAGTGCCTGGCCCCCTCTATACTGTGTGGGTGCATGTAACCATTATACAGGCTCCTGTTACATGTGTATATACCGCTTACATACACTCATTATATAGTGCCTGCCCCCCCTCTATACTGTGTGGGTGCATGTAACCATTATACAGGCTCCTGTTACATGTGTATATACCGCTTACATACACTCATTATATAGTGCCTGGCCCCCTCTATACTGTGTGGGTGCATGTAACCATTATACAGGCTCCTGTTACATGTGTATATACCGCTTACATACACTCATTATATAGTGCCTGGCCCCCTCTATACTGTGTGGGTGCATGTAACCATTATACACGCCCCTGTTACATGTGTATATACCGCTTACATACACTCATTATATAGTGCCTGGCCCCCTCTATACTGTGTGGGTGCATGTAACCATTATACAGGCCCCTGTTACATGTGTATACACCGCTTACATACACTCATTATATAGTGCCTGGCCTCCTCTATACTGTGTTGGTGCATGTAACCATTATACAGGCTCCTGTTACATGTGTATATACCGCTTACATACACTCATTATATAGTGCCTGGCCCCCTCTATACTGTGTGGGTGCATGTAACCATTATACAGCCCCTGTTACATGTGTATATACCGCTTACATACATTCATTATATAGTGCCTGCCCCCCTCTATACTGTGTGGGTGCATGTAACCATTATACAGGCTCCTGTTACATGTGTATATACCACTTACATACACTCATTATATAGTGCCTGGCCCCCTCTCTATACTGTGTGGGTGCATGTAACCATTATACAGGCCCCTGTTACATGTGTATATACCGCTTACATACACTCATTATATAGTGCCTGCCCCCTCTCTATACTGTGTGGGTGCATGTAACCATTACACAGGCTCCTGTTACATGTGTATATACCGCTTACATACACTTATTATATAGTGCCTGCCCCCCTCTCTATACTGTGTGGGTGTACCTGTCCCCTCTCTATACTGTGTGGGTGTATGTAACCATTATACAGGCTCCTGTTACATGTGTATATACCGCTTACATACACTCATTATATAGTGCCTGGCCTCCTCTATACTGTGTGGGTGCATGTAACCATTATACAGGCCCCTGTTACATGTGTATATACCGCTTACATACACTCATTATATAGTGCCTGGCCTCCTCTATACTGTGTGGGTGCATGTAACCATTATACAGGCCCCTGTTACATGTGTATATACCGCTTACATACACTCATTATATAGTGCCTGGCCTCCTCTATACTGTGTGGGTGCATGTAACCATTATACAGGCCCCTGTTACATGTGTATATACCGCTTACATACACTCATTATATAGTGCCTGGCCTCCTCTATACTGTGTGGGTGCATGTAACCATTATACAGGCCCCTGTTACATGTGTATATACCGCTTACATACACATTATATAGTGCCTGGCCCCCTCTCTATACTGTGTGGGTGCATGTAACCATTATACAGCCCCTGTTACATGTGTATATACCGCTTACATACATTCATTATATAGTGCCTGGCCTCCTCTATACTGTGTGGGTGCATGTAACCATTATACAGGCTCCAGTTACATGTGTATATACCGCTTACATACACTCATTATATAGTGCCTGGCCCCCTCTATACTGTGTGGGTGCATGTAACCATTATACAGGCTCCTGTTACATGTGTATATACCGCTTACATACACTCATTATATAGTGCCTGGCCCCCTCTATACTGTGTGGGTGCATGTAACCATTATGCAGCCCCTGTTACATGTGTATATACCGCTTACATACACTCATTATATAGTGCCTGCCCCCCCTCTATACTGTGTGGGTGCATGTAACCATTATACAGGTTCCTGTTACATGTGCATATACCGCTTACATACACTCATTATATAGTGCCTGGCCCCTCTATACTGTGTGGGTGCATGTAACCATTATACAGGCTCCTGTTACATGTGTATATACCGCTTACATACACTCATTATATAGTGCCTGGCCCCCTCTATACTGTGTGGGTGCATGTAACCATTATACAGGCTCCTGTTACATGTGTATATACCGCTTACATACACTCATTATATAGTGCCTGGCCACCTCTATACTGTGTGGGTGCATGTAACCATTATACAGCCCCTGTTACATGTGTATATACCGCTTACATACACTCATTATATAGTGCCTGCCCCCCCTCAATACTGTGTTGGTGCATGTAACCATTATACACGCCCCTGTTACATGTGTATACACCGCTTACATACACTCATATAGTGCCTGGCCCCCCTCTATACTGTGTGGGTGCATGTAACCATTATACAGGCCCCTGTTACATGTGTATATACCGCTTACATACACTCATTATATAGTGCCTGGCCTCCTCTATACTGTGTGGGTGCATGTAACCATTATACAGGCCCCTGTTACATGTGTATATACCGCTTACATACACTCATTATATAGTGCCTGGCCTCCTCTATACTGTGTGGGTGCATGTAACCATTATACAGGCCCCTGTTACATGTGTATATACCGCTTACATACACTCATTATATAGTGCCTGGCCTCCTCTATACTGTGTGGGTGCATGTAACCATTATACAGGCCCCTGTTACATGTGTATATACCGCTTACATACACATTATATAGTGCCTGGCCCCCTCTCTATACTGTGTGGGTGCATGTAACCATTATACAGCCCCTGTTACATGTGTATATACCGCTTACATACATTCATTATATAGTGCCTGGCCTCCTCTATACTGTGTGGGTGCATGTAACCATTATACAGGCTCCAGTTACATGTGTATATACCGCTTACATACACTCATTATATAGTGCCTGGCCCCCTCTATACTGTGTGGGTGCATGTAACCATTATACAGGCTCCTGTTACATGTGTATATACCGCTTACATACACTCATTATATAGTGCCTGGCCCCCTCTATACTGTGTGGGTGCATGTAACCATTATGCAGCCCCTGTTACATGTGTATATACCGCTTACATACACTCATTATATAGTGCCTGCCCCCCCTCTATACTGTGTGGGTGCATGTAACCATTATACAGGTTCCTGTTACATGTGCATATACCGCTTACATACACTCATTATATAGTGCCTGGCCCCTCTATACTGTGTGGGTGCATGTAACCATTATACAGGCTCCTGTTACATGTGTATATACCGCTTACATACACTCATTATATAGTGCCTGGCCCCCTCTATACTGTGTGGGTGCATGTAACCATTATACAGGCTCCTGTTACATGTGTATATACCGCTTACATACACTCATTATATAGTGCCTGGCCCCCTCTATACTGTGTGGGTGCATGTAACCATTATACAGGTTCCTGTTACATGTGCATATACCGCTTACATACACTCATTATATAGTGCCTGGCCCCTCTATACTGTGTGGGTGCATGTAACCATTATACAGGCTCCTGTTACATGTGTATATACCGCTTACATACACTCATTATATAGTGCCTGGCCTCCTCTATACTGTGTGGGTGCATGTAACCATTATACACGCCCCTGTTACATGTGTATATACCGCTTACATACACTCATTATATAGTGCCTGGCCCCCTCTATACTGTGTGGGTGCATGTAACCATTATACAGCCCCTGTTACATGTGTATATACCGCTTACATACATTCATTATATAGTGCCTGGCCCCTCTATACTGTGTGGGTGCATGTAACCATTATACAGCCCCTGTTACATGTGTATATACCGCTTACATACATTCATTATATAGTGCCTGGCCCCTCTATACTGTGTGGGTGCATGTAACCATTATACAGGTTCCTGTTACATGTGCATATACCGCTTACATACACTCATTATATAGTGCCTGGCCTCCTCTATACTGTGTGGGTGCATGTAACCATTATACACGCCCCTGTTACATGTGTATATACCGCTTACATACACTCATTATATAGTGCCTGGCCCCCTCTATACTGTGTGGGTGCATGTAACCATTATACAGCCCCTGTTACATGTGTATATACCGCTTACATACACTCATTATATAGTGCCTGCCCCCCCTCAATACTGTGTTGGTGCATGTAACCATTATACACGCCCCTGTTACATGTGTATACACCGCTTACATACACTCATATAGTGCCTGGCCCCCCTCTATACTGTGTGGGTGCATGTAACCATTATACAGGCCCCTGTTACATGTGTATATACCGCTTACATACATTCATTATATAGTGCCTGTCCCCCTCTATACTGTGTGGGTGCATGTAACCATTATACAGGCCCCTGTTACATGTGTTAACACCGCTTACATACACTCATTATATAGTGCCTGGCCCCCTCTATACTGTGTGGGTGTATGTAACCATTATACAGGCCCCTGTTACATGTGTATATACCGCTTACATACACTCATTATATAGTGCCTGGCCCCCTCTATACTGTGTGGGTGCATGTAACCATTATACAGGCTCCTGTTACATGTGCATATACCGCTTACATACACTCATTATATAGTGCCTGGCCTCCTCTATACTGTGTGGGTGTATGTAACCATTATACAGGCTCCTGTTACATGTGTATATACCGCTTACATACACTCATTATATAGTGCCTGGCCCCCTCTATACTGTGTGGGTGCATGTAACCATTATACAGACCCCTGTTACATGTGTATACACGGGCTTACATACAGTCATTATATAGTGCCTGTCCCCCTCTATACTGTGTGGGTGCATGTAACCATTATACAGCCCCTGTTACATGTGTATATACCGCTTACATACACTCATTATATAGTGCCTGGCTCCCTCTATACTGTGGGTGCATGTAACCATTATACAGGCCCCTGTTACATGTGTATATACCGCTTACATACACTCATTATATAGTGCCTGTCCCCCTCTTTACTGTGTGGGTGCATGTAACCATTATACAGGCCCCTGTTACATGTGTATATACCGCTTACATACACTCATTATATAGTGCCTGCCCCCCTCTATACTGTGTGGGTGCATGTAACCATTATACAGGCCTCTGTTACATGTGTATACACCGCTTACATACACTCATTATATAGTGCCTGCCCCCCCTCTATACTGTGTGGGTGTATGTAACCATTATACAGGCCCCTGTTACATGTGTGTATATACCGCTTACATACACTCATTATATAGTGCCTGGCCCCCTCTATACTGTGTGGGTGCATGTAACCATTATACAGGCTCCTGTTACATGTGTATATACCGCTTACATACAGTCATTATATAGTGCCTGTCCCCCTCTATACTGTGTGGGTGCATGTAACCATTATACAGGCCCCTTTTACATGTGTATATACCGCTTACATACACTCATTATATAGTGCCTGGCCCCTCTATACTATGTGGGTGCATGTAACCATTATACAGGCCCCTGTTACATGTGTATATACCGCTTACATACATTCATTATATAGTGCCTGGCCCCCTCTATACTGTGTGGGTGCATGTAACCATTATACAGGCTCCTGTTACATGTGTATATACCGCTTACATACACTCATTATATAGTGCCTGGCCCCCTCTATACTGTGTGGGTGCATGTAACCATTATACAGGCTCCTGTTACATGTGTATATACCGCTTACATACACTCATTATATAGTGCCTGGCCCCCTCTATACTGTGTGGGTGCATGTAACCATTATACAGCCCCTGTTACATGTGTATATACCACTTACATACACTCATTATATAGTGCCTGCCCCCCTCTATACTGTGTGGGTGCATGTAACCATTATACAGGCCTCTGTTACATGTGTATATACCGCTTACATACACTTATTATATAGTGCCTGGCCCCCTCTATACTGTGTGGGTGCATGTAACCATTATACAGGCCCCTGTTACATGTGTATATACCGCTTACATACACTCATTATATAGTGCCTGGCCCCCTCTCTATACTGTATGGGTGCATGTAACCATTATACAGGCCCCTGTTACATGTGTATATACCGCTTACATACACTCATCATATAGTGCCTGGCCCCCCTCTATACTGTGTGGGTGCATGTAACCATTATACAGCCCCTGTTACATGTGTATATACCGCTTACATACACTCATTATATAGTGCCTGGCCCCCTCTATACTGTGTGGGTGTATGTAACCATTATACAGGCTCCTGTTACATGTGTATATACCGCTTACATACACTCATTATATAGTGCCTGGCCCCCTCTCTATACTGTGTGGGTGCATGTAACCATTATACAGCCCCTGTTACATGTGTATATACCGCTTACATACATTCATTATATAGTGCCTGGCCTCCTCTATACTGTGTGGGTGCATGTAACCATTATACAGCCCCTGTTACATGTGTATATACCGCTTACATACATTCATTATATAGTGCCTGGCCTCCTCTATACTGTGTGGGTGCATGTAACCATTATACAGCTCCTGTTACATGTGTATATACCGCTTACATACACTCATTATATAGTGCCTGGCCCCCTCTATACTGTGTGGGTGCATGTAACCATTATACAGGCTCCTGTTACATGTGTATATACCACTTACATACACTCATTATATAGTGCCTGGCCCCCTCTCTATACTGTGTGGGTGCATGTAACCATTATACAGGCTCCTGTTACATGTGTATATACCGCTTACATACACTTATTATATAGTGCCTGTCCCCTCTCTATACTGTGTGGGTGTATGTAACCATTATACAGGCCCCTGTTACATGTGTATATACCGCTTACATACACTCATTATATAGTGCCTGGCCCCCTCTATACTGTGTGGGTGCATGTAACCATTATACAGGCTCCTGTTACATGTGTATATACCGCTTACATACACTCATTATATAGTGCCTGGCCCCCTCTATACTGTGTGGGTGCATGTAACCATTATACAGGCTCCTGTTACATGTGTATATACCGCTTACATACACTCATTCGCCCCTGTTACATGTGTATATACCGCTTACATACACTCATTATATAGTGCCTGCCCCCCTCTATACTGTGTTGGTGCATGTAACCATTATACACGCCCCTGTTACATGTGTATACACCGCTTACATACACTCATATAGTGCCTGGCCCCCCTCTATACTGTGTGGGTGCATGTAACCATTATACAGGCTCCTGTTACATGTGTATATACCGCTTACATACACTCATTATATAGTGCCTGGCCTCCTCTATACTGTGTGGGTGCATGTAACCATTATACAGGCTCCTGTTACATGTGTATATACCGCTTACATACACTCATTATATAGTGCCTGCCCCCCTCTATACTATGTGGGTGTGTGTAACCATTATACAGGCCCCTGTTACATGTGTATATACCGCTTACATACACTCATTATATAGTGCCTGGCCCCCTCTATACTGTGTGGGTGCATGTAACCATTATACAGGCTCCTGTTACATGTGTATATACCGCTTACATACACTCATTATATAGTGCCTGGCCCTCTATACTGTGTGGGTGCATGTAACCATTATACAGGCTCCTGTTACATGTGTATATACCGCTTACATACACTCATTATATAGTGCCTGCCCCCCCTCTATACTGTGTGGGTGCATGTAACCATTATACAGGCTCCTGTTACATGTGTATATACCGCTTACATACACTCATTATATAGTGCCTGGCCCCCTCTATACTGTGTGGGTGCATGTAACCATTATACAGCCCCTGTTACATGTGTATATACCGCTTACATACATTCATTATATAGTGCCTGCCCCCCTCTATACTGTGTGGGTGCATGTAACCATTATACAGGCTCCTGTTACATGTGTATATACCGCTTACATACACTCATTATATAGTGCCTGGCCTCCTCTATACTGTGTGGGTGCATGTAACCATTATACAGGCTCCTGTTACATGTGTATATACCGCTTACATACACTCATTATATAGTGCCTGGCCTCCTCTATACTGTGTGGGTGTATGTAACCATTATACAGGCCCCTGTTACATGTGTATACACCGCTTACATACACTCATTATATAGTGCCTGGCCCTCTATACTGTGTGGGTGCATGTAACCATTATACAGGCTCCTGTTACATGTGTATATACCGCTTACATACACTCATTATATAGTGCCTGGCCTCCTCTATACTGTGTGGGTGCATGTAACCATTATACAGGCTCCTGTTACATGTGTATATACCGCTTACATACACTCATTATATAGTGCCTGGCCCCCTCTATACTGTGTGGGTGCATGTAACCATTATACAGCCCCTGTTACATGTGTATATACCGCTTACATACATTCATTATATAGTGCCTGCCCCCCTCTATACTGTGTGGGTGCATGTAACCATTATACAGGCTCCTGTTACATGTGTATATACCACTTACATACACTCATTATATAGTGCCTGGCCCCCTCTCTATACTGTGTGGGTGCATGTAACCATTATACAGGCCCCTGTTACATGTGTATATACCGCTTACATACACTCATTATATAGTGCCTGCCCCCTCTCTATACTGTGTGGGTGCATGTAACCATTACACAGGCTCCTGTTACATGTGTATATACCGCTTACATACACTTATTATATAGTGCCTGCCCCCCTCTCTATACTGTGTGGGTGTACCTGTCCCCTCTCTATACTGTGTGGGTGTATGTAACCATTATACAGGCTCCTGTTACATGTGTATATACCGCTTACATACACTCATTATATAGTGCCTGGCCTCCTCTATACTGTGTGGGTGCATGTAACCATTATACAGGCCCCTGTTACATGTGTATGTACCGCTTACATACACTCATTATATAGTGCCTGGCCTCCTCTATACTGTGTGGGTGCATGTAACCATTATACAGGCCCCTGTTACATGTGTATATACCGCTTACATACACTCATTATATAGTGCCTGGCCTCCTCTATACTGTGTGGGTGCATGTAACCATTATACAGGCCCCTGTTACATGTGTATATACCGCTTACATACACTCATTATATAGTGCCTGGCCTCCTCTATACTGTGTGGGTGCATGTAACCATTATACAGGCCCCTGTTACATGTGTATATACCGCTTACATACACTCATTATATAGTGCCTGGCCCCCTCTCTATACTGTGTGGGTGCATGTAACCATTATACAGCCCCTGTTACATGTGTATATACCGCTTACATACATTCATTATATAGTGCCTGGCCTCCTCTATACTGTGTGGGTGCATGTAACCATTATACAGGCTCCAGTTACATGTGTATATACCGCTTACATACACTCATTATATAGTGCCTGGCCCCCTCTATACTGTGTGGGTGCATGTAACCATTATACAGGCTCCTGTTACATGTGTATATACCGCTTACATACACTCATTATATAGTGCCTGGCCCCCTCTATACTGTGTGGGTGCATGTAACCATTATGCAGCCCCTGTTACATGTGTATATACCGCTTACATACACTCATTATATAGTGCCTGCCCCCCCTCTATACTGTGTGGGTGCATGTAACCATTATACAGGTTCCTGTTACATGTGCATATACCGCTTACATACACTCATTATATAGTGCCTGGCCCCTCTATACTGTGTGGGTGCATGTAACCATTATACAGGCTCCTGTTACATGTGTATATACCGCTTACATACACTCATTATATAGTGCCTGGCCCCCTCTATACTGTGTGGGTGCATGTAACCATTATACAGGCTCCTGTTACATGTGTATATACCGCTTACATACACTCATTATATAGTGCCTGGCCACCTCTATACTGTGTGGGTGCATGTAACCATTATACAGCCCCTGTTACATGTGTATATACCGCTTACATACACTCATTATATAGTGCCTGCCCCCCCTCTATACTGTGTGGGTGCATGTAACCATTATACAGGTTCCTGTTACATGTGCATATACCGCTTACATACACTCATTATATAGTGCCTGGCCCCTCTATACTGTGTGGGTGCATGTAACCATTATACAGGCTCCTGTTACATGTGTATATACCGCTTACATACACTCATTATATAGTGCCTGGCCCCCTCTATACTGTGTGGGTGCATGTAACCATTATACAGGCTCCTGTTACATGTGTATATACCGCTTACATACACTCATTATATAGTGCCTGGCCCCCTCTATACTGTGTGGGTGCATGTAACCATTATACAGGCTCCTGTTACATGTGTATATACCGCTTACATACACTCATTATATAGTGCCTGGCCACCTCTATACTGTGTGGGTGCATGTAACCATTATACAGGCTCCTGTTACATGTGTATATACCGCTTACATACACTCATTATATAGTGCCTGGCCCTCTATACTGTGTGGGTGCATGTAACCATTATACAGCCCCTGTTACATGTGTATATACCGCTTACATACACTCATTATATAGTGCCTGGCCCTCTATACTGTGTGGGTGCATGTAACCATTATACAGCCCCTGTTACATGTGTATATACCGCTTACATACACTCATTATATAGTGCCTGGCCCCCTCTATACTGTGTGGGTGTATGTAACCATTATACAGCCCCTGTTACATGTGTATATACCGCTTACATACACTCATTATATAGTGCCTGGCCCCCTCTATACTGTGTGGGTGTATGTAACCATTATACAGGCTCCTGTTACATGTGTATATACCGCTTACATACACTCATTATATAGTGCCTGGCCCCCTCTATACTGTGTGGGTGCATGTAACCATTATACAGGCCCCTGTTACATGTGTATATACCGCTTACATACACTCATTATATAGTGCCTGGCCCCCTCTATACTGTGTGGGTGTATGTAACCATTATACACGCCCCTGTTACATGTGTATACACCGCTTACATACACTCATATAGTGCCTGGCCCCCCTCTATACTGTGTGGGTGCATGTAACCATTATACAGGCTCCTGTTACATGTGTATATACCGCTTACATACACTCATTATATAGTGCCTGGCCTCCTCTATACTGTGTGGGTGCATGTAACCATTATACACGCCCCTGTTACATGTGTATATACCGCTTACATACATTCATTATATAGTGCCTGTCCCCCTCTATACTGTGTGGGTGCATGTAACCATTATACAGGCTCCTGTTACATGTGTATATACCGCTTACATACACTCATTATATAGTGCCTGGCCCCTCTATACTGTGTGGGTGCATGTAACCATTATACAGGCCCCTGTTACATGTGTATATACCGCTTACATACATTCATTATATAGTGCCTGCCCCCCTCTATACTATGTGGGTGCATGTAACCATTATACAGGCTCCTGTTACATGTGCATATACCGCTTACATACACTCATTATATAGTGCCTGGCCCCCTCTATACTGTGTGGGTGCATGTAACCATTATACAGGCCCCTGTTACATGTGTTAACACCGCTTACATACACTCATTATATAGTGCCTGTCCCCCTCTATACTGTGTGGGTGCATGTAACCATTATACAGCCCCTGCTACATGTGTATATACCGCTTACATACACTCATTATATAGTGCCTGGCTCCCTCTATACTGTGGGTGCATGTAACCATTATACAGGCCCCTGTTACATGTGTATATACCGCTTACATACACTCATTATATAGTGCCTGTCCCCCTCTATACTGTGTTGGTGCATGTAACCATTATACAGGCCCCTGTTACATGTGTATATACCGCTTACATACACTCATTATATAGTGCCTGGCCCCCTCTATACTGTGTGGGTGCATGTAACCATTATACAGGCTCCTGTTACATGTGTATATACCGCTTACATACACTCATTATATAGTGCCTGGCCCTCTATACTGTGTGGGTGCATGTAACCATTATACAGGCTCCTGTTACATGTGTATATACCGCTTACATACACTCATTATATAGTGCCTGCCCCCCCTCTATACTGTGTGGGTGCATGTAACCATTATACAGGCTCCTGTTACATGTGTATATACCGCTTACATACACTCATTATATAGTGCCTGGCCCCCTCTATACTGTGTGGGTGCATGTAACCATTATACAGCCCCTGTTACATGTGTATATACCGCTTACATACATTCATTATATAGTGCCTGCCCCCCTCTATACTGTGTGGGTGCATGTAACCATTATACAGGCTCCTGTTACATGTGTATATACCGCTTACATACACTCATTATATAGTGCCTGGCCTCCTCTATACTGTGTGGGTGCATGTAACCATTATACAGGCTCCTGTTACATGTGTATATACCGCTTACATACACTCATTATATAGTGCCTGGCCTCCTCTATACTGTGTGGGTGTATGTAACCATTATACAGGCCCCTGTTACATGTGTATACACCGCTTACATACACTCATTATATAGTGCCTGGCCCTCTATACTGTGTGGGTGCATGTAACCATTATACAGGCTCCTGTTACATGTGTATATACCGCTTACATACACTCATTATATAGTGCCTGGCCTCCTCTATACTGTGTGGGTGCATGTAACCATTATACAGGCTCCTGTTACATGTGTATATACCGCTTACATACACTCATTATATAGTGCCTTGCCCCCTCTATACTGTGTGGGTGCATGTAACCTTTATACAGCCCCTGTTACATGTGTATATACCGCTTACATACATTCATTATATAGTGCCTGCCCCCCTCTATACTGTGTGGGTGCATGTAACCATTATACAGGCTCCTGTTACATGTGTATATACCACTTACATACACTCATTATATAGTGCCTGGCCCCCTCTCTATACTGTGTGGGTGCATGTAACCATTATACAGGCCCCTGTTACATGTGTATATACCGCTTACATACACTCATTATATAGTGCCTGCCCCCTCTCTATACTGTGTGGGTGCATGTAACCATTACACAGGCTCCTGTTACATGTGTATATACCGCTTACATACACTTATTATATAGTGCCTGCCCCCCTCTCTATACTGTGTGGGTGTACCTGTCCCCTCTCTATACTGTGTGGGTGTATGTAACCATTATACAGGCTCCTGTTACATGTGTATATACCGCTTACATACACTCATTATATAGTGCCTGGCCTCCTCTATACTGTGTGGGTGCATGTAACCATTATACAGGCCCCTGTTACATGTGTATATACCGCTTACATACACTCATTATATAGTGCCTGGCCTCCTCTATACTGTGTGGGTGCATGTAACCATTATACAGGCCCCTGTTACATGTGTATATACCGCTTACATACACTCATTATATAGTGCCTGGCCTCCTCTATACTGTGTGGGTGCATGTAACCATTATACAGGCCCCTGTTACATGTGTATATACCGCTTACATACACTCATTATATAGTGCCTGGCCTCCTCTATACTGTGTGGGTGCATGTAACCATTATACAGGCCCCTGTTACATGTGTATATACCGCTTACATACACTCATTATATAGTGCCTGGCCCCCTCTCTATACTGTGTGGGTGCATGTAACCATTATACAGCCCCTGTTACATGTGTATATACCGCTTACATACATTCATTATATAGTGCCTGGCCTCCTCTATACTGTGTGGGTGCATGTAACCATTATACAGGCTCCAGTTACATGTGTATATACCGCTTACATACACTCATTATATAGTGCCTGGCCCCCTCTATACTGTGTGGGTGCATGTAACCATTATACAGGCTCCTGTTACATGTGTATATACCGCTTACATACACTCATTATATAGTGCCTGGCCCCCTCTATACTGTGTGGGTGCATGTAACCATTATGCAGCCCCTGTTACATGTGTATATACCGCTTACATACACTCATTATATAGTGCCTGCCCCCCCTCTATACTGTGTGGGTGCATGTAACCATTATACAGGCTCCTGTTACATGTGCATATACCGCTTACATACACTCATTATATAGTGCCTGGCCCCTCTATACTGTGTGGGTGCATGTAACCATTATACAGGCTCCTGTTACATGTGTATATACCGCTTACATACACTCATTATATAGTGCCTGGCCCCCTCTATACTGTGTGGGTGCATGTAACCATTATACAGGCTCCTGTTACATGTGTATATACCGCTTACATACACTCATTATATAGTGCCTGGCCCCCTCTATACTGTGTGGGTGCATGTAACCATTATACAGGCTCCTGTTACATGTGTATATACCGCTTACATACACTCATTATATAGTGCCTGGCCACCTCTATACTGTGTGGGTGCATGTAACCATTATACAGCCCCTGTTACATGTGTATATACCGCTTACATACACTCATTATATAGTGCCTGCCCCCCCTCAATACTGTGTTGGTGCATGTAACCATTATACACGCCCCTGTTACATGTGTATACACCGCTTACATACACTCATATAGTGCCTGGCCCCCCTCTATACTGTGTGGGTGCATGTAACCATTATACAGGCCCCTGTTACATGTGTATATACCGCTTACATACATTCATTATATAGTGCCTGCCCCCCTCTATACTATGTGGGTGCATGTAACCATTATACAGGCTCCTGTTACATGTGCATATACCGCTTACATACACTCATTATATAGTGCCTGGCCCCCCTCTATACTGTGTGGGTGCATGTAACCATTATACAGGCCCCTGTTACATGTGTTAACACCGCTTACATACACTCATTATATAGTGCCTGGCCCCCTCTATACTGTGTGGGTGTATGTAACCATTATACAGGCCCCTGTTACATGTGTATATACCGCTTACATACACTCATTATATAGTGCCTGGCCCCCTCTATACTGTGTGGGTGCATGTAACCATTATACAGGCTCCTGTTACATGTGCATATACCGCTTACATACACTCATTATATAGTGCCTGGCCTCCTCTATACTGTGTGGGTGTATGTAACCATTATACAGGCTCCTGTTACATGTGTATATACCGCTTACATACACTCATTATATAGTGCCTGGCCCCCTCTATACTGTGTGGGTGCATGTAACCATTATACAGACCCCTGTTACATGTGTATACACGGGCTTACATACAGTCATTATATAGTGCCTGTCCCCCTCTATACTGTGTGGGTGCATGTAACCATTATACAGCCCCTGTTACATGTGTATATACCGCTTACATACACTCATTATATAGTGCCTGGCTCCCTCTATACTGTGGGTGCATGTAACCATTTTACAGGCCCCTGTTACATGTGTATATACCGCTTACATACACTCATTATATAGTGCCTGTCCCCCTCTATACTGTGTGGGTGCATGTAACCATTATACAGGCCCCTGTTACATGTGTATATACCGCTTACATACACTCATTATATAGTGCCTGCCCCCCTCTATACTGTGTGGGTGCATGTAACCATTATACAGGCCTCTGTTACATGTGTATACACCGCTTACATACACTCATTATATAGTGCCTGCCCCCCCTCTATACTGTGTGGGTGTATGTAACCATTATACAGGCCCCTGTTACATGTGTGTATATACCGCTTACATACACTCATTATATAGTGCCTGGCCCCCTCTATACTGTGTGGGTGCATGTAACCATTATACAGGCTCCTGTTACATGTGTATATACCGCTTACATACAGTCATTATATAGTGCCTGTCCCCCTCTATACTGTGTGGGTGCATGTAACCATTATACAGGCCCCTTTTACATGTGTATATACCGCTTACATACACTCATTATATAGTGCCTGGCCCCTCTATACTATGTGGGTGCATGTAACCATTATACAGGCCCCTGTTACATGTGTATATACCGCTTACATACATTCATTATATAGTGCCTGGCCCCCTCTATACTGTGTGGGTGCATGTAACCATTATACAGGCTCCTGTTACATGTGTATATACCGCTTACATACACTCATTATATAGTGCCTGGCCCCCTCTATACTGTGTGGGTGCATGTAACCATTATACAGGCTCCTGTTACATGTGTATATACCGCTTACATACACTCATTATATAGTGCCTGGCCCCCTCTATACTGTGTGGGTGCATGTAACCATTATACAGGCTCCTGTTACATGTGCATATACCGCTTACATACACTCATTATATAGTGCCTGGCCCTCTCTATACTGTGTGGGTGCATGTAACCATTATACACGCCCCTGTTACATGTGTGTATATTCCGCTTACATACACTTATTATATAGTGCCTGGCCCCTCTATACTGTGTGGGTGCATGTAACCATTATACAGGCCCCTGTTACATGTGTATATACCGCTTATATACATTCATAGGAGTTCCCTGCTACACTGGGTGCATATTACCATTATATAGTGCCTGGCCCCCCTCTATACTGTGTGGGTGCATGTAACCATTATACAGCCCCTGTTACATGTGTATATACCGCTTACATACACTCATTATATAGTGCCTGGCCCCCCTCTATACTGTGTGGGTGCATGTAACCATTATACAGCCCCTGTTACATGTGTATATACCACTTACATACACTCATTATATAGTGCCTGGCCCCCTCTATACTGTGTGGGTGCATGTAACCATTATACAGGCTCCTGTTACATGTGTATATACCACTTACATACACTCATTATATAGTGCCTGCCCCCCTCTATACTGTGTGGGTGCATGTAACCATTATACACGCCCCTGTTACATGTGTATATACCGCTTACATACACTCATTATATAGTGCCTGGCCCCCTCTCTATACTGTGTGGGTGCATGTAACCATTATACAGGCCCCTGTTACATGTGTATATACCGCTTACATACACTTATTATATAGTGCCTGGCCCCCTCTATACTGTGTGGGTGCATGTAACCATTATACAGGCCCCTGTTACATGTGTATATACCGCTTACATACACTCATTATATAGTGCCTGGCCCCCTCTCTATACTGTGTGGGTGCATGTAACCATTATACAGGCTCCTGTTACATGTGTATATACCGCTTACATACACTCATTATATAGTGCCTGGCCCCCTCTATACTGTGTGGGTGCATGTAACCATTATACAGGCCCCTGTTACATGTGTATATACCGCTTACATACACTCATTATATAGTGCCTGGCCCCCTCTCTATACTGTGTGGGTGCATGTAACCATTATACAGCCCCTGTTACATGTGTATATACCGCTTACATACACTCATCATATAGTGCCTGGCCCCCCTCTATACTGTGTGGGTGCATGTAACCATTATACAGCCCCTGTTACATGTGTATATACCGCTTACATACACTCATTATATAGTGCCTGGCCCCCTCTATACTGTGTGGGTGTATGTAACCATTATACAGGCTCCTGTTACATGTGTATATACCGCTTACATACACTCATTATATAGTGCCTGGCCCCCTCTCTATACTGTGTGGGTGCATGTAACCATTATACAGCCCCTGTTACATGTGTATATACCGCTTACATACATTCATTATATAGTGCCTGGCCTCCTCTATACTGTGTGGGTGCATGTAACCATTATACAGCCCCTGTTACATGTGTATATACCGCTTACATACATTCATTATATAGTGCCTGGCCTCCTCTATACTGTGTGGGTGCATGTAACCATTATACAGCTCCTGTTACATGTGTATATACCGCTTACATACACTCATTATATAGTGCCTGGCCCCCTCTATACTGTGTGGGTGCATGTAACCATTATACAGGCTCCTGTTACATGTGTATATACCACTTACATACACTCATTATATAGTGCCTGGCCCCCTCTCTATACTGTGTGGGTGCATGTAACCATTATACAGGCTCCTGTTACATGTGTATATACCGCTTACATACACTTATTATATAGTGCCTGTCCCCTCTCTATACTGTGTGGGTGTATGTAACCATTATACAGGCCCCTGTTACATGTGTATATACCGCTTACATACACTCATTATATAGTGCCTGGCCCCCTCTATACTGTGTGGGTGCATGTAACCATTATACAGGCTCCTGTTACATGTGTATATACCGCTTACATACACTCATTATATAGTGCCTGGCCCCCTCTATACTGTGTAGGTGCATGTAACCATTATACAGGCTCCTGTTACATGTGTATATACCGCTTACATACACTCATTCGCCCCTGTTACATGTGTATATACCGCTTACATACACTCATATAGTGCCTGGCCCCCCTCTATACTGTGTGGGTGCATGTAACCATTATACAGGCTCCTGTTACATGTGTATATACCGCTTACATACACTCATTATATAGTGCCTGGCCTCCTCTATACTGTGTGGGTGCATGTAACCATTATACAGGCTCCTGTTACATGTGTATATACCGCTTACATACACTCATTATATAGTGCCTGCCCCCCTCTATACTATGTGGGTGTATGTAACCATTACACAGGCCCCTGTTACATGTGTATATACCGCTTACATACACTCATTATATAGTGCCTGGCCCCCTCTATACTGTGTGGGTGCATGTAACCATTATACAGGCTCCTGTTACATGTGTATATACCGCTTACATACACTCATTATATAGTGCCTGGCCCTCTATACTGTGTGGGTGCATGTAACCATTATACAGGCTCCTGTTACATGTGTATATACCGCTTACATACACTCATTATATAGTGCCTGCCCCCCCTCTATACTGTGTGGGTGCATGTAACCATTATACAGGCTCCTGTTACATGTGTATATACCGCTTACATACACTCATTATATAGTGCCTGGCCCCCTCTATACTGTGTGGGTGCATGTAACCATTATACAGCCCCTGTTACATGTGTATATACCGCTTACATACATTCATTATATAGTGCCTGCCCCCCTCTATACTGTGTGGGTGCATGTAACCATTATACAGGCTCCTGTTACATGTGTATATACCGCTTACATACACTCATTATATAGTGCCTGGCCTCCTCTATACTGTGTGGGTGCATGTAACCATTATACAGGCTCCTGTTACATGTGTATATACCGCTTACATACACTCATTATATAGTGCCTGGCCTCCTCTATACTGTGTGGGTGTATGTAACCATTATACAGGCCCCTGTTACATGTGTATACACCGCTTACATACACTCATTATATAGTGCCTGGCCCTCTATACTGTGTGGGTGCATGTAACCATTATACAGGCCCCTGTTACATGTGTTAACACCGCTTACATACACTCATTATATAGTGCCTGGCCCCCTCTATACTGTGTGGGTGTATGTAACCATTATACAGGCCCCTGTTACATGTGTATATACCGCTTACATACACTCATGCCCCCTCTATACTGTGTGGGTGCATGTAACCATTATACAGGCCCCTGTTACATGTGTATACACCGCTTACATACACTCATTATATAGTGCCTGGCCCCCTCTATACTGTGTGGGTGCATGTAACCATTATACAGGCTCCTGTTACATGTGTATATACCGCTTACATACACTTATTATATAGTGCCTGGCCTCCTCTAAACTGTGTTGGTGCATGTAACCATTGTACAAGCCCCATTTTCCATGTTTCTCATATGTCCTAGAGGATGCTGGGGATGCTTCAAGAACCGTGGGGTATTGACGGGATCCGCAGGAGACATGGGCACACGATAAGACTTTGAATGGGTGTGAACTGGCTTCTCCCTCTATGCCCCTCCTCCAGACTCCAGTTTAGATTCTGTGCCCAGTGAGACTGGATGCACACTGAAGAGCTCTCCTGAGTTTCTCTGAAAAGACTTTTGTTAGGTTTATTATTTTCAGGGAGACCTGCTGGCTACAGGCTCCTTGCATCGTGGGACTGAGGGGAGAGAAGCAGACCTACTTCTGTGAGTTCAAAGGCTCTGCTTCTTAGACTACTGGACAGCATTAGCTCCAGAGGGTCAGATCACTTGGTACGCCTAGCTGCTCGTTCCCGGAGCCGCGCCGTCACCCCTCTTGCAGAGCCAGAAGAAAGAAGCCGGGTGAGTAAAAGAAGATCAGAAGACTTCAGTGACGAGAGAAGCCGGCTTTTGAGGTACCGCGCTGCGCGCCATGCTCCCACATGCAGAACGGCACTGAAGGGTGCAAGGCGCAGGGGGGGCGCCCTGGGCAGCGTAAATCCTCAAATAGCGACTGGCAGAAGTGTAAAAAGTGCCTGGGCACTAATTACAGACCCCCGCCAGTATAAAAATATAATAATAAGCGGGACTGAAGCGTGCCATTAAGGGGGCGTGGCTTAGCCCTCACAGCTCTAACCAGCGCCATTTTCTCCTCACAGAGACGCTGGTCCTTCCAAAACACTACTGTGTAGATCAGTGTGAAAAACGAGGGCGGCCACAGTTGTTTGGTGCAATATTAGTTAAAAGCACTATATCATGAGCTGATAAAGTCCTTATGTGTTTCCATGACAGAATGTACTGGGGTCTATCCCTTATAGCCAGTGTATTGTCGGTGGGTGTTTGGTACACGAGTGTCGGCATATCTGAGGCTGAGTGCTCTGCCACAAAGGGAATGACTATGTCGGCGCTGTCGACTCCTAATAGTACTTGGTACATGTTAATCATTGTCAACATGTCAGTAGAGGTATACTTTTTCCAATAGAAAACTATATGGGAGACACAGACGTGGGGAGTGACCCTGTCGGCACCAACAATATCTGACTGGGTGAAAATTGACATGTTAATGTGAGGCATATCAGAAAGAGCTATACCTATATGTATATGTATGGTAAAGTTACATAGGTCTGTGGCACGATCACAGATGTGATAATATTTATGGAGGGAGATCTATTCATAGAATTGATTTCTCTCAGACCCCTCGGGATTGCAAAAATGTTATTTTGCCCAGTTACTACTCCCTGAGATCGACTCAAATAGTGTTTCTTATGTCGACCATAATGTTTCCTGATCAGATCCACAAAATCGGCATTCAGTACCTGTTCATACACATTGGAACGTATTAACGTCACTAGGGACCCTGCTGTTCCTGACAGAAGGATATATGTATACGTATTAGATATATATTTATTTATATATATATATATATATATATATATATGTAGCAAAAGAGGAATAGGCGCCTTTGGGATGTACTTCCTCCCAATAATAAATAGGATTCAGCAGGAATCTCTAGACGTATATTAATATATGTTTGCTCAATATTTTAGAGCATAAAAATCACATTAACATGTTCCATATAAAATTTATTAAAACATAAAAACACAAGCAATGGTACAATGAATTAAGTATCCATCCTTAACAAATTACACCGAACAATTATACAGAGGACAAGTAGAATAACTTTTACAGACTCCTCCTTCTCCTTATAGCAAGTTTGGAGATTGGTGTGACAAATAGAAAAATCCAACGCGTTTAGTCTTGCTCAAAGACTTCATCAGGGGTATATCTCGAGTGGAACTGAGCTGAACACTGCTGATCTGCTGGAGGGTCACACATCTATATGAACCCTTGTTAGACCTGTGTATTTGAACTTGTCAGTCAAGCATTTGAAATAAAAGGCCCAATCTATTTTTCATCTATATATCCCACTGATGTGTGGGTAGTATTCAAGTATCCTGAACGCCTATTTGTTAATTCATTTGACAGTCTATCAATTTTTATCAAGCATTCGAGATATACCCCTGCATACACTCCTTCTCAAATCACGGCACTGGAGACCAATTTCATATGCAATAGAAAGCTTGTATTGTAGGTAGACGCACGTTTCAGAGCTTCTGCTCCTTCCTCAGTATGGTACTGAGGAAGGAGCAGAAGCTCTGAAACGTGCGTCTACCTACAATACAAGCTTTCTATTGCATATGAAATTGGTCTCCAGTGCCGTGATTTGAGAAGGAGTATATATATATATATATATATATATATATATATATATATATATATAGATATATATATAGATATATATATAGATATATGTGTGTATAGGTGCATTTGAAGGTATATTTATGTATATATAAATATTTATAATGAATGCTGAGGTAAAAGTTATTCCTTCTCATGGATAAAATAAAGTAAGAGTCACCCCTGTTCTGCACAGGGCTCTGTCACAAAGGATCGTATGCAGGAAGATATGTAATACTTTAATTATGTGTCCGCATGTACGTTGATTATTCTAGCATTACATGCGCATGGGGGAGTAGTTGTATGCAGGGTACTCCTGAAGTTGAGTCATGTCTATATCATTCCAGCATACTGCCGTGCGACTACAAGGACTCTTGGGTTCGCGGGCCACTTCCATGGCGGTATCGACTAGGAAGACGTTGTGGATTCACCAATGGAATGCTAAGGCTGACTCTGAGAAGTACTGGAGTATCTTCCCTATGAAGGTGAAGCCTGGTTTGGGGATGGCTTTGTTAAGTTGACCTCGGCAGATACCACTGGTAAGTCTACCTTCTTGACCTATGTTCCCTCACATCGGTTGGTGACGCATTATTGTAGGATGCAGTCATTTCGACCGAATGGATACGGTTTTCCCTTTTTTTGCAGGTAGAGGAAGGTGAAAAGGTAAGAGGTCAGCAGCCTTTTCAGGTTCGCAGAAGCAGAAATCATCCTCTGTTTCTACCACATCCACAGCATGTCGCTGGGTCTATCTTGCGGGAGCCCACACCGGTGGGACCATGTCTAATACTCTTCAGTCAGTCCTGGAACGGACATGGACCAGTGAGTTTAAGAATAGAGTGAGTTTAAGAATAGAGTCCCAAGGGGGACATACTGGAGTTTTCACTGATTTTTCAAATAGACCTTACCGATTCTCCTCTGGACGGTGAGGTAGTATGCGACACCATACAGGAGTTGGGTCAGGATCAGGTCATTGTCCTGCTGTCCCGGTCACAAAAAAAGAAAAAGCTGTTGTTCAAGCTTTTTCGTGCTTCTGAGGCCGGATGACTCGGTCAGAACAATCCCAAAAATTTCTACTTAAGAAGTTGAACTACAAGATGGAATCTCTCAGGGCAGGGATATCCAATCTGTAAAAGGAAAAAGAGGGTCTAATTACGGTTTCTTCCGCATTAGGCTTAACTGGGTTTGCTATTCAGGATTGTCATTGCCAATTCACCGGAGCGATGGCGGTATGATGTTTTTTTTTTCAATAGTAAGAGTCATTATTATTCTGTACTGGGACGCTCTCCTGAGTACGGCGAGGTAAAGAAACAAGTGGTGCAAAACGTTGTTTTCTCCCTGACAGTTCTTCAACAAAGTGGTTGGCTCCTGAACTTGCCAGAATCACTGTTTATCCCAACGACACGGTTGTCTGAGTTGGGTATAATGTTAGATACAGAACTGTTGAGAGTTTGTTTCTTCCAGTGGAAAAAGCTCTGAGGATCCAGAGTCTGATCGGATCTGCAACGGTGTCAATTCCATCAATACGTTCTGTTGATGAAGAAGATGGTTGCGGCCTACGAGGCCATTCAGTGGGCAGGTTAAATACCAGAGTGGTTTTAGCGGGACCAGTTGGACATGTGGTCCGGGTCTCACTTGCACATGCACCAGAAAATAATCCTATATTCCAGGACCAGAATCTCTCTCCTGTGGTGGCTGCACAGTTCTCACCTCCTAGAGCAGGGGTGGGCAATTATTTCAGCTGAGGGGCCACTTCACATTTCCTGTCAGTATCCGAGGGCCGCAAACAAAATAGCAGCTCCCCCCACTTGCCAAAAATATAGGGACGTGGCTTCATGTGGAAGGGGTGTGGGCAACAAATAATACAGATTCATATAAGGCTGCACAATAGACTCCATTATTCAAATTGCGCCACTTACACACATTACACCAGGTAGAGACCCTTTTACACACATTACACCAGGTAGAGCCCCATTTACACATTAACATTTTATTTAGGATAATTATTGCGCAGCAAGCAAATTATCCAGTGTCTTATAGCGCCTGGGGAAAGGGGTGACACAGTGATAGAACATGGGCAGTGTGACACAGTGACAGAACACGGGGGGGGTGACACAGTGACAGAACACGGTGGGGGTGACACAGTGACAGAACATGGGGGGTGACACCAGTGGTGTCAGAAGGCGGGTGCGGGGGGTGCGACCGGCACTCGGGTGTCCCCTTTGGACGGGGTGACACCAAAGTGCCAGCTCTTCTGCTGTGACAGGAGCCGAGTGCTGCAGTGAGATAATCTCCTGCAGCACTCGGCTCCTGTCACAGATAAGAGCCGGCACACACACAGTCCAGTCTCCGGGGTCAGCCAGCATCTTTGGGGAAGCTGGACATGCCCCCGGAGCGAAAGAGAAAAGACCCACCAGGCCACGCCCCTTCTAAATTAGGTCACACCCACTTTTTCCGGGCGCCACGCGGCCCGATCGGGGGGGGGGGGGGTGTGTGTGTGTAATAGTACAGAGTGCGCTGCGGGGGTCACCACACCCGGTGATGCCTCTGGGCGACACGGTGACAGAACACGGTGGAGTTGACAGTGACAGAACACGGCGGGGGTGACGCAGTGACGGAGCACGGGGGGGGTGACACAGTGACGGAACACGGGGGGTGTGACACAGTGACAGAACACGGGGATGACACGGTGACAGAACATGGGGGGGTGACACGTGACAGAACACAGGGGTGACATGGTGACAGAACACAGGAGGGTATGGTACAGCGAGAGCTAAAGTTCTCTCCCCGCAACCTAAAAAAAGTCTTAACGCCACTGCCCGCACACACAAATATACACACACTATCACACACATACACTCTCTCACACACACACTCTCTTTCACTTTTCCCATTTACTTACTGATCTGGCTGGCAGTGGCAGGAAGGATGGATCTGTAGCAGTTTGCCTCTTGTCCCGTGTAGCCCCGCCCCCATCAACACATAGCTCCGCCCCCTTTTCGGCTAAACACAGCCGTTGTCACTGTGGACGGGAGGAGGAGGAGGCTGCTACAACGCAGCAGGGGAGAGAGGCACCGCCGGCAGCTAGGAGGTACTGCAGTACAGAGCAATGACAAGCAGCTCAGCCGGTCGGGCCGCTTGTCATTACTCGCTGGTGGGAGGCAGTGGGCCGGGCAGGATCGGTTTGCGGGCCGCATCCAGCCCGCGGGCCGTATTTTGCCCACCCCTATCCTAGAGGGACGAAGGTTTGGGATCCAGGATTGGATCCTCGTGTCCATGGATGCAAGTCTCCGAGGCTGGAGAGCAGTCTTTCAGGGGGAAGAGTTTCTGGGGAAGATGGTCAAGCCAGGAAGCTTGTCTGCAATAAACATTCTGGAATTGAGGGCTATTTACAACGGCCTTCTGCAAGCGGAACACCTACTTCGCGATCTGCCGTCTAAAGTCAGCCGGACAACTTAACAGCAGTGGCGTGCGTAAACCGCCAGGGTGGAACGAAGAGCAGAACGGCAATGGCAGAAGCCATAAAAGTTTTCCGCTGGGCGGAAAGACATGTAAGCGCTCTGTCAGCGGTCTGCATTCCGAATGTAGACAACTGGGAAGCAGACTTCCTCAGCAGACACGATCTCCATCCAGGAGAGTGGGGTCTTCATCAAGAGGTCTTTGCAGAAGTGACAAGTCATTGGGGAATTCCTAAAATAAGCATGCTGGCGTCTCGCCTCAACAGAAACCTTCAGAGATATTGTTCCAGGTCGAGGGACCCTCAAGCGATAGCGGTAGACGCCCTGGTGACACCGTGGGTGTTTCAGTCGGTCTAGGTGTTCCCTCCACTTCCACTCACTCCGAAGGTGATAAAGATCATAAGAAGAACAAAGGTTCAGGCAATCCTCATTGTTCCGGACTGGACAAGGAGGGCTTGGTATCCAGATCTTCAAGAATTACTCATAGAAGATCCCTGGCCTCTTCCTCTACGAGAGGACCTGTTACAGCAAGGACTGTGCGTGTATCAAGACTTACCGCGGCTGCGTTTGACGGCTTGGCGGTTGAACGCCAAATCCTAGCCGAAAGGGTATTCCCAGTGAAGTCATTTTCACACTTCTGCAGGCTAGAAAAGAAGTAACGGCAAAGCATTGCCACCGTATTTGGAGAAAATATGTGTCTTGGTGTGAATCCAAGAAGGTTCCTACGGAGAACCTTTAGCTGGGGCGTTTGCTCCATTTTTTTGTAAGCAGGTGTGGATGCGGTCCTAAAGTTAGGCTCCATTAAAGTACAAATTTCGGCCTTATTTAATTTTCTTTCAGAGAGAATTGGCCTCCCTTCCAGAAGTTCAGACCTTCGTGAAAGGCGTACTGCACATCCAACCTCCCTTTGTGCCCCCAGTGGCACCATGGGATCTTAATGTGGTCTTGCAGTTCCTGCAATCTCATTGGTTTGAACCTTTAGGTAAGGTTGAGTTAAAATTCCTTACTTGGAAAGTAGTCATGTTGTTGGCCTTGGCATCCGCAAGGCGTTTATCTGAATTGGCGGCTTTGTCTCACAAAAGTCCATATTTAAACTTCCATGCTGATAGAGCGGAGTTGAGAACTTGTCAGCAATTTCTGCCAACAGTGGTTTCATCGTTTCACGTAAACCAGCCTATTGTGGTGCCAGTGGCTACTGACGCCTTGGCGGAATCGAAGTCTCTCGATGTGGTCAGAGCTTTGAAAATCTAAGTCGCCAGAACGGCTCAAATTAGGAAAACAGAGGCTCTGTTTGTCCTGTGGGCTCCCAACAAGATTGGGGATCCTGCTTCCAAGCAGACTATTGCACGCTGGGTCTGTAATACGATTCAGCAGGCTCATTCTACGGCTGGATTGCCGTTACCGAAATTGGTGAAGCCCCATTCTACAAGAAAGGTGGGCTCTTCCTGGGCGGCTGCCGAAGGGTCTCGGCATTACGGCTTTGCCGAGCTGCTACTTGGTCGGGAACAAACACCTTTGTGAAGTTTTACAAGTTTGATACCCTGGCTGAGGAGGACCTCTTGTTTGGTCAATCGGTGCTGCAGAGTCATCCGCACTCTCCCTTCCGTTCTAGAGCTTTGGTATAAACCCCATGGTTCTTGAAGCATCCCCAGCATCCTCTAGGACGTATGAGAAAACAGGATTTTAATACCTACCGGTAAATCCTTTTCTCTTAGTCCGTAGAGGATGCTGGGCGCCCGTCCCTGTGCGGGCTGTATCTGCAGTTATTGGGTATGTTTACACACATGGTGTGTTGCGTTTATGTCAGCCTGTTACTGACAATATTCATGCCATGACATGCGTTATGCTGTTATTGGTTGTGTTTACACACACAGGTTGTGTTACGCCTTATGTCTGCGCAGTGCTGCATATTCTTCATGCCGTCGGCTGGTTTTCTATTGAATGCCACGTTCTGCGGCATACTGGAGGTGTGAGCTGGTAAAATGCTCACCGTGGTTTATCAATAAATTCTTTCCTCGAAATGTCCGTCTCCCTGGGCACAGTTACTTAAACTGGAGTCTGGAGGAGGGGCATAGAGGGAGGAGCCAGTTCACACCCATTCAAAGTCTTAAAGTGTGCCCATGTCTCCTGCGGATCCCCTCTATACCCCATGGTTCTTGAAGCATCCCCAGCATCCTCTACGGCAGAGGTTCTCAAACTCTGTCCTCGGGGGCCCACACAGTGCATGTTTTGCAGGTCTCCTCACAGAATCGCAAGTGAAATAATTAGCTCCACTTGTGGATCTTTTAAAATGTGTCAGTGAGTAATTAATACACCTGTGCACCTGCTGGGTTACCTGCAAAACATGCACTGTGTGTGCCCCCGAGGACCGAGTTTGAGAACCTCTGCTCTACGGACTAAGAGAAAAGGATTTACCAGTAGGTATTAAAATCCTATTTTCTCTGACGTCCTAGTGGATGCTGGGAACTCCGTAAGGACCATGGGGAACAGCGGGCTCCGAAGGAGGCTGGGCACTCTAGAAAGATTTATGACTACCTGGTGTGCACTGGCTCCTCCCACTATGACCCTCCTCCAAGCCTCAGTTAGATTTTGTGCCCGGCCGAGGTTGGATGCACACTAGGGGCTCTCCTGAGCCTTTAGAAAGAAAGTATAGAAATTAGGTTTTTTATTTTCAGTGAGACCTGCTGGCAACAGGCTCACTGCAGCGAGGGACTAAGGGGAGAAGAAGCGAACCTGCCTGCTTGCAGCCAGCTTGGGCTTCTTAGGCTACTGGACACCATTAGCTCCAGAGGGATCGACCGCAGGCCCAGCCTTGGTGTTCGGTCCCGGAGCCGCGCCGCCGTCCCCCTTACAGAGCCAGAAGCAAGAAGAGGTCCGGAAAATCGGCGGCAGAAGACATCAGTCTTCACCAAGGTAGCGCACAGCACTGCAGCTGTGCGCCATTGCTCCTCACACACACTTCACACTCCGGTCACTGAGGGTGCAGGGCGCTGGGGGGGGGGCGCCCTGAGAAGCAATAATAACACCTTGGCTGGCAAAAATACCACAATATATAGCCCCAGAGGCTATATATGTGGAAAATACCCCTGCCAGAATATAGGAAAAAGCGGGAGAATAGTCCGCGGAAAAGGGGCGGAGCTATCGCCTTCAGCACACTGGCGCCATTTTTCCCTCACAGCTCCGCTGGAAGGAAGCTCCCTGGCTCTCCCCTGCAGTCTACACTACAGAAAAGGGTAAAAAAGAGAGGGGGGGCACTAAATTTAGGCACAGTATACATTTATATAGAAAAAGCAGCTATAGGGGACATAACTCAGTTAGTCCCTGCATTATATAGCGCTCTGGTGTGTGCTGGCATACTCTCACTCTGTCCCCCCAAAGGGCTTTTGTGGGTCCTGTCCTCTGTTCGAGCATTCCCTGTGTGTGTGCGGTGTGTCGATACGGCTGTGTCGACATGTTTGATGAGGATAATGATGTGGAGACGGAGCAGATGCCTTTAGAAGGGATGTCACCCCCTGCGGGGCAGACACCTGAGTGGATGAGCTTATGGAAAGAAATGAGTGCACGTATAGACTCCTTACATAAGAAATTTGACGACATGCCAAATGTGGGACAGCCGACTTCTCAGCTCGTGCCTGTCCAGGCGTCTCAAAGGTCATCAGGGGCTCTGAAACGCCCGCTACCTCAGACCGCAGACCCAGATGTCGACACTGATACTGACACCAGTGTCGACGACGATGAGTCTAACCTGATGCCCACTAAGGCCATTCACTGCATGATTGAGGCAATGAAAGAGGTGTTACACATTTCTGATATAACTACAGGTACCACTAAAAAGGGTATTATGTTTGGGGAGAAAAAACTACCCGTAGTTTTTCCCCCATCAGATGAATTAAATGAAGTGTGTGAAGAAGCGTGGGCTTTCCCTGATAAAAAATTGGTAATTCCTAAGAAGGTACTAATGGCGTTCCCTTTCCCGCCAGAGGATAGGTCACGTTGGGAAATACCTCCTAGGGTGGATAAAGCGCTCACACGTTTGTCTAAAAAGGTGGCACTACCGTCTCTGGATACGGCCGCCCTCAAGGAACCTGCTGATAGAAAGCAGGAGGCGATCCTGAAGTCTGTATATACACACACAGGCATTATACTTAGGCCAGCTATTGCGTCAGCTTGGATGTGCAGTGCTGCCGCCGCGTGGTCAGATAAACTGTCAGAAAATATTGACACATTAGACAGAGACACGATCCTGTTAACCATAGACCATATAAAAGACTCAGTCTTATATATGAGAGATGCACAAAGGGAAATCTGCCGACTGGCATCTAAAGTAAGTGCATTGTCCATTTCTGCTAGGAGAGGCTTATGGACTCGCCATTGGACAGGAGATGCAGATTCTAAAAGGCACATGGAAGTTTTGCCTTATAAGGGTGAGGAATTATTTGGGGATGGTCTCTCGGACCTAGTTTCCACAGCAACGTCTGGGAAGTCAGCATTTTTACCCCATGTCCCCTCACAGCCTAAGAAGGCGCCGTTTTATCAGGTTCAGTCCTTTCGGACCCAGAAAAACAAGCGTGGAAAAGGCGGGTCTTTTCTGTCCAGAGGCAGAGGTAGGGGAAAAAGGCTGCAACAAACAGCAGGTTCCCAGGAGCAAAAGTCCTCCCCCGCTTCTTCTTCCAAGTCCGCCGCATGACGGTGGGGCTCCACAGGCGGAGCCAGGTACGGTGGGGGGCCGCCTCAAGAATTTCAGCGATCAGTGGGCTCGCTCACAGGTGGATCCCTGGATCCTTCAAATAGTATCTCAGGGGTACAAACTGGAATTCGAGGCGTCTCCACCCCACCGGTTCCTAAAATCTGCCTTGCCGATTGCTCCCTCAGACAGGGAGGCGGTGCTAGCGGCAATTCACAAGCTGTATTCCCAGCAGGTGATAATCAAGGTACTCCTACTTCAACAAGGCCGGGGTTACTATTCCACACTATTTGTGGTGCCGAAACCGGACGGTTCGGTGAGACCCATTTTAAATTTGAAATCCTTGAACACATACATAAAAAAATTCAAGTTCAAGATGGAATCGCTCAGGGCGGTTATTGCAAGCCTGGACGAGGGGGATTACATGGTATCCCTGGACATCAAGGATGCTTACTTGCATGTCCCCATTTACCATCCTCACCAGGAGTACCTCAGATTTGTGGTACAGGATTGCCATTACCAATTCCAGACGCTGCCGTTTGGACTGTCCACGGCACCGAGGGTATTTACCAAGGTTATGGCGGAAATGATGATACTCCTTCGAAAAAAGGGAGTTTTCTCTAACGTCCTAAGTGGATGCTGGGGACTCCGTAAGGACCATGGGGAATAGCGGCTCCGCAGGAGACTGGGCACATCTAAAGAAAGCTTTAGGACTATCTGGTGTGCACTGGCTCCTCCCCCTATGACCCTCCTCCAAGCCTCAGTTAGATCTCTGTGCCCGAACGAGAAGGGTGCACACTAGGGGCTCTCCTGAGCTTCTTAGTGAAAGTTTTAGTTTAGGTTTTTTATTTTCAGTGAGACCTGCTGGCAACAGGCTCTCTGCATCGAGGGACTAAGGGGAGAAGAAGCGAACTCACCTGCGTGCAGAGTGGATTGGGCTTCTTAGGCTACTGGACATTAGCTCCAGAGGGACGATCACAGGCCCAGCCATGGATGGGTCCCAGAGCCGCGCCGCCGGCCCCCTTACAGAGCCAGAAGACAGAAGAGGTCCGGAAAATCGGCGGCAGAAGACATCCTGTCTTCACCAAGGTAGCGCACAGCACTGCAGCTGTGCGCCATTGCTCCTCAGCACACTTCACACTTCGGTCACTGAGGGTGCAGGGCGCTAGGGGGGGGGCGCCCTGAGCAGCAATAAAAACACCTTGGCTGGCGAAAATACATCACATACAGGGCTATATGGATGAATTTTAACCCCTGCCAGAATCCATAAAAAAGCAGGAGAAAAGTCCGCGAAAAAGGGGCGGAGCCTATCTCCTCAGCACACTGGCGCCATTTTCCCTCACAGCTCAGTTGGAGGGAAGCTCCCCTGGCTCTCCCCTGCAGTCACTACACTACAGAAAGGGTTAAAAAAGAGAGGGGGGCACTAATTAGGCGCAGTATTAACAATACAGCAGCTATAAGGGGAAAAACACTTATATAAGGTTATCCCTGTATATATATATAGCGCTTTGGTGTGTGCTGGCAAACTCTCCCTCTGTCTCCCCAAAGGGCTAGTGGGGTCCTGTCCTCTATCAGAGCATTCCCTGTGTGTGTGCTGTATGTCGGTACGTTTGTGTCGACATGTATGAGGAGAAAAATGATGTGGAGACGGAGCAGATTGCCTGTAATAGTGATGTCACCCCCTAGGGGGTCGACACCTGAGTGGATGAACTGTTGGAAGGAATTACGTGACAGTGTCAGCTCTGTATAAAAGACAGTGGTTGACATGAGACAGCCGGCTACTCAGCTTGTGCCTGTCCAGACGTCTCATAGGCCGTCAGGGGCTCTAAAGCGCCCGTTACCTCAGATGGCAGATATAGACGCCGACACGGATACTGACTCCAGTGTCGACGGTGAAGAGACAAATGTGACTTCCAGTAGGGCCACACGTTACATGATTGAGGCAATGAAAAATGTTTTACACATTTCTGATAATACGAGTACCACCAAAAAGGGGTATTATGTTCGGTGAGGAAAAACTACCTGTAGTTTTCCTGAATCTGAGAAATTAAATGAGGTGTGTGATGATGCGTGGTTTTCCCCCGATAACAACTGATAATTTCTAAAATGTTATTGGCATTATATCCTTTCCCGCCAGAGGTTAGGGTGCGTTGGGAAACACCCCCTAGGGTGGATAAAGCGCTCACACGCTTGTAAGGGCTCTACCCTCTCCTGAGATGGCCGCCCTTAAGGATCCTGCTGATAGAAAGCAGGAGGGTATCCTAAAATGTATTTACACACATACTGGTGTTATACTGCGACCAGCAATCGCCTCAGCCTGGATGTGCAGTGCTGGGTTGGCGTGGTCGGATTCCCTGACTGAAAATATTGATACCCTAGATAGGGACAGTATATTTTTGCCTATAGAGCATTTAAAAGATGCATTTCTATATATGCGTGATGCACAGCGGAATATTTGCCGACTGGCATCAAGTCTAAGTGCGTTGTCCATTTCTACCAGTAGAGGGTTATGGACACGTCAGTGGTCAGGTGATGCGTATTCCAAACGGCATTTGGAAGTATTGCCTTAATAAGGGGAGGAGTTATTTGGGGTCGGTCTTTCAGACCTGGTGGCCACGGCAACAGCTGGGAAATCCACGTTTGTACCCCAGGTCGCCTCTCAACATGAGAAGACGCCGTATTATCAGGCGCAGTCTTTTCGTGGACAAGCGGGCAAAATGTTCCTCATTTCTGCCCCGTGACAGAGGGAGAGGAAAAAGGCTGCAGAAATCAGCCAGTTCCCAGGAACAGAAACCCTCTCCCGCCTCTGCCAAGCCCTCAGTATGACGCTGGGGCTTTACAAGCAGAATCAGGCACGGTGGGGGGCCCGTCTCAATGAATTTCAGCGCGCAGTGGGCTCACTCGCAAGTAGACCCCTGGATCCTTCAGGTGATATCTCAGGGGTACAAATTAGAATTCGAGACGTCTCCCCCTCGCCGTTTTCCTAAAGTCGGCTTTACCGATGTCTCCTTCTGACAGGGAGACAGTTTTGGAAGCCATTCACAAGCTGTATTCCCAGCAGGTGATAATCAAGGTTCCCCTCCTGCAACAGGGAACGGGGTATTATTCCACACTGTTGTGGTACCGAAGCCGGACGGCTCGGTGAGACCGATTCTAAATCTAAAATCTTTGAACACTTACATACAGAGGTTCAAATTCAAGATTAAGTCACTCAGAGCAGTGATTGCGAACCTGGAAGAAGGGGACTACATGATGTCTCGGGACATCAAGGATGCTTACCTTCATGTCAAAATTTACCCTTCTCACCAAGGGTACCTCAGGTTTATGGTACAGAACTGTCACTATCAGTTCAGACGCTGCCGTATGGATGGTCCACGGCACCCCGGGTCTTTACCAAGGTAATGGCCGAAATGATGATATTCCTTCGAAGGAAGGGAATTTTAGTTATCCCTTACTTGGACGATTCCCTGATAAGGGTAAGATCCAGGGAACAGTTGGAGGTCGGTGTAGCACTATCTCAGGTAGTGTTGCGGCAGCACGATTGGATTCTCAATATTCCAAAATCGCAGCTGGTTCCGACGACTTGTCTTCGGTTCCTAGGGATGATCCTGGACACAGTCCAGAAAAAGGTGTTTCTCCCGGAGGGGAAAGACAGGGAGTTATCCGAGCTAGTCAGGAACCTCCTAAAACCGAGCCAAGTCTCAGTGCATCAATGCACAAGGGTTCTGGGTAAAATGGTGGCTTCCTACGAAGCAATCCCATTCGGCAGATTCCACGCAAGAACTTTCCAGTGGGACCTGCTGGACAAATGGTCCGGGTCGCATCTTCAGATGCATCAGCGGATAACCCTGTCACCAAGGACAAGGGTGTCCCTCCTGTGGTGGTTGCAGAGTGCTCATCTTCTAGAGGGCCGCAGATTCGGCATTCAGGACTGGGTCCTGGTGACCACGGATGCCAGCCTGCGAGGCTGGGGAGCAGTCACACAGGGAAGGAATATCCAGGGCTTATGGTCAAGCCTGGAGACATCACTTCACATAAATATCCTGAAGCTAAGGGCCATTTACAATGCTCTAAGCTTAGCAAGACCTCTGCTTCAAGGTCAGCCGGTGTTGATCCAGTCGGACAACATCACGGCAGTCACCCACGTAAACAGACAGGGTGGCACAAGAAGCAGGAGGGCAATGGCAGAAGCTGCAAGGATTCTTTGCTGGGCGGAAAATCATGTGATAGCACTGTCAGCAGTATTCATTCCGGGAGTGGACAACTGGGAAGCAGACTTCCTCAGCACGACCTCCACCCGGGAGAGTGGGGACTTCACCCAGAAGTCTTCCACATGATTATAAACCGTTGGGAAAAACTCGACAGGTATTGCGCCAGGTCAAGGGACCCTCAGGCAATAGCTGTAGACGCTCTGGTAACACCGTGGGTGTACCAGTCAGTGTATGTGTTCCCTCCTCTGCCTCTCATACCCAAGTTACTGAGATTGATAAGATGGAGAGGAGTAAGCACTATATTCGTGGCTCCAGATTGGCCAAGAAGGACTTGGTAACCGGAACTTCAAGAGATGCTCACGGAGGATCCGTGGCCTCTACCTCTAAGAAGGGACCTGCTCCAACAAGGACCCTGTCTGTTCCAAGACTTACCGCGGCTGCGTTTGACGGCATGGCGGTTGAACGCCGAATCCTGAAGGAAAAAAGGCATTCCGGATGAAGTCATCCCTATCCTGATCAAAGCCAGGAAGGATGTAACCGCAAAACATTATCACCGCATTTGGCGAAAATATGTTGCGTGGTGCGAGGCCAGTAAGGCCCGACGGAGGAAATTCAACTGGGTCGATTCCTACATTTCCTGCAAACAGGAGTGTCTATGGGCCTGAAATTGGGGTCCATTAAGGTTCAAATTTCGGCCCTGTCAATTTTCTTCCAAAAAGAACTAGCTTCAGTCCCTGAAGTTCAGACGTTTGTAAAAGGGGTACTGCATATACAGCCTCCTTTTGTGCCTCCAGTGGCACTTTGGGATCTCAATGTAGTTTTTTGGGTTCCAAAAGTCACATTGGTTTGAACCACTTAAATCTGTGGAGTTAAAATATCTCACATGGAAAGTGGTCATGCTGTTGGCCCTGGCCTGGGCCAGGCGCGTGTCAGAATTGGCGGCTTTATCCTGTAAAAGCCCTTATCTGATTTTCCATTCGGACAGGGCGGAATTGAGGACTCGTCCTCAGTTTCTCCCTAAGGTGGTTTCAGCGTTTCACCTGAACCAACCTATTGTGGTGCCTGCGGCTACTAGGGACTTGGAGGACTCCAAGTTGCTAGACGTTGTCAGGGCCCTGAAAATATATGTTTCCAGGATGGCTGGAGTCAGAAAATCTGACTCGCTGTTTATCCTGTATGCACCCAACAAGCTGGGTGCTCCTGCTTCTAAGCAGACTATTGCTCGTTGGATTTGTAGTACAATTCAGCTTGCACATTCTGTGGCAGGCCTGCCACAGCCAAAAATCTGTAAATGCCCACTCCACAAGGAAGGTGGGCTCATCTTGGGCGGCTGCCCGAGGGGTCTCGGCTTTACAACTTTGCCGAGCAGCTACTTGGTCAGGAGCAAATACGTTTGTAAAATTCTACAAAATTGATACCCTGGCTGAGGAGGACCTGGAGTTCTCTCAATTGGTGCTGCAGAGTCATCCGCACTCTCCCGCCCGTTTGGGAGCTTTGGTATAATCCCCATGGTCCTTACGGAGTCCCCAGCATCCACTTAGGACGTTAGAGAAAATAAGAATTTACTTACCGATAATTCTATTTCTCGTAGTCCGTAGTGGATGCTGGGCGCCCATCCCAAGTGCGGATTGTCTGCAATACTGGTACATAGTTATTGTTACCAAAAAATCGGGTTATTGCTGTAGTGAGCCATCTTTTCTAGAGGCTCCTCTGTTATCATGCTGTTAACTGGGTTCAGATCACAAGTTGTACAGTGTGATTGGTGTGGCTGGTATGAGTCTTACCCGGGATTCAAAATCCTTCCTTATTGTGTACGCTCGTCCGGGCACAGTATCCTAACTGAGGCTTGGAGGAGGGTCATAGGGGGAGGAGCCAGTGCACACCAGATAGTCCTAAAGCTTTCTTTAGATGTGCCCAGTCTCCTGCGGAGCCGCTATTCCCCATGGTCCTTACGGAGTCCCCAGCATCCACTACGGACTACGAGAAATAGAATTATCGGTAAGTAAATTCTTATTTTAATTATCCCGTACTTGGACGATCTCCTAATAAAGGCGAGATCCAAGGAACAGTTGTTGGTGGGAGTAGCACTATCTCAGGTTCCATGCCAGAATCTTTCAGTGGGACCTATTGGACAAATGGTCCGGATCGCATCTTCAGATGCATCGCTTAATAACCCTGTCTCCAAGAACCAGGGTGTCTCTACTGTGGTGGCTGCAGAGTGCCCATCTTCTAGAGGGCCGCAGGTTCTGCATACAGGACTGGGTCCTGGTGACCATGGATGCCAGCCTTCGAGGCTGGGGGGCAGTCACACGGGGAAGAAACTTCCAAGGACTATGGTCGAGTCAGGAGACTTCCCTTCACATAAATATTCTGGAACTAAGGGCCATTTACAATGCCCTAAGTCAAGCAAAATCCCTGCTCCTACACCAGCCGGTGCTGATCCAGTCAGACAACATCACGGCAGTCGCCCATGTAAATCGACAGGGAGGCACAAGAAGCAGGATGGCAATGGCAGAAGCCACAAGAATTCTCCGATGGGCGGAGAATCATGTACTAACACTGTCAGCAGTGTTCATTCCGGGAGTGGACAACTGGGAAGCAGACTTCCTCAGCAGACACGACCTCCACCTGGGAGAGTGGGGACTTCATCCAGAAGTCTTCCAGATGCTGATAAACCGTTGGGAAAAACCACAGGTGGACATGATGGCGTCCCGCCTCAACAAAAAGTTAAAAAGATATTGCGCCAGGTCAAGGGACCCTCAGGCGATAGCTGTGGACGCTCTAGTGACACCGTGGGTGTACCAGTCGGTTTATGTGTTCCCTCCTCTGCCTCTCATACCAAAGGTATTGAGAATAATAAGAAAGCGAGGAGTAAACACAATTCTCGTGGTTCCGGATTGGCCAAGACGAGCGTGGTACCCGGAACTTCAAGAGATGATCTCAGAGGACCCGTGGCCTCTGCCGCTCAGACAGGACCTGCTACAGCAGGGGCCCTGTCTGTTCCAAGACTTACCGCGGCTGCGTTTGACGGCATGGCGGTTGAACGCCGGATCCTGAAGGAAAAGGGTATTTAGGAAGAAGTCATTCCTACGCTTATTAAAGCCAGGAAAGATGTTACGGCAAATCATTATCACCGCATATGGCGGAAATATGTTGCATGGTGCGAGGCCAAAAAGGCCCCAACAGAGGAATTTCAACTAGGTCGTTTTCTGCATTTCCTGCAAGCAGGAGTGGATATGGGCCTAAAACTAGGCTCCATTAAAGTACAGATCTCGGCTCTGTCGATTTTCTTTCAAAAAGAACTAGCTTCAGTACCTGAAGTTCAGACATTTGTGAAAGGAGTGCTGCATATTCAGCCCCCGTTTGTGCCTCCTGTGGCACCTTGGGATCTCAACGTGGTGTTGAGTTTCTTAAAATCACATTGGTTTGAGCCACTAAAAACCGTGGATCTAAAATATCTCACGTGGAAAGCGGTCATGTTATTGGCCTTGGCTTCAGCCAGGCGAGTGTCAGAATTGGCGGCTTTATCGTGTAAAAGCCCTTATCTGATTTTCCATATGGATAGGGCAGAATTGAGGACTCGTCCCCAGTTTCTCCCTAAGGTGGTGTCAGCGTTTCACCTGAACCAGCCTATTGTGGTGCCTGCGGCTACTAGGGATTTGGAGGACTCCAAGTTGCTAGACGTTGTCAGGGCCCTGAAAATATATGTTTCCAGGACGGCTGGAGTCAGAAAATCTGACTCGCTGTTTATCCTGTATGCACCCAACAAGCTGGGTGCTCCTGCTTCTAAGCAGACTTTTGCTCGCTGGATTTGTAGTACAATTCAGCTTGCACATTCTGTGGCAGGCCTGCCACAGCCAAAATCTGTAAATGCCCATTCCACAAGGAAGGTGGGCTCATCTTGGGCGGCTGCCCGAGGGGTCTCGGCTTTACAACTTTGCCGAGCAGCTACTTGGTCAGGGGCAAACACGTTTGCAAAATTCTACAAATTTGATACCCTGGCTGAGGAGGACCTGGAGTTCTCTCATTCGGTGCTGCAGAGTCATCCGCACTCTCCCGCCCGTTTGGGAGCTTTGGTATAATCCCCATGGTCCTTACGGAGTTCCCAGCATCCACTAGGACGTCAGAGAAAATAAGAATTTACTCACCGGTAATTCTATTTCTCGTAGTCCGTAGTGGATGCTGGGCGCCCATCCCAAGTGCGGATTGTCTGCAATACTTGTAAATAGTTATTGCTAACTAAAGGGTTATTGTTGAGCCATCTGTTGAGAGGCTCAGTTGTTTTCATACTGTCAAACTGGATATAGTATCACGAGTTGTACGGTGTGATTGGTGTGGCTGGTATGAGTCTTACCCGGGATTCAAAATCCTTCCTTATTATGTCAGCTCATCCGGGCACAGTGTCCTAACTGAGGCTTGGAGGAGGGTCATAGTGGGAGGAGCCAGTGCACACCAGGTAGTCATAAATCTTTCTAGAGTGCCCAGCCTCCTTCGGAGCCCGCTGTTCCCCATGGTCCTTACGGAGTTCCCAGCATCCACTACGGACTACGAGAAATAGAATTACTGGTGAGTAAATTCTTATTTTTTCTATCTCCTTGTGTACACATTATATAGGGGTATCCCTTCTAAACTGTATGGGTGCATGTAATTATTATGTGGGTTTGAAGTTCATCTTTCTTGCAATTTCGGCATAAAGTGTAAAATGTTACCTGGTCCAGGTCAGATGGCCGCCTATCAAAGCATTTTTATTATTTGTTAAAAATCAGTTCGTCAAACACTTAGGCGTTTTACATGCAGATGGAATACAGTGTAAAATATTATACTATGCAGCTATCACACTGAACGTGGCCTATACTGCTTGCTGTGTTAATGTCACACGTGACATGACAGCGTAATGATCTAAAGTTTGGGCATATAAAATGCCAATATTTGAGCTTTGACAAACTGGTCTTGGAACCATTTTTAAATGGCTTCAAGCATTTGTAATGTAGATGACCATCAGTAATTACTGGCAGTCTAGATCCCTTTGCTCAATGCGTATATTTAAAGCCAGGTGAGTTCAGTTCAGTTAAATGCACCTTTTATCTACTCCAGGAAACCAATTAAATGTTAATAATAATTGCACCGCAATGGACTTAATACATCACAGGCTGTCAGGTTTGTGGAAAGATGTATCTTATGATCGTCTTTAATAGTAAATAAACTATGCATTTTTGCTCCTAATGTATGTGTGAACAATTGATCCTACCACCATCTAGTGGTCATATTGTGTATTACAGCAAAAAGAAAATGTTTCGTTATTTAATACTTCTATCTATTTTTGCTATAACATTTATTTATTTATTATACAAAAATTGTGTTTTTTATTATAGTGCTTTTTTTATTTTAGCTGTACCATTTTAGTTTTATTATTTAGGGAATGCTATGCACTGTAGGGAAGTGCAGCCAACACCTTTCTATAAACCCTCTTCGTTTTCACTGGGATAGCACATTGCATTTAATTCAAAATACATATTGGGCCTGATTCACAGCTGCAGGCAATGCCGACATTCTCAGAGTTGAGTGATAATTGGCTACTGCACGTGCTCAGAAATCCTTAAAAACTCCTACGCACAAAGTCTGTTTCATTGGCGTGTTATGGAAGTGTCTCTGGCGTGTTACCGAAGTGTTCACATGCACAGGCTTTGGGGGCAATACTTAGAAGCAGTGGTGGTTCCAGAGGCAGGGCTACAGTGCAATCTACATTCCAAATAGTGGCGCCAGACCAACAGCCACCCTAAATATTGCCGTCCAGTACTCGCTGGCAGTAGGCGCGGCTCCCTTATTTGAAGATTGCCCTATGGAGCTGCAACTGCTTAGACAATATATCTGCACCTTCATTAGGACTGACGCATATTCCGTTGGTGCGGCCTATGGTGGCTGAAGACGCACCAGGTGATATTACAGCATCTACAGGTGCACACAGATGTACACAAGAGAAGGGCTTTGTAGTGGTAACAGCATAAAGTGGCAGGGCCACGGTCGCCAAAATCCGCAGACGCCTCCACCTCGTAATCAGGCTTATTTGTCTGTCTGTGACGAGAGATTGTATCTCACCCAGTCACAAGTAGGCTAAAAACTGGTGCCTCGTTAGTGAGACGTTAATTAGTTTTAATGGAGCGAGCTTTGTTTTAATGAAACCGTTAAGGTTCTATTCATGAAGCAGTGAAAAGTGCGGAGAAGTGAGCCAGTGGAGATGTTGCCCATGGCAACCAATCAGCATTGAAGTAACATGTATAATTTGCATACTATACAATTGTACGGAGCAGCTGATTGGTTGCCATGGGCAACTTCTCCACTGGCTCACTTCTCCACTCTTTTCACTGCTTCATGAGTAGACCCCGTTAATTCCATGTGAAGTTTTGCTTTCGCCTCGGTTGCAGTTCCGCTTTTATTCTGTAGCTTTCCATTGTACTAATTTGTTTTCCCCCCCGGCTGTTTTCCCTCCAGACTGCACTCTTATAAATGAGATTTTTTACTGTTCTATAGATAGCATTGGAAAGATAAGTACATAACTTGCAAGTAAGTTATAAATGTATGGATATTATTTCAGAGCTTGATGATAACCCACAGACACGGTGCACTAATTGGGGTTCCCGGTCACTTTATGAAGAAAATGACACCAATTTATTTTTAAAAACGCATGTCGACCCTTTTCCATGTCGCCCTAATGACCGTGTCAACCTATTTCAGGTGACAACCTAGTCACTGTCGACAATTAGTGGTCGGCCTAATGACTGTCCACCCAACGATCCACACCCCCCGGGCACACCATTGCATGCACTCTCTCTCTGACACTAGTCTTCCTACCATAGGGGGTCATTCCGAGTTGATCACTAGTGAAAAATGTTCGCAGCGCAGCGATTAAGTGAAAAAGTGGCACTTCTGCGCATGCGGCGCAATGCACACGCGCAACGTACTTTCACAACGGGCAATGTATTTTTACACAAGGTCTAGCGACGCTTTTCAGTCGCAATGGCAGCCGCAGAGTGATTGACAGGAAAGGGGCGTTTCTGGGTGTCAACTGACCGTTTTCAGGGAGTCTTCCAAAAAACGCAGGCGTGCCAGGAAAAACGCAGGCGTGGCTGGCCGAACGCAGGGCGTTTTTGTGACGTCGGATCTGGAACTGAACAGTCTGAAGTGATCGCAAGCGCTGAGTAGGTTTGGAGCTACTCTGAAACTGCCCAATTTTTTTTTTGTAGCCGCTCTGCGATCCTTTCGTGCGCACTTCTGCTAAGCTAAAATACACTCCCAGTGGGAGGCGGCATAGCGTTTGCACGGCTGCTAAAAACAGCTAGCGAGCGATCAACTCGGAATGACCCCCATAGTGTCCCGTGCTCATCCATTAATTACCTCTCTATGTCATAATACTATTTCCAACGCTAGGAATGACAGTAAGTACGATGAATGATCGCAAGAGGGAGAACAACTACACAAACATACACTTAGCTGTCGCACCTAGCTGAGATATACAGCGCTACCTAAACCGTTGACCCTCAGCTGTCTATTTATTATTTATTTTCTTCCCTCTTTAATTCCGATGTTTCCCAGGGTGCTTTATCACTATTTGCTCCAGTGTTCTTCCTGCATTAAAACATTCTTCAGTCCTAAAGATGTTGAATACACGTGGAAGGTTTATATATCTATTTGTCTTGCCTGCAGCTTTCTGACGATGTTGTCAACCGGATGAAAGAGTCTTCGACGAAAAGGAGGGAGCAGAACACATCTCCCAAGTCAGAATCTCCGCCGTATCCAGAGTCTTTCACCAGGGGCGAGACTGCACCCAGTACAGCAGAAGTGAAGGCCAAAGGCCAAGGTACGTTTACTTCAAATATTATATTTTATTTTAGTTTATTTTAGCCCATTATTTCCCAACCACAGTCCTCAAGGCAGCCTAACAGTCTTCATTTTAAGGCTATCCATCCTCATCTATGCCTTTTAATAGGATTAATTGAGTCAGGGCAATCGGACTTAATCCCCTGCTGTAATGACTTAATCCCCTACTGTATTATTCTCTCTGTATTGTATTGCAGCTGAGAACAATAGATGAAAGGCTTATGCTAATTAACCTTGGTGCACCTAGGTGCAGCAGAGAAGCCTAGATGACCATGGCTCCATCTGTATAGTATACCATCTGTGCACAAGCTTGGATATCCTTGAACCCTGGACGGTTAGGGTGCCTTGAGGACTGATGAGTTTGGGAAACCTTGGTTTAGCCTATGTGGAACATGGAGTAATGGGTTACCGTCTCTGCAGGTATTCCGAGTCCAGCTGCAGGAGGTAGCAAACGACAGTCCACGTATGCAGAGGAAGACCTGTACAGGAGGTAAGGGGCAGCTCTTGGCCTATCAGAACAGGACTATTTGTGTGGTTAGGTCTAAGTGTAATAAGAATTCTGTAAACTTCATACATAAATCCTGGTTTATTACATGGAGTCTTCAGAGGGTTTGGACAGTCCTCCCTCCTTACCTGTTGTCTGACTCTGCTCAGCAGTAGGGTTGGGCTCCTTCGCGTAATGTTGGTTGTCAGCTTACCAGAATAGTTTTGCGCTGGAACTTATTAAACCCGCACCTTTCACATTTTTCTGGTAAAGATTTGGGCGCGCATACATATTTTTGCTCAAGAACCCCCCATAAAAAGTTCTCTACTCCCAGAAGAAGTTCCTCATTGCACAGTGAGAAATAACCAATAGAAGCCGCCATCATGGCGCTGATGGGCAAGCAGTAGTTAAAAACCAGACTCCAGATAGCAGCTGACACATGGATAGTAGTGACCTCTCAGAAGCACATTAGCAAGAACCCAGCACATCATAAATAACCCCCTTAGAAACAAATTCTCTGTAGATGGTAAAGTGATCACAGGCTCTCTGATTCACTATTTCATATTGTTCTCACTGCCATACAAGATAGAAACAGCCACCGACGTGAAATGGAATAATAGGAGGCATTATATGAAGAATCGGTAGATAGAACCACAAGCGCTTATCCGTTTGTTGAAGATTAATGTCCCAATATAATTAGTGGAGAATACGTATTACCATAGTGTTCTCTTTAGTCTTTATTAGTAATAAAATCACATCTCCATGTAGTCTCCTAAACGCCACTGTAAAGTTGATTCGTTAGGGTAGGCAAATGGTATAGTAGTCCTTAGTCAGAGTTGGTTCATCACTGATGCGTTTCATCGCGTTAATGGGATTTCATCAGAGGTAAGCATCCTCAGTTGTACTTGCATTATAAAGCACCTGCCATAGTGAATAATAGCTGGTAGGTATTTTTATCCAGGGATTTATTCCATGTCCGTTCACCCAGGCCATGACACCCACAGACTCAGATTTTCATTATGCTTTGTACACTTGATACCACCACATAGCTACAAACCCATGTAAAATGTTTCTTCTGTAAACCTCATTGTTTTCTAGATATAGGGGGTCAAAGTATCAAAAATTTGCTTGGAAATGCCACTCCTGTTGCTTCTTTGTTGAAAATTACCATTCAGTATAATCTTGCCCACCAGGGGACTATTTTAACCTGTATATGTGTGTGTATATATATATATATATATATATTTCTGATTACACATACTGTAGGGGGTATTCAGTTAGCCATGATAACCCGTTTTTGCACGAAAAACTGTGATTTTGCTGCAAATCGTGAAAAACCCCTATTCAATTAGCCGCAATAATTTATCGCCGATAATTTTAACGCATATTTCGCTTCACCTACTCTGAGCAGATGCAAAGGGCGGTCTCCTATTAGCCCCGATGCAGCTTCGGACAATCAAAACAGCCAGATATCGCGATGTATGACCGCTGGCCATTATCACAGTATCCAATTAGGACCCGCGATCACACGAAAACACATGGCATAAGTCCTCGATCCCATGTGTTTTTGCGGCTCAGGCAGCCCCTTATCGCGGATTATGTGCCTGGGGCACCTGAAGCATAACCCCCAATAAGTGCCGTCATCGGGGGCAACCTATAGAATACCGCACAAAATGCCTATTTCAGACCTGATTGCTCGCTAGGGTTTTTTATGCACTGCTGCGAACAGATAGTCGCCGCCCATAGGGGAGTGTATTTTCGTTTTGCAAGTGTGCGAACGCATGTGTAGCAGAGCTGTACAAACAGGTCTTATGCAGTCTCTGCGCAGCCCAGGACTTACTCAGCCGCTGCGATCACTTCAGCCTGTCCGGGGCCGGAATTAACGTCAGACACCCGCCCTGTAAATGATTAGGAACGCCTGCGTTTTTCCAGACACTCCCTGAAAACGGTCAGTTGCCACCCACAAACGACTTCTTCCTGTCAATCTCCTTGCGTTCGCCTGTGCGAATGGATACTTCGCACAAACCCATCGCTGCGCGGCGATCCGCTTTGTATTTGTGCGACGCACCTGATCGCAGTTCTGACCTGATCGCAGCGCTGCAAAAAACGCTAGCGAGCGATCAGGTCTGAATTACCCCCAAAGGTGGGGAAAATCCCTGTTTTAAGGTAAGAATTTAAGGGTTCGGTGCAGAACCCCCCCATACTGACTAATTAGGCATTTTGAAGATTTTAATTATTTTTAATTGCCAATAATGATGTCATTTTTGGGGTGAAATAGTGCAGAGTGATAGAATTTTGGGTTCAAGGTATGAGACAGGTATCTTTTGGTGCTTTATGAGTGGGACAGGTGTTTTTAGGCTTACAGGTAGGAGTAGTCTGTCTTTTTCCACTTTTTTTTTTTAAGTCCCCTAAAATGACCCAAATATACACTTATACCCATTTTTATGTACCCCAAATGTAATGGGAGCACTTCTTTTGCTGAAAAGAAATTGCTTTTATCATTTTTTTCTTTTCCATTCGACTTTAATCTTAGTTCCTCAAATCTATTTAATATGACCTCTAGCACACTTCGATACTGTTATTCTATGTTAGTTAACATTTTCCAGGGGTACAGGTTGATTTCCCCATTTTTACCTACACTTTTCAGGTGATTTCAGGAAATTTAGTATGAATTATCCAAGAATTATCCAAGATTATGGAGGTATTCAATTAGCCGCAAACCACAACAATTTTTTGTGCAATTATTTTTCACACTAATTGAGCACTAAACAAAACAGTTTTTCGCGGGTATGTGTGCTACCAGTTTTGTCTATTCAATTCCAAAATCGCAAAAACAGGATTCGCGCGAAAATTCTTGACGTGAAAAGTGTAGGTGAAAATGGGGAAATCAGCCTATACCCCGAAAATGCAAAACTAAAATAGTATAACAGTATGGAAGTGTATTAGAGGTCATATTAAATGGGTCTGGGGTACTTAAATTGAGTCAAATGGCTGTCATATGCATTTTTTTAAATGGGGGAAAAAATTATAAAACCTATTTTTTTTCCCCAACACAATAAGTGCTCTCATTGAATTCGGATTACATAAAAATTGGTATAAGTATATATTTGGGTCATTTTAGGACACTTAAAAAAAAATAATAATAAAAAAAGTGTAAGGATCACACTACTCCCATCTGCAAGTCTAAGAACACTTGTCCCACTGATAAAGTATCCCAATATACCTGTCCCATACCTTGTACCCAAAATTTCATTGCTTTTTCACTTTTTCACCCCAAAAATGACGTCATTATTGGCCAATTAAAAATAATTAAAAACTTCATAGTGCCTAATTAGTCATGGGGGGATGCCTGGAGTTCTGAACCAAATCCCGACATTAAAATAGGGCTTTTCCCAAACTTTGAGTTTGTGAAGTGAAATTTGTGGTAAAATTATCGCCGATAAATTATTGCAGCTAATTGAATAGGTTTTTTTTTTTTTGCTATTTGCAGTAAAATGTAGTTTTTCGATAAAAAAAATGGGTTATCGTGGTTAATTGAAACCCCCCCCCTCTGTGTAATAAGAAATATGCCCATATATATATATATATATATATATATATATATATATATATATATATATATATATATAGAAATATACAAATTAAAATACTCCCCTGGCGGGCAAAATTATACCTAATGGTAATTTTCATTTATAAAGAGAGAATTTTAATGAAACATTAAAAAAGTCATACAAACAATCAAAATTCCATTATTTTTCTTTTCTAGCCTATTAAAGTATACTTTACGGTTCAATTCAAACAAAAAAGGGACACGATAACTCATCTGCCTTAGGTTGATAATGCTTCGTGAACCCACTTTTATTTTTTGCACCAAAAAAATAATTACGTTTGAAGTATAGGAATATATAATGACTCTCGGAGTCGGGCAAGATAGCTAAATATTTTTTTAAATGTTTTTTAAATCTCTACTTTGATTGACAAATGGTCAAAATTTCAAAAAGATACATGGATTAGGCGCTGATAATTTTTTTTCCCCCACCTACACCTCACATAAAAACGGAGCATTACGAGCGGCATTTCCCAGCAATTTTTAAAAAATTTGACCCCTGATATCTCATAAACTATGAGGCCTAGAGAAGAAAAAATGTACGTGGGTTTAGCTTTGTGGTAGTATCAAGTGTACAAAGTATCCTGAAAATCGGTGGTTGTCATAGTGACATTTTGACACGGAATGACCCCACAACTAGGTTCCCTCCACATCATCCTTCAGAAAAGATCAGATGTTCAGGCAGCTCTAGGGTGGGTGAGTGGTGGGGGGAACACTTCTCCGTAGCACCAGCAAATAAGAGGAAGACGGCTGGTGATAGTGATGCAGGGCCTGTGCAGAATGAGACTTGGTGGTTCTGTATCGGATGAAAGGCAGTATGAATAACACTGATATGCCATTGCCCTTATGACGCATTCAAGGTCACCACGCATCATTTGTTTCCGATGTTTTCAGATGAAGCCTCTGTGGTGGTGGGAATGACTTTGCCCTGTGTTTCTGCAGGTATGAGCGAGAACAGGCCATTATCCAGGAAGAACTGGCCCGTATCGCCTGGAAAGAGCGGGAGGCAGCGCAGGATAAGTACAGCTCGGCTATCCTGCGTGAGAAGAACTACACCAGCCAAGAGCGCAGGAAAGCAGAACAGTTGGTGAGTGTAAGGCGAGAGAGATGAGCAGTACATTTGTTACCCATGCTGCCCCGCATCTGTACGCAATTGCACTACTTGGAGATTCACAGTATTTATGACTGTAGAAACCTGAAGAAAACAGGGATTTGAAAATCTCCTTCTGTTCTGTAAGTGGGGACTGTCGAGTACGCACTCTGGTGACATTTTGTGGGCTGAAGCAGTATTCAGGGCAATGCAGCCTGTCCATTTACTAAGAACCAGCACTTCATAAATGATAATGAGATGAATGTTAGTCACCGTGCCCCAGTGATGTCACTGGTTCCTAGCAAAGTGATCTCCTGCAACTGGGATCAGCCACAAAATGTGTCCCCTGCGGGCAGTGTGGTGGGCCGCCTTTTTGGAACAACCCATGCGGCTGGGTGTGTGGGGGTCCTTATGATAATATGCAGGGCCAATGTTTGCATAGTAAAGTCCTGTATTCTGTTTATAGGTGGTCATTCCGAGTTGATCGCTCGCTAGCAGTTTTTAGCAGCCGTGCAAACGCTATGCCGCCTCCCACTGAGAGTGTATTTTAGCTTAGCAGAAGTGCGAACGAAAGGATCGCAGAGCGGCAGCATCATTTTTTTGTGCAGTTTTAGAGTAGCTCAAAACCTACTCAGCGCTTGCGATCACTTCAGACTGTTCAGTTCCTGTTTTGACGTCACAGACACGCCCTGCGTTCGCCCAGCCACGCCTGCGTTTTTCCAGGCACGCCTGCGTTTTTTCGAACACTCCCTGAAAACGGCCAGTTGACACTCAGAAACTCCCTCTTCATGTCAATCACTCTGCGGCCAGCAGTGCGACTGAAAAGCTTCGCTAGACCCTATGTGAAACTACATAGTTCGTTGTAATATTACTTTGCGCGTGCGCATTGCGCCGTATACACATGCGCAGAAGTGCCATTTTTTTGCCTGATCGCTGCACAGCGAACGAATGCAGCTAGCGATCAACTCGGAATGACCACCATAGTCTCAGCGATTCTCGTTTCGCTTTCACTTATAAGCTGCTCTTGACTTTACTGTCTATTTGTAGCACTTTTATATAAGGAAATTGATATTTAAGATTTATAGCCCTTGACTTTTGCGGCTGATGTACAATTTCTGACTTATGTTTAATAACGTTGATGAAATGGGTTTGCACTGTTATTGGTCCTTTTTAATATACATGTTATATACCATTACAATCTAAGATAAGCTGAGTGGCATTAAATCTACATCAGAACATCTTTTAAAACACAGGTACAATATTTATTTTAGAAAAATACACCATTTTGTTTTTGGATTACATCCCCCCCTATTACGACCCCCTGCTATTTGCCATCTGGAGAAGAATAGCATTGAGTATCTTTTGAGCAATGGCAATCTTTTTGCAGAAATTTGAGTCAAATATATATAATATATTGGGGCAAATGCAGGATTTCTAGAGGGGTTTTTCCATATGTGTGATTTTAGAGGAAGTGTGGCCAGTCCGGGAAGAGGGCATAATTAGAATTTAGCAAGTTATAGTCTGTCTCATACAAAGTGCATGTTATAGTTTAGACCAGTGATTTTCAACCTTTTTTTACTCGCGGCACACCGAACAATATTTCAAAATTGCCAAGGCACACCATCAGTTCCCCACCGAAAAAACCCCAAAAAAACACACATTGGCCCTCACAGTAAAAAAAAAAATCCACACATACATTGGCCTACACAGAAAAAAACACACATTGCTCCCCACATAAATAATGTTGCTCACACATAAATCAATCACATTTCTCCCCACATAAATCCTGTTGCTCCCCACATAAATCAATCATATTTCTCCTCACATAAATCCTATTGTTCTCCATATGAATTATTCAGATTGTTCCCCCCCATAAAGCCATAAATCCTATTGCTCCCCACAGGAGAAATAAAATAAATATTAGCCCCTACCGGTCAGCTGTCCTCCTCCCTGTCTCTCAGTGGCGGGGGTTGTTCATAGTGGAGTGCTGCGAATACTGAGCAGCGGGCGGTCGGGCAGGTGTGGATGTGGGTGGGCAAGGAAAGCTGTGGATGCAGGCGGGAACTGGAAGATGTGTGTGCAGGCGTGTGGGCTGCCTGGGTGGTGAGAAGCGGCGGCCGTGACCTATGATATCACACCGCCACGTCTTCAAAGCATACATCACGGCCGGAGCACGACTGATCCTCTAAGAAGAGCCTGGGCCAACAGTTCACTCTGAAGGTGCAGGAAGCTGCTCTGGCTCCGCGGCACACCTTGCAACTGGTTGCGGCACACTAGTGTGCCACGGCACACTGGTTGAAAAAGCCTGCTTTAGACATATACAGGATAAGCAATTACAATGAGCCATTAGATGCGGCAGTAGGACCAGCCTGTCTGATTTGAAAAGGTTAAACATCCTAGAATAAATATATATACATAAAAGAACCAGTGCGAGACAGCACTGAAATTTCTAGGAACACCTCCCGCCTCAGGTTATGATGCCTGTCTCTTTTTGCTGGCAGCTGCTCTCTGGTCTGATGCACTGATTTTGTGCTCAGAACCACACACAACATCAGACATGGTACGAGAAGCTGCTTCTAATAGGCATGTACATCTCTTATACAACATAACCGCGTCTATAGTAAAATCGTATTATATGCCACTGCTATTGTGGCCATAACTTGAACTGCTTTGCCTATGATATACTGTACATATATTTTAACTTTGAAAGATGACACAGTTATAATTCTTTGTATGTTTACACTGGGTACAGTAACTTAATTTAGCCACCAGGTTGTAACACTGACACCTGTAGAGTGTAGACCAGTAGTTCCCAAACTGGGCACTGGCAGGGGTACCCAGGGTTGGTGGTCCAGGACCAATTCAAATCATTAATGGTCTTTCTGATAGGCAAAAGCAGTCGTTGTGGCTGCCAATCTTAACATATATGGACAAGCAGAAGCGAATCCTTTTCCTCGCCACATAACTGATCCTAAAAAAAACCTTTACTCAATTTCTGATTTTTTCTGAATTAATAAGAAACTTTTGGCCACATGCTGTAGTCATTTCATCTCCCCTTCCATTTTTGCAAACACAATTTTACGTTAGGCATGTTCTTACACATTTTGCGGAGGGGGACTGGACTATCCCCCTAGACAGCCTCTTAATGCACCCTGTATCGAGTCACAAGGCCATTTCCATACATTATACTTTTTTGAGGATAATATTAGACCATGCTACTGTGACAGGTGGCATGTCCAAATGGTTGGCTCACTTTCCTGGACTGACCATACCAACAATGGAAAAAGCACTACTATACTCCCGAAAGGTCCTCCCAGCAAGCATGTACACTGAATTATTTCTTAATGTGTACCATAACACTTATCTATCCCCGCTACGTCGCTACCATATGGGAACGTCGGAAACACACTCTTGCCCAAGATGCCATCAAAGTGAGGCTGACACATATCATTGTTTGTGGGCATGTCCAATTGTACAATGTTTTTGTCATCTCATTAGGAGATATGCGGAGGCTAATTTAATAACCTATGTGCCCTTTACTCCCGAATGGGCAGTTTTGGGTATCACTGATCCCACTCTCCGCATGCCATCGGAATGTAAAAAACTACTGATAGCCCTTAGTGCGGCTGGGGAAAAAAACGATTCTACAGGGGTGGTTGGATAGTACGCCACCACAGATTCCATTATTTTTGAGTAAACTACACCCTATATTCAGGATGGACTGGGTGGAGGCTATTGTTGATAGAGGTAAACAAGTAGACCGTTTCTTTAATCTCTGGGAATCCTATATCTCCAATTTGCCCCTCACTACGGGGTTACACATTCATAACAGCCTCAAGAACACTACGTGGTACTTGACTAGATTGGCTGCACAAGACCAACCTATATCTTTGGTTTAAGAATGGACGGTTATGGCGGCTCCCCTTACGGTTACGCATACGATGTATGACACTGTCAATGTACTAAAAGATTACTCACTAATAATGCAAAAGTCTTTGTTGTTTGACGTATGTGAATTTGCTGTACAACCCCTAGCTACAATCACTTTGCATTACTGTATTTTACAGTTTCTGTACATTTTATTTTGTAATGTGATGTCTCAATAAAAAAAGTTTATTAAAAAAAAAAAAAAAGAAACTTTTGGCCTAGAGATGTTGTGAAAAATATTCTGACGATCTAGGGTGCTGTGCTTCCCAAAAAGTTTGTGAACCGCTGCTGTAGACTTTTCCAAATTTTGAATTTGTGAAGTTTATTTTATCCAGCAGAACGTCTGACATCACAGTCTTCCTACACCACTGTGACATCACTACTCTGTGTTGCTGCGGAACAATTAGCATCTTAAAAAGCGCAGATATGTTAATGATCGTTGCTTCCCATTGGTGACGTCTGTCCTTTGCTCTCCCAATGTTGACAGTCATTTATCCCCATTTTATGGCTGCATAACCTCATCGACTTTTATCATTTTTTTCCCGTCCATTTAAAGGAGGATAAACCTTAATGGTCACATACGCTATTTAAACTTAAGCTATTCAATTTAAAATTTTCAGTGACAAATAGCCATCTTCTTTCTGTCTGGTCGTCGGCCAATGTCTTTTTCCTGCTCCAAAGAACATACATATTGTAGAAAGTGTTCAGTGATGATTGGGGCAAGCACCTTGGTTCTATTCAGACTGTGTAATAGCATCAGCCTCCAGGCCCTGTGGGATATTAGCATGCAGGCTCTAGCCTCCGGCCTGGCGCTGATTGGGGCTCTCAATCACTGCCCTCCGCCTTGGATTTATTATGAAGACAAACACGTCCGAGTGGTGACAAACTGAATTCCCGCACGATCAATCCTTTCTTCAGACTGCCTTTTGTATGGAAATAATAAATATCTGCATAGACTGAGACCAGTATGAAGCTCTGGAAATCGGCGCTTTATCAGCAACATGGTAACTGTGCAAAGAGCAGGTGCAAACACGACTATTAGACCGCGATTGGCTGTTTTCTTTGTTTGCACAATTATACGAGCAGCAGATTTAAGGTTATTTAGTCCAGCATGACTCGGACAAGTTATAGATTGCTTTATGCTGATTCCAGGGAGCTGGGTCCCTCTAGATAAACTGTACGGTTGTTTGTATTGAATCAGTTGTATTGTTTCGTCCTCTTTTCCTTTTGTGTAAAGTCTTTAATCTGGTGTCATTGTTTTAGATGTGTTCTGTGTATTTCTGTTTGCATAATTTTTTTTTTTATTGTTTGAGTTTGCCGGTTTTCAGTCGCTGTTAATGTAGCTTTGTGATTTGTAGACATCTTGACATATGAGGTAGGTCAGAAAAGTCTTGGGGGCAGATTTAATCAGCCGCGTGTGGTGCTGTGCGGTTTCTTCTCCCGGGTAAAGGGCCCAGACCTATCCTATTACAGACCCGCAATGAACCCGCGAGCAGCCCCGAGGCAGCAGTTAATGCTGATTACGGCTCACATCTCCGGAAGGTGTGAGCAGAAATAAGAGTTACCGCATGTCTCCAATTGAATATCTTACCCGGGAGAAGGGAGAGTGCAACACATCCCATGAATAGTTGACTCTTCAGCTGGTTACACACTGTACGATGTAACCAACGGTGCGACGGTCGTTCCAATTTCACTAAATCCCAAAACACACTAGGCAATCTTCCGAACAACGGCACAGTATATCGTGTCAGAGGATTGTATCCAATTAATTGTTTCTCCTGTACAGTACGTGCGGTTGTGCACAATCTGCACCACACCGTTCATTCCATCGTCTCATGTGATGGGAAGACGAGCTGAATGATGGGTGAAAACGTCGGATCGGGAGCGCACACTACACGATGATCCTTCCAATCCGCCTCATGGCGATTTATTGGGTGACAGATCTTATAGTATGTACCCAGGTCTTATAGTACTGTATGTACCCAGCTGTAACCTTTATTTGGTTTAGCGTCAAGCTTAAAATACATAGCGGCCCGACGCCATATGCAGTAATCAGTGATTGCATATAAAGCCGTTCTGCTTTATAGAAGAGAAGAGCTAAAGGAGGGTTCTGGAGTGGGGAAGAAAGAGAACCGTGTCGCTCCGCCTAATGCCTCCAGCCACTTTTCCCGGAGGGGGGGGGGGGGGGGGGTAGGGGGGTGTATCCGGACTGTAGGTTGACTGTAGGTTGACCTATTGGTTGACACACATTAGGTCAACACAGGAAATGGGTCGACCTTTTTTCATGTCGACCGTATTCAGGTCGACCTAATGGCCGCATCAACACATTTCATGCGTCGACCTAGTCATTGTTGACCTAATGTGTGTCGACCTAGACACTGTCGACCCTGAGTCCCATATCCCCCAGGGGTACAGCCGCCCGGAGGCACACACTGATTAGATATACCCTGCTAGTTATCTGGAATTCATTGGTCGTATAG